>NC_007287.2:792500-1157500 GCF_000002725.2 Leishmania major strain Friedlin | reverse complement strand
GCCGCAAGACGTTCCTGCTGAGCTCTGTCATGTACGTCTCTCTCCCAGTGCTGCTGCGCGACAAAACTCGCCTCCGGCATTTTCATTCCTACATGCCTTTGCACGTCATGGTCTTGCTCTCTGCTTCTTATTGGCTCCTCTTTGTCTGCGTCCCTGACCCCTCCGCCTACCCATCCGTCACACAGGGGCACAAACACACACACACACACAAGTACGTCAACCTCCCCCTCGCTCAAACTTCTTCTGGCAAGCCACACACGACTGTCCCGTCCGACCTTTCCTCTTCATCTGCAAGCTGCTTTAGTCCGCCACACCTCGTACGTCCCTTTTCTCTTTCTTCGGTTTTTGTCCTCCGCTGCTCTCTCACCCTCTTGTCGCCACACCGACCGACAAGACATTGCCAGGAGCCGGCGACGACAGCGTTCTCTATCTCTCTCTTTTTGCTTCTGTGTGTGTGTGTGTGTAGCGGGTATGATAAACGTTGAGTCGCGTAGCGAGAATGTTCTTTATCTACCCCACCCCGCAGTACCCGCGTCGGGCACTGGAGTTTGTTTTCAAGTCCCTCTACATGTTTGCCAACACCATGCACCTGATCAGCTTGGTAGTTCTCATCTCTGACTTCTACACCCGCTTGAGCAACTCGATGCCGTCGTACTACACCAACAGAGACCTCGTCATAAGCGACGCCATCCTTTTGGTCATGGAGAACTGCATCTACACTGGAAGCATCCGGCTAGGCAACGTCCACGGTACGGTGGAGGTGACCGCAGGTAACATCGGCTACGGCCTCATGACGACGGCACAATACGTAACGGGGCTTTTCGTGCTCGAGTTTTTGCTCCTCGTCAACAACTTCCTCGTTGCGTTCAACTACACCAAGGGCAACCGCCACCTTCGCATCTTCGGCGTACACGTCCCCCTCTACCACATTACCGTGATGATGACGCAGGTGTACTCCATCGCCATTGTTGTGCTCGTCTGGGCCTTTGACGGTAACCGGCAGCTCTTTCAGCGTGCGCTGCAGCACTGTGCGGAGGAGATGCGGAAGACTAGGTACGAACAGCTGCTGAAGAGCGAGTTTGATGGCTACACAATCTTCTCCACGGCCGTGTACTGGCCGTTTGCGGCGACATGCGTGGCCGAGCTCATCTACGTCTCTGCGGTCGTCTTCTTGTGTTACTTCTCCAACGACGAGGGCATCATCTTGTTCTCCGAGGCGGACGCGCCGTGGGAGTCGCGCGGGCTCCTCTGCAACACAAGCAAGCCGCTGCTGAAGCTGCACACGGCACAGCGCAACGCCATCATCGAAGACGCCCGCAACGCGATCAAGGAGGGGCAGAAAGTGCGGATTGTTCGCTCCTACCAACTCATCACGGAGGAGGCCTTCGAGGCGCTTGTGCAGGCAATGCGGGAGCAGGTGGCACGGGCCTTGAAGGAGAAGCAGTTTGAGCAGCTGAAGAGGACCTTCGGTGACAATGAGTCGCAGTTGGACAACATGGGGTTTGCTTGGAGGGAGAATCTGATGGCTTCTCACCTCGACGAAGTAAGCGGCGGCGTCGGGAACGGGTTAGGCAACAGCTTCAAAGCCGGACCAGCGGATCAGTTCTTCAACGTTCCCTTTGAAGACTACTTCACGGACAACGGCGGCGCCGCTGGTAGGCCGGAAGTGCCCTGTAGCGTTGATCCCCTTTCGATCCAGGAGGGTGGTCTCGGCGATGACGACGGCGCCTACGGCGACGGGAACAACGGCTTCATGCTTGACCCCGCAGATGGCGGCAGTGAAACCGTAGATGCATGGTCGCCGCGAGAGGGCGCGAACATGGTGAACACCGTTGGCGAGATCTACGACCCGCCTCAGCCGCAACAGCACACCCAGCATGCGTCGCACACGAAGCATAGGAGTCGTCGCCGCCGCCGACGCGGCGATCACGCCGAGGAAGACGACGAAGACTACCAGGTGGAGCCAGATCCGCGCGACCCTTCGCAGCAGCAAAGAGGCGACGGCAAGAGCGACATCGATGGTGGGAATGCGTACACAAGTCGGTCAAATTACTTTGATGCCAATGATGACATGGTGTATGTCGCCAATGACATGGGAGGGAGCGGAGGCGGCTACGTGTCTGGCGCCGGCCCTGGGGGCAGGCTAGATGGTACAACTGGCAACTACCCACTCAGCACACGAGAAAGCCGGCAGCGGCAACAGAGCCGTGGGCGGCAAGCAGGACTTGAGCAAGAGGATGACGTAGCCGATGAGCTCTCTGACGAGCTTGGCTGAGTACGTCTGGCAGCAACGAAAAAAATGTAGGTTTCCCTGTCTTTTTCTTTTCTCGTGCTGTCGTCACTGTCTGTGTTCGCGTCCTTCCTTAAATTCGATTCCGCCACCGCCACCGCCCCCCCCCTTTCCTGTCTCTGCTCGGCTCCCTCCCTCCCTCCCTCTTTCACTTTTTTTTGGTTTTGTGGAGGGAGGAGGAGGAAGAGGAGGAAGGGTTGCTGTGTTTTTTCGTTTTTTTTTACTCGCTTTCCATATTTCATTGCTTGCGTTGCTTCGTTTCCGTAGATGAACCGCGCGCTTTCACGCTTTGCGCCTCTTCCCCTCCCCTCTCGCCATTGCCTCCCACCACATACACACACACGCGCGCGCCAGGGTCGGGTGCTTGCTTTTGTTTTTATTGCGCTTCCGCCTTGAGGTGCTGTGCGTGTCTTATCAGGTTCATTCTTTTCCTTTAGATTTCCCTTACCCTCCCCCTCTATACCCCGGCCAATGCCGATCCACCTCAGCGTGGTGACCGGGTCACGTGCGTACGACGCAGGGAAGTCCGAGCGAATTATCGCTGCGGATGTCCGCGGTCAGGCCCTGGATGGCGCTGCGTCGGTGCGATCTGCGACAGTGCACACATTTGTGTCATCCACATGTTAGGCAAGGTGTCGGCGTGACTGGAACGTGCCCCACCTGGCCCTCGCACTGCCTACTGGTGGTGGGTGGGTAGAGTCTGAGGCAGAGGCCGTGCTCCGATGGCTGGGCCAGCACTGCACTAACGACTGTGTGTCTCCCGCTGCAGTGCGCCAGGCAATGGGGCCCGTGGCAGACAGGGGATGGAGTGGAGCCCGACTCATGTTGTATTGGCAAAGAAGCGGGTGCGTGGAGGAAACGAAAACAGCCCCTAGACCTTACTCTCCTTTTCTCTCCTCACGCCCACTTCTTTACGTGATGGCGCTATTACCGTCGTTTGAGTATGAAAGAATCGCATCTGTGTGTACGCACACACACACACACACACACACACACATTGTGCATTGTAGCTGGCGGCTTGGTTGCTGTTGGGATCCTTTCCCCTTTGGCCCTTGCCGAGGCCAACACCATTCTTCACCGCTTCCGGTTCCCTTCTTCGCTACAGGCGCCCCTCTCCACATCAAAGACCAAAAAGAGGGGGGCCACTGTATGTGCAGGAACAGTGTAACGTGCGCGAGGGCTTTGGCCGTGGTCGAATGAATGGCGCAGTGCAGAAACAGAAAAGAAGTCGACAGGCTACCGTACAAAACGACACAAACAAAAATGACGGCGGGCGACGCGGTAACGCACGCGGGGCAGAGTTACGCAGTAACCGCACAGCTTCGTCAGCGGCTCTCCTCACACCACTATCACGATGCCGGTGTAGTGCCACTTGCGTCTCCCCTTGGTGCCTCTCGTGCACCACTCGTATGATCTTTTACTCCCCCCCCCCGTTCGGATTCTCCTGTTCACCTTCTGCGTTGCTTGACTGCGCAGCGCGACTCTTTCTCCCGTGTCAAAGGTACGCCGCTCAAATCAGGGGGCAAGCGTGGGGCACAAGCAGTATCGCACGAACGCCGAGTGCTCCTCCTCTGAGCGCTGTCGCAGATGTGAGGCGGCATATTCCTTCATCTTTCATCCTTCGTACCCACGTCCATTCTGCATTTCGTACGTCGACAGATGCGTCCTTCACTCATTCAGTGCTTTCCACACCCGTTCACCCGGCAATGGCCGGCGACCAGCAACCCGGTCACGTGTGAGTGCCGGCAGCTTTATGCGCTGGTGTCTGTGTGCTGCTGCGTTCCGAACACACACCTGCTCGTGCTCCACGAGTCGGCGTACCTCAACACAAACCTCATCACATCAATGCCGAAGGGCCCAAAATACGTAGACTTCGCCATCACCCCGCGCACCACCCCAGAAGATCTGTGCAGCTTTCTTGTGAGGGCCGAAATGGCGGCAACGGGGCCGCCCTTCGCCGCTTCAGCTGGCAACGGCGGTGTAGTTGGTACGTCGACTTCAGAGGAAGTCTCCATCTCCCATGCGAGCCCGGGGGAGAGCCTTTACGAGGGGCTTGCTCCGACAGCCACGCCCACCAGCGCCTCGCAAACCAGGAGCCAGTGGTCGCCGCTGTCGCGCAGCACGGTTGCACAGCGGCATGTAGTCGTAGTCTGCCTGCACGGCATTGCCGACGCATCTGCCGCAGTGCAGTCGGCCCTCATGGACCTACTAATGTTTGAGCAAGTGCGAAACCATCATCGTGCTGTTCGAGTCCCGACCCTGCGCATCGTGGCCTTCTGCAGCAGTCGCAACTACGCGATTCTGCTGCCCGAGACGCTGCGAGCGCTCTTCACACTCTCCACATACGTCTCCACGCTCGCTAGCGATAGTGCTGTAGTGCTGCAAACGGCGACTGCGACCTCTTCGAGCATTGTGAACAAGCGCTTCATGCTGGAGGTCATGACGGCGTCCGATGGGCAGTCGTTGCTGGAGACCGTCACCCTGTCAGGTACTGTCACGCGCTACCTGCGGCACTTGCTACTGGTGGTCCGTGGTAGCGTTGCAGCGGGGATGTCGCCAGGTGCCCTTGCACTCCGTCGCATCCCCCGATGGATGACTATCTTAAAGGCGCTGGCTATCCTGTTCATGCCCGATGAGGAGTTGTTGCGCTCTCGAGTGCCGCAGACCCGCTCGACCTTGCTGCAGTCCTACTCGAGGGTGACTTCGTCGACGACTTTCGAGCGAACGATGAACTCTGCAACGCACCGGACGGAGACGCCGGTGAGCCGCTCGATGTCACCCGAGACACAAGCGGTGCATCAGCAACCGAGAGGGTTGCAGTCTGTTGGGTCCGATGAGCGGCGGCAGGTTGACCACACTGCGGCCGCTACAGTGGAGAGCAGCGAGAACTCCAAGAGCGGCGGCGGCGGCGACAGTGCGGAGATCAAATCTTTCAGCCATGTTGTGGTTTCGCCTTCGGATATAGCGTGCGTGCTGCACTGCTTGGTGGGTCACTTGATGACGATGCCGCGGGAGATGGTGCCTAGTGAGGAGATCTTGTCTGCCACCAGCACCATGATGGGCAACGCTGCCGGCTCCGGTAGCCTCGTGGAGGCGTACGGGAGGATGCTGGACGTGCATCGGTATGGTAAGGTAGGGCTCTCACTCCAAGATCCGGCCATGTGGGACGCGGTGGCGGCTAGCTGGACTCTCCGCAACCTGCACGGCATCGCAAATCCCACCACCGACCCGGTCACCGGCCTCGACAGCTCCCTGATCAGTAGCGGCACATATCAAAACTACAACACAACCCTGCGCTCGCTGGAGAGCGTGGAGGCTACAGGCGAGGCGGACCCGGGTCTACGCCGCAGTCACGGGACGCGATACGGCGGCAATCCAGAGCAGGATGCATTGGCAGCCTCCTCGCACGCACCCCACGAGCAGTGCTTCCAAACCCTGAACAACCGGCCATTCTTCTCAGTCGCGGAGGCGTGGAAGTGGACTGCCGCAAACAAGTTCGGCATCCTCGACGTGGCCTCCACCCCGATGCTAAATTACTGGGAGGTGCGAGAAGCAATACGGGCGACGCTTCTGTGTCGCAGCGCTCCCGCCCCCGGGTAGCAGAGCGCGGTGTTGTTTTCGTCTGCCCCCGCGTGCATGCCTTTTCTCCTGTGTGAACGACTGCGTCTCCACTGCGTGTCATCTTGTATTATTAGCAGGATCACTGGCGAGGAATTCGATGCGACGACGTACCATTCCGTGGGTGTTCTAGGCGGCATGCGAACGAGAAGAGGGGTCTTGCAGGGGCCAAGGTGTAGGCGGATGAAGCACGCACACCATTTCCGCGCCGTGCCCTCCTACCCCTCCTCTCCTCCCCCCCCCTCCCGCCGGCACTGCTACGGCCAGCCCAGGTAACAGACGCCGCACTGTTGCTTCGTGGCACTCTGTCCCCTCTCCACACTCCGCTTCACCCCCCCCCACCCAGTATGCGTAGGTGTCTGCGTCGCCCCACACGGCCCTCTTCCACACCGATCCAGCTGTACATCCTTCCCCGGCTTCTCTCTACCCATCCTTCGTGCGACGTCACACGACGCGGCCCCACGACGCACGAGTCGTTCGAGTGCCGACTCGATATGTCCCTCATTTCTTTTTATCTTTTTATTTTGCCTTTCTGGTGGACCACACTCAGACTTCGGCACAGACATGGCGCACACGCCAATGTACTCCCCTTACGATGCTGTGTACGGGCATGACACGACGTACATCCGCCGGATGACGGTAGAGGAGTACGTGCAAGAGCTGAAAGAGGAGGAGGCTGATGTCCGCGGAGTAACGCCACCGCTGCGTGCTGCGGGGCCGGCAAGCGAGAAAAACGCATCGGCCACCCCCACATACTCGACTCCAGCGCGTCGAGCCACTCGTCAGTACGAACAGCGCCGCTTGGCGCTCTCCTCCTGCAACCCTAATGTCGTCTTCTTCTCCAAGTATCCGATGTACGACCGGCTGGGACGGGAGCTGTGCGTCGCCTTCCAGATGCAGGATATGGCCGTTCAGCAAGAGCTACGACGCCTGGAGAACGAAGACGGCCGCGACTCGCGCCGCTCAGGTGTGCGGCTAAGCGCTGAGCTGCTAATGGAGTCAGACACGACCGGCGGCAGCCGTCCAATGTCTGTGCGCGCTTCAGCGGCCACAGCAGAGGGCCGCGAGCTCACGCAGACGGAGGAGGTGTCGCGCGTGGTGCGACCCAGCCACATAGACGGCGACACCCTCGTCGACATCGACGTCTCTGCCACCTCGCATTACCCGTCCGTGTCTGCGATTTGCACCTCCTTTTGCCCCGCTTCGGCGCGGCCATCTGACTTTTCTATCTTTCGCGACAGCAGCGGGACCGTTGCGGCAGGAATGAGCCGTGGCGCTCTTATCAAGAGGCACAGCTGCGTCCCGGTGCGGTCCGTAGCGGAGGAAGAAGGTATCCGCATACACCGCAGCGACGGCGGAGGCGGCTCTCATCGCGCCGCGTCAATGCCGTCGGCCGCACTGCCGCGGGTTCCGGATGACGCGGACGGTCGCCGCTCGCAGTGGCGGTGGAGGTCAGAGAAGCGCCACCGCAGTCGCAGCAGCGGCGGCGGGGGTCGCCACAGTCGCGTCCGCTTCATTAACGACGATCAAGGCGCCGACGACATCCAGCGAGAGGAGCAGCCGCCTCAGCAGCGCGTACATGGCGCCTTGCCGCTCCCGCCGCGCCTGTCCACGCCACCACCAGTGCCGCTGTTAGAGGGGGACAAGACTAGGGTAGAGGAGACGGCCGTCGAGGACGCGACGCGGTGGACGGCGACGTCACGCGCGTCCGCAGCGGTGCGGGCCACCAAGCAGCTCTTTCGCAGCACAACACACGCAAACACGTCAACCGCGTCGCGCACCACCGCCACCCCATCGTACAGACAGCCCATTGCGAGCAGCGCATATGGGCTTTCCGCCACGGTCATCGCTGCGAGCAAGGTGGGGGATGCGGTGGAACACAATGTGCAGGTGTGCGCCGCGGCCATGCCGCCTCAGCTCTACTCAGAGGAGGAAGCGACAGATGTAGAAACGACGCCGGAGTTGCAGTGTGGGTCGGTCGTTCGACTCGGCAGCGCGTGGTATCGGCTCGTGCACTTCCACCTCGTGGCCGAGGTGTATGTGGCGGTGCGAATCAGTGCCCCAGCCCAAACGGCAGGGAGCCCCATTCAAACAGATTCACAAGCAGCGCCAGATCAGCGGCCTATTGGTAAGGAGTTGATGGCGGAAGCTGTGACGGATACAGAACAGCAACAAGACCGCAGTGTCGGTGCTGCTGCGCCAGAGTTCCCAATGCAGCCAAGCGTTGGTGAGGGAGGGGACCGCGTTGTGGTGGCATCGACAGCTGCGCCGGCGGGCCCTGTCACCGGGGCAGAACGGAACTACGTGCCGTGCACGGATGATGCAGAGTCCTGCCCCTTGCCAACATCGACAGATAGCGCATGTGTGGGGGAGGCGTCGTCGCAGGAATATTTTGTGTACCGGTGGCGAGTGGCGATGCTTCCACGGGGTGGCGACGAGGCCCGTCGGGCAGCACTCGGCCTTTCCTTGTGTGCTCCGCCGGTGCACGTGCACGGCATCCGCTACGCTGATGGAGGCGGTATCACAGTGCTCTCGATGCCGCTCGGATACCGCGCAGTCCCTATGAGTGGGCTGCCCTTGTCACTTCGAAGCTACACCACCCTCATGCGCGTGGTGCTGAAGGCCTTCTCGACGATGGTGGCGCGCCGCACAGTGCACGGGAACCTGTCAGCACTGGGGGAACTGTTTCTCGCCTGGCCAATGGTGTCTGAGAAATCGTCTTCGCTGCCAAGGGTGGAGGAGGAGAAGCAGCGGGCCGAGGAGGGCAACGGCAACGTCGATGCTCAAGGCGCCACACGGCAGCCGTTCATGCTGCTCTTTCACTGGGAGCGCTGGGTGGACTTCAGCATGTTTGTGGACCGCAACGCCGGTCGCACGATCCCGTTCGACTTCGAGGACGGTACGTCGCCGTCCGTCACCACCTATGGAAAAGACCTGCTGGGGAGTCTGCAGCTTTTTCTGGAACACCCTCTTGCCGCGGAGCTCACATCAGAGCAGTACATACTTCTGCAGAAGCTCATCGTGATTGCCACAGAGCCCACACAAGTGGCAAACTACCTCATCCAGATGAAGAACCTGATGATGTCCCTTCCGACGGACACAGAGGCGCTGCATCAGAGCTGCGATGCGGCAGTTGTGCACCATGCTCGCTGAAGGGGCGGCGCGCTATTTCCCCTCCTCTTTTTTCACGCTTGCGGGGCAGGAAGGGGAGGGGCACAAGGGGGAGAAGCGTGGGGTAGCCACGATACGACGAGATGCGAGCCGTTGCCATGCTCGCTTCTGTTTATGGCCACAGATCGCATGGACCAAGCAAACGCCGATAACAAAAGAGCTGGCACTCTCCAGACCTCCCCGACCAGTCCCTCTGCTTACTTCCTCTCTTTCGACATCCTCTCCTTGGTCACTGCAATCTCTGCAGGTGCAACGCTCGGGCGATGCCCACCCACCCACCCCTTCGGCGCCGCTTCGCTGCCCTTTTTTTTTTCGTTTCCTTCGGTGTGTGTGTGTGTGTGTGTGTGTGTGTGTGTGGCGCCTGCTACTCGCCGGCAACGACAGGGAGACAGAGAGAGCACCACGGCGAGAATGTAGACGGCCTTGCCACACTACTACCCCCCTCCCATCCCCACACACACACACACATCATCCTCCCCTTTAGACGGCAGACTTAGATGGGGCAAGTCACTGTTTGTGATAGATTTGATTTAACCTTAGATGGACGCTGTCCTCTGTTCACGTTTTTTTCCGCTCGATGTGTGTGCGCGTGCGTGTGTGCTCGCCTGTTTCACAGAAGAGCCATGTACACGTATATGCATACCGTAGAAGAAGGCGAAGGGGAAAATACAACAAAACGAAAGGGGAGGGGCACTGGCTCACCCCAAGGCCACGTGCAGCCTGCCCAGTAGTTTTTTTTTGCCGAGCACGTGGTATGTCCTTGACAGCACATCCTCCACATCACTCCCTCTCCCACAACTCCTCCACCTCCTAGCTCGCTCTCTCTTTTTGCATCTCCTGTTTCACTTGTCGCTGACAAGCTGACGGCGCTCGCCCTGCCTGCCTCCATTCACCGCCGTCGTTTTCTCATCTTTCTCTTTGTGCGGCAGCTTGCCCGAGCGCAGCCAGCCAAGGCCAACACACAACGCCTTGAAAGAGAAGAGTCACCCGTACGGACGAAACAGGCACCTCCTATTTTGTTTTTGGTTGCCATCGCGGTCTGCTGCATGTAAACCAGCTGCAGCGGTGTACGAGTCGTTCGTGCGCACTGCTGATTCACCACCACCATCACCCCCTCCGCACATGGAGGATTACTTATCCTGTTTTTCTTTCATTATTTTATTTTCTTGGAAACTACGCGAAAAGAAGACCCCCACTTAATCTCACCCTCTCACATACACGCGTGCGGGCCTACGCTCATCAGCACCGCCCCCACCCCACCCCATCCCCTAGACCCCACACATGACCTCCATTTTTGTTCTGATTCGACCGCATGCGTGGTCGCCAGCCGTCGTCGATCGCGTACGCACGTGCCTCGCGAACGTCGGTGCGTGTGTCGATGCCGAAGACACGGTCTCCGCGAGCACATTGCTGAGCACGTCGACTGTGGAAAGGTACTTTGGCAGCATCCACTATTGGGCCGCATCGGCGACGGACGCCGTTCTGCGCCACCCGCTCTCCGCCTCGGATAGTGTCACCGGGGAAGAAGAGCAGCCAGCGTTTTGCGCGGCCGAAGAGGACCTCAAGTCTCTTTTCTACGAGTTCTATGGCGAGCTCTGGGACTCCGCCCTCGACGACGGGCGGCTGCGCACAGCGTTTGATGTTATGCGAGCAGACAACGTCTCTGCTGCCGAGCTGGCGTCGCGCTGCACATCGGCCGGCGACGACGCCGTACTTGCGCTGCCGCTGGGCTTGACCGTCACGAGGATCCTCAGCTCCGACGAAAGAGAGCGCGCTGCGCCGCTGCACTATGTCGTGAATGGTGCCCACCCTGCAGTGCTCGAGGCGTTTCGGCGAGGAAGCGGCGATGCTAGCGGCGCTGCCGCCCCTTGCTGGTGGTGCGTCGCCTCTTGGCCCTCGCAAGCCGCACTAGAAGTGTCGCAGGAGGTAACGGAGCGACTGATGCGGCTGCCGCCTATCCTGGCAGAGGCGACCTCTACACCCCACGGCATCGATGTCTTCACGGGGGCACTGGAGGCGCTGGCGTGCCGCGTGTGCTGGATGAATATGCCGCTTCACGACGACCCATTTGCCCGGTTGCTGGTTCAGCGCGGCCTACCGCTCCCCTGGGTGGCGGCGCTCCTGCGTGGCCCTACGCTGCACGAGCACGGCCACTTTACGGACGTGTTCGACATGATGGCTGGCAAAGGCGAAGATGATGTCGCTGTCACCCTTATGGCGCTGTATGATGCGCTGCGTTATCCCGACAACGCAGCGGAGGGCAGAAACGCGGTGAATGATGCCGCTGCTCTCTACGACTGGGAAAATGGCAGCGTGGATATGACAGCAGCATCATCGGGGCCACTCGCCGAGGACCCGATCCCTTCGCGCACCTATGCAGTCGCTCTCGTCCACCCTCGCCTGTGGTCCCGCAAAGAGATCGTCCATCTCCTCGAAGAAAAACTGGAGCAGCTCGAAGTGTGCGTCGAGGCGGTACGTGAAGTCTCCGCAGAGGAGCTGGAGGCAAAGATCGATCTCCACCACGGAGATGTTGCCCGCTACGCGCTGGACCAGGAGGCGCTCCGTCGATTCGCGGTCGATGAGAACAAGGCCGTCGCTGCCGAAGCGACGGCTTGTTTCGAGAAAAACTGTGGCGTGCCATGGGAGGTCGCCATGCAGGAGGGCCGCATTTGGAGCGCCTCTCTCGCCGAGGACCTGCTTGGTGCGGAGCTGGCTGCCGCGGTACTGAAGCACTGTGCCACGAGCACGCATACAACGCACCAGCTGTCTGCAACGCTGTCAATCACGGTGCTCTCGCGACAGGAGCTCATGACGGAGCTGAATCCAGCGTGTCCGGTGGACGCTGTCTCGTCAGCGAGTGACTCCGCGAACTTGCAAGGCAAACGGAAAGAGGCGGTAACGCCAAACCGCCCCTACAGTCTCACCTCAGAGTCGTACTTTGTCGTCAACGCCGCGTACGCCGTTTACCGCCGTGACGTACTCGAGACCTCCATAAGCGCATGCGCGTCCGAACGCGCAGGTGGGCTGTGGCAGCTGTCGTGGCGAGCCGACGCAGAGCAGCAGAGCATGGCCGTGCGGTGCGCTGCTATTTCTGAAGCCCTCTGCACGGCAGCGTCGGTCGACCCCGTTTCGATCATGGACGGCCGCAATGAAACCTTGGGCGCGGAACACGCTGCGCCTTACGGAGCTGCCGTCACAGAGCCGGTGAGTGCAGCGTACCCTCTTGTGCAAGTCTCCGCTGACTGCTTTAGTGCGATGCGCGCGCGTCATCTCTGGTGGGGCATTCCGTACGAAGACGATGTGGTCAGTCGCGACCTGGTGCGCTCACAGGGGCAATCGTGGGTTACACTCCACGCGTCGTTCAGCGCGTCACCGACAGCGGAGTCTACTGCGCATGAGGCGGTGCTCGCGCTTCTGCCGCCGGTCGCCACCACCGCAGAGGTCATCAAGCTCACACTGGCCACACTCGAAGAAAGCGGCGTGCTCGTCGTCGAGGAGGCGGATATTTTCGGCTATGACGCCTTCGACTACGTCTTCAGCGGCAGCACGGCTTTGGCAGTGGCTCGGCAGCTGGCGCAAAAGACCGGGACTGGCCTGTGGGCAATGATGTCGGACGACATGCAGGTGACCCTCAGGGCTGCCGCTGCAGCGCTAGCAGACGAGACTGCTCAACCGTTCACTCCTGAAAACCTCTATGGCGGCGCCATGGTGTGTGACGCGCTGCACATTCCGCTCGGCGCACTAGAGACGGGGTGGCGCCGCACCGAGCCTCTCTGCGTCGGTGACAACTGCTGGCTCGGGTACCTTGCCACATACGAAGTCTGGGTGGTGAACGGTCACGTTCCGCTCTTGGAGCACCGCTACCATGCAGAGACAGCGCGCGTGCATCTGCTGCGGATTCAGTGGGACGCATCTGCCGTCTCTTGGAACGAAATGCGGGAAGCGCTCGTCGGGCAATGCAGCAACTGCAACGAAGGAGAGACAGGGATTTGCGGCAACTCTGCCGCTGGATCGCTGACCCGGTTGCTCTCCCGCATTGCCGATTGCAGCCCCGCAAATGCGACGCGTCTGGTTGGCGAACCGCTGCATATATTCTCCCCCACTGCGTATCACGCACTGGTCGATGTGCTGCGGTGGCCGCGGATCGGCTCGAGCGGACCGCTGAGCTCTGAAGTGGCGCTAGAAGATTGGCTCGTGCGGCAGCCGAGCGTGCAGCGACTGCTGCACAGAGGCGCGTCCATGCTCACTGTTGTGGTTCAGCATGTGCGTGAAACGCTCAAAACGGTGTTGCAGCCGTTGTTGCCGTCACAAGACTCTTCACCAGCCACCCCGTGCTGGACGTCGCGCTTCGCTCAGTCGCAGCGGGCCGTGCAGCTCCACCACGGCTTCATCTGGCTGCATCCCTCTAGCACCACTCCCGCGGTGCGGGATGCGGTGCCAGCGCTGCTGCTCGCACACCGAGTGCGCGTCCGCGACAGCGGAGCAGTGCCGCTGCAAGTGGCCCTCGAACGGGAGCTCCTCGATGTCCTGCACGACTCTTTCTTCAAGAACGCATACGTGCGCAGCGCTGCCGAGGTGCCCGTCACGAACGCCGAGGCGCAAGCCTTCGCGCGTCACTTCAACCTGGGCTGGATGGAGGCAGTGCAGCTTGGGCTGGTGCTGAACGCGAAAGAGGCGGAACAGAAGTACGGGACCGTGCACGTGATGATGTGGTGGGAGGGTCTGGCACCCGAGCATCAGGTGAAGCTGTCTGACTCGCTCTTCGTGGGTTACATGACCGAGGAGGGCCTTTATGTGATGAACGCGCCGTACAGCTACCAACGGTCCCGCCTGCACGTTGGCAGCCACGAAGTTGTCTGGTACGCGGTTGAGTGGAATGCCGCGGACATGTCGTGGGCCGACTTCCTGAGAGACGTGATTGGGGCCGCCGACCCGGCTGCCGCGGCTGCCGGCTCCCTGCGTCAGCACTTTGGAGCGCACTGGACGCGGTACAGCCTGGCAGGGCAGCCAGACGAGATCGAGTGCGTGATGCACGCCGCGAAGACTCCCCTTGCTGCACTGGCTGAGCGGTGTCGCTGGCTCGCTCAGTCACCGAGACAGGACCCGTATGGCTGTCTCCTCCTTCAGTCCGGGGTGCACCCGTCGCTGCTGTCAACGCTTCTTACCAACCCCAGCGTGTACAGTCGAGACACCGGCGTCATCACAGAGGCATTCCACGTCCTGCCGCAGGAGGACGTACACGCACTGGTGCGGCAGCTGCGCGACGCCCAGTGCACGCGCACAGTCTTGATGCTGCAGGACAGAACGCGGCTTGTGCCACCAGCCACGGCCCTCGCCACGCCCCCGCCACCGGATGCTCCACACCCGAGAGACGCGGAAGGAGCGGACGAGGGGACGGTAGACCTCACGATCCTCGCGCAGCTGCGTGCCTACCGTCACGTGGTGCTCACAGGCGCCGTCGACCCTTTTCTTCAATGCGGCTTTGCGACGGCGCACCGACAAAATCTGCCCTCTCCGTCCTCACCCTTCAGATGCTCTGCGGTCCTCTATCTGGACCCGACGTGCGTCCCCGCGGCGGAGCGCATGCCCTCGAGCTACCATACTCTTCGCAGCTTGCTTGAGCAACAACTGCGCATCAATGGTGTTCGTATCGTGCACGAGCGCGTGGTACAGTGCGCCAGCGCGGCTGAGGCGTCCGTGCTCTACCGCTGCCACCAGCACCGCGAATACCGCTACGGCGTTGCCATTCCAGCCATCGAGAGCCTCACCAACTCGATGCAGTGGCAGATACGCTTCAAGGAACACTTTGGGGTGTCCTATCGACACGCCTCGGTGGCTCTCTACAACGCAGCAGAGATGACACGAGTCATGCAGGTTAGCGAGCGCGAAGTAGCCGCGCTCTGTCGCCGGAGCAAGAGCCGCCATCCACACGACACGGCCGTCGTAGGCGAGGGCTGTGTCATTCAGAGACTGCAGCCCGGCAAGCCGTTTTACGTGATGAATGGCGACGTCATGGAAGCAGAGAAGGAGTTCGTAGCGGCGCAGGCCACCGTAGGTGTGCGAGTGTGGATGCTCGCTTGGGACTCTGCGCGCGCGGACATGGGGTATGCGAAGCTGCAGCATCTCGTTGCAGAGCTGCAGGCGCCCACTGGTGTACTGCGGCAATGGTGGGCACCAGAGGGCGGGGAAGGTGATCTTGGTCGTGCGTCCGGGCTTTCCACGCGGGACCACGACTCCCCTTTCCTGCATGTCTCCGAGAGCGCCGTGGCAGCGGTGCGGCAGCGGCAGCTCTGGTGGCGGCTCCC
Source organism: Leishmania major strain Friedlin (assembly GCF_000002725.2). Taxonomy (NCBI): domain Eukaryota; phylum Euglenozoa; class Kinetoplastea; order Trypanosomatida; family Trypanosomatidae; genus Leishmania; species Leishmania major. The sequence continues at coordinate 1,142,116 of NC_007287.2, read as the reverse complement.
GGTGTGGTCTGATCCGACGGTGGCGACGTGGGTGAACGGCGTAGCGGGCAATGAGACAGCGAGAAGCAGCACCGACGTCTCGGCCTTGAGTCCTCGCACTGTGGCGTGGGCGCTGCAGGATCCGCTCATCTCCGTCGCCGCTCGCGATGACGACGGGCCTGTGTATCTGTGGGACACTGTAATTGGCATGGACGCGCGACACGCCTGCGCCCGCATCGGGTGCTGCTGGGCGGCCGTCGTCGCAGATGAGCGCAACGACGAAACCACTCGCGATACTGCGGTGCTGACTCTGGCGCCGCAGGTTGCAACGAACAGTGCCGTTTATCACCTTGTACGCTCTGTGCTCCTCGACAACGGGCTCCGCATAGACGCCTACGGCTTCATTGCTGATCACGGCGAAGACATAGCGACGCTGAAGCGCACCGTGCAATACCTGTACCCTGAAGACTGGAGCTACGCCATGGAAGAGCCGCAGGAGATTCAGCTGAACGCCGACGAGGCGGAGCGCGCCGCGCGGACGTTCGGCACGTCATGGGAAGCACTGCTTCACGGCGGCCGGCTGTTGCCGGCCTCCCGAGCTACCAAGAGACTAGGCGGCATGACGGCGCCGCAGCTTCAGCTTTTCGTAAAGACAGCAAAGAATTCGCTGTGGGTGCGGCCGCACCTGCACGTCGCGGAGCTGGAAGAGTACGGTGTCTACGTGATCAACGCCCACGTCCCGTACCTCGCTCACACCATTGCCGGCGCCATCACCGAGTACCCGCTGCCGTACTACCTGGTGTCGTGGTGCCCCAGTCTGTGGAGCTGGAAGGAGTGTCTCGCACAGGTGTTTGGCTGCGCGGAGCCCACGCTAGCTGCGCCTGGGAGTATTCGCGGTCGCCTCTACACGTCGTGGTCGTTTTTGGGCCTGCACGCAGCACCGGAGATGGCCGAGGGCGGCGGCGGTGGCGTGTGCGTGAGCGAGGGGCCCCTGCAGAGTCTGCTGAGCCGCCTGCATGTGCAGTGGCCTCCGCTGGATTATTTCGACAGCGACCCTATCGGTAGCGTCGTGCTTCGGCAGCCAGAGCCATCAGGCGCCACGGCGTTGCTGCGCGCATGGCTGCGCAACCCGGTTGTCATGTGCGACGGCATCGGGACCGGCGTGCTTTCGCATCTCGCCTGCTGGAGCACTCGAGAGGCGCTACATCTCGTGGAGACCGTTACGGTAACACGTGAAAAGGCATCCGCGTCTGAAGCGCTGCTGCTCCCCTCTGCTCTTGACAAAGCACGGAACGAGGTGCATGAAGCCGAAGCGCGCCGCGCTGCAGAAGCCGCGTGGGAGGCAGCGTTCCAGAAGCGCTACGACCTCCCCCTCCTGCCCACCTTTTCAGCAGCAGCAGCAGCGCCGCCTTGTGTCCAAACCTCCGACAGCACAGCGGAGAGCGCGCTGCTGCACCGCAACGTCAGCACGCTGCTTTTCTTCAGCCATCAGCTGGACACAGCTCAGCGCGCGCTTCTGCGCCAGCACCTGCAGCAGCACAGTGTGGCCGTCATGGCAGCTGCCAACTATGAAGAAGAGGAGCAGGAGTGCACGGCGGCCCTCCTCGACCGACTGTACGCCACGGAGGCGTTCTTTGCGGATTGTCCAAACGTCGCAGCGGTGCTTTCAGAGAGCGGTGAAGTCACGGTCGAAGATCAGGCCCGCTTCAGCGCCGTCTTTGGCGATGAAGTGCCGTGGCCAGAGCTACTTGCGCGCTCGGCGCTCTCACAAGAGGCGGAGCATGACGCGGATACCTCCCTGGTATGCTCGGCGAGCGAGGACCTGCACCAGCGCAGCCACATCTACAGCGCTGCCGATGCCATGAAAATATGGCGTCTCACGCCCCACGAGCTGTGGGCTGAGATGCGGCAAGGCGTGTCGATGCGACTGTCTGAGGGGTTGGAGGTGACGCGTCTCTGCCGCATGACGCCCGGGTGCGCGAGCGATACAAATGAACGCGCCGTCGCGACGGACCCAGGAGCGCCATGGAAGGGGCACTACGTAGTAAACGCCCTCTACGCCGCAGTTCGTGACGCGCTGCAGGCGCCGGCAGCAACGCGTGACACGAGCAGCGCATCCCACGCCCAGGCGCCGCCGTCTCTGACGAAGTGGAATGTTACCTGGGACGCGCAGACGCTCTCTTGGCATGATTTCTGCCAGTGCGTGATTGGCTATGCCGACTGCGCTCAGGCTGCCTCGTCGTCTTTCAACGCCTTACTCGCCGAGTCGATTGTGGATGCGAGAGCGTCGCACGAAGAAAACAAGGACGAGGCGCTGTCACCGCTGTCGTGCGTCGGCGTGATGGCGGCATCAGGGCCGTTGGCCGCGTTCGCCGTCCGCCGCTATTGGTGCTGGAACGCGAACCATCACGACATGTACCTGCCCGACCCATTTCTGCGTGCTGTGGGTATCGCCGGTATGGACCACGACGTGGTTCTAAAGGAAGGGTGGCTTCTCAACCCCGTTGTGGCAGTGGCGCCGAGCATGAGACGCCTGCGTCTCTTTGACTGGACGCGAAGCTGCGACACGCCGGCGGTACTCGATTGGATGCACAGTCGTGAGCAGATGCTCGATCACACCTCTATAGAGACCACCGAGGCGAGGAGTGCGTCACCTGCACCAGAGGAGGCGCCTCACGATTCGGAAGAGAGCGCGAGCATCGTCGCTGTGGCGCAAGCAGTCGCTGCAGAGCTACGCCCGCCATCCCCTCCGCCGCGAATGAAATCCCAGTTGCAGATGGCGTGGGTGTATGATGCATTGCTACACGCCAGCACATATGCGGATTGTAAACTGCTGTGGCAGCACTACCGCTCCCTGAGCGCCCCCGCAGCCGCAGCAGCAGCAGCAGGGGAAGCGGCGTCGGCGCACGAGATGAGCAACACCATTTCTTTTGCTCTCTTCTACCGAGACTTTAAGTATCTCGATAACTTTGGCGTCCCGTGCATGAGCCATGAATTGAAGAAGTTGTTCATTGACATTGAGACGCAGAGACGTGGGCGCATGACCTACGAAGAGTTCGCTCACGCCATCGCCCTCTACCACTCACTGTAGCTATTCCACAACGACACCACACGCTGATCGCATAGAGATTAGAGGCGCCCAACCTCCTTCCCGTCCTACAGCCTGTCCGTGATGTAATGGAATGACGTTTATCTTTATTTGCAAGAGGGAGACCCACCTGCTTCGTGGATGTGCTCGCATATGTGATCATGCCATATACCCGTTTCTGCCATCGCCGCCCTCTGTATCGCTCGCTGTTGCTCCTTTGCGTGGTTCGATTCTCGTACTTCTCGTTTTACTGCACGTTGCACCTCTGAGCAATACCACCACCACCACCCCCTCCCTACTCTCTTCTTCACTTTAATAGACTCGCACGCTCACTCATCTACCTTCCACTGATCGATGTACCATAAGGAGACGTGTTTTGTTTTGTGCTTCTGTTTTATCGAAACCACGAACGCCGTTGGCATATGGACAGCAGCGATGTTCAACTCTTCCCCCTTCGCCGCTTTTTGTGGAATGGTCTCTCCTCCAAGGCTTGCGTTGATGAGAGTGAGAGAGAGAGAGAGAGAGAGACGCAAGAGCTGCAATGCACCGCGACCTAATCTGCTCCGTCTCCCGCTCCCGCCCCAATGCCTGTGTCCGTTTGTCGCATCTGTGACACGCCTCTCTTGGTACCCCCCCCCTCTCTCCCTCCCCTCTCTGTGTGTCCGGTCGTCATTCGCTCTCTTACGCTTGTCTGTATCTGTGTAGACGCACGGATATGTCCACCACGCCCACCTCCCACGGCGCACCGTATCACCAACAGCTGCAGAGCCACATCGAAGCCCTTCTCATTCTCTTTATCCGCGACTTCTGCGCAGAAGGAGCGAGTCCCACCCGCAGCGGCTACCGCGCCTCTCACCTTCAAGCCATCGCCCAGACCTTCTATGTGCTGCAGATAGTTCAATGCAGTACCGCTGCGCGGTGCGCGCAAGAGACACCTTACTCGCTCCTCCAGACAGGCGGCGGCACAGGACGTCTCGACGTGTGCACGGAGCGTGACTTGTACTACCGCAACCGGCCACTCTTTGCGCCGCGAGGGCAGCGCGCGACCCACGAAAGTATCAAGCGGCTATGCGGTTGGCTCGAAGTTGTGGCGCGTGTGCCTCCTCATCAACAGCGTGGAGAAGGACCTGTGCTGACTTCGCTCTTTCGAAGTCCTCGCTGCCTTCTGTCACGGCCGTGGAAGGGAACTCAGGGCGCGGCGTCAAGGACGCCGCTCTACACGCGCGAGTCGCTAGGCATTACAGCCGCTGGTAAGAGTCTCTTGGCCGGTGCAATCACGCTGGAGCTGTGTGATCCAGTGGAACTGATTGACGTGTCCGCGCACGGTTCTGTGGGCATCACGCTGACGTACTCCCTCGCGGCCCGTATGGTGGGGTGTCGAGAGACTGGCGTCTGGCAAGCAGCACGTAACGGTATTTCATCGAGCCGGCCGTATAAGCTTGTCCTGATTGAGAAGGAGAGTGTTCATCATGCTGTACTGCAGTCCATGATGAAGAGCGGCACTCCGCGCACGTACTCGTGGATCCTTCTGTGCACAAAAGGATACCCGTGCGTTGCCGCCCGGGAGTGGCTGCGTCGTGTTCATGCCCTGCAGCCCGCCCTGCAGCTCTACATCATGGTTGACGGGGACCCGCATGGGCTGGATATCGCTCTGACAGTCATGGGGCTGCTGAGCTCGAAAGGATACCCGTCGCCTATCGCGTCCTCACAGCCCAAGCCTACCTTGTCCTCCTTTTCGTCCCTTTCCGGTACCACGCCTGCATCTGCAGAGACAGCGAAGGTGAAGGAGCTGCTTCCGCTCCGCTTCCTCGGTGTGTGCCCTTCCCTCGTGTGGAGTTGCAGTATCGATAGCGAGGCGCCTCTCACCGCCGGCTTCCTCGGTGGTCTCACCTCCTCACAAGGCATTCCCCTTACAATGCATGATGTGCAGGTACTCAAGCGGATCACTTCAATCGTGCAGGCCGCGTTGGCATCGACACCAGAGGCGTCAGACAGTGCTACGTCGCTCAGAGAGTGCGACACGGCCATCGTACGCCACACCCTCCAGCGCGTACTAAAGGAGGCGGAGTGGATGCAGCGAGCCCGGATCAAGTGCGAGCTTCAATTCGCCTGCGGACCCATCGGCCCACTGACATTCATGGAGCAGCACGTGCAGCGGTGCGATGCGGAAGTGAGTGAAGGATGCTGAGTCCCCTTTTTTTGTATGTCCGCGTTTGTTTGCGTGTAATCGCGTTCTGCTACGGCCTACTGCTGCATTCTGTTTTGTATTCAGTTTCTGCCATCCCACGAATCGGAAACATCCCCAGTGTGATGTCAGTCATCGTAGTTTGCAACCTCTGCGCCAAGGGATCTCTTTTCCTTTTGGACTCCTCCACACGCACCGAAAGAGGGACAGAGAAGAGCTGAAACCGTGCGTCCATCACTGGTCACATATAGAAACCCTCACGGAGGTGCCCTCGCATGGCCTTGGTACTCTGTATGCCCCCTCCCCGTCATCACGTGACTAAGCATATTTCTCTCACTCACTCACTCTCTCTCTCTCTGCTTGTGTCCTTGCCTCCCACACACACATACACACGTACACTTTCACTCCTCGACCCCCTCTCCACTCCACTATCCTCCCCCCCCCCGCTCGCCATCTCTCTCTTTGCTCTGCAGTTGTTGCTGCTGGTTGCTCTTGTCGTGCTTGTGCAGGTCTGGCACGACGGCAACAACACACGAGTGGATTACCTACGAAAGGGACAGCGAGAGAACGCGACAGTTGACCAGCTCAGTCCTTGGGTGAAGACAAAAGGAGGGGGAGAGGGCATTTTTTTTATCCCTTGCACGCACATACTCACCGGAGTGTACGCATTGACATTGGCGCGTGCACCACCCCTGCCCCACCCACGGGCTGTTCCTCTCCCGTTGCCCTTCTCGCTCTGACCATACTCCCTGTAAGTGAGTGTATGTGTCTTCCTTTCGTTCGTATAGAGACGATTCAAGCGTGTTTCTCTGCATCGTACCCGCAGACACGCATACGTACGTACAAGCACACATCGTCTCTCGACTATTGCTGCGAAGAAGTAGAGAAAGGAGAGGGAGTGGGGGGCTAAAACGTACGAGATACATAACGGAAGGTTATATACGGCCGCGTCCAGCTGTGGATTCGATCTCCATCATCTTACACCGCCACCCACGCCTGATCCACGGCATCCTCTCATCCTCTTTCAATTGTCTCACACACACATTCTAAAGGTGCTTTTGTTGGCTGGTTTCTGTTTCTCAGCTGGTCTCCTTTTCTCTGTGTATTTCTTCTCGCCTCCTCCACTTCATTTGCACCTCATTGTGTTAGCCTGCCTGTATCATTCATGGTGACGGATCTCTCTCTTGTTTTCGCTGTCGAAACCCTCTCCTCTTCCTCTACATTCGCTCCTGTATTCTTCTTGCGTCATCGTCATTTTTCTCTGTCTCTGTGAGTCTCTCTCTCTCTCTCCCTGCTCTGTGATATGTTGGCGTCGACCTGGTTTGCGACGCTCCCTCCCTCCCTCTCTTGCATATCCTCTGCTCTACCGGCTTCATTTCCTTCGAAGCCCGTCTCACCGGCCTTTCTCTGGTTTTCGTTGGTTTTCTGGTGAGTTGTGGAGTGGCGCGCCTGACTGTGTTACGGGAGGGCTGCAGTGGGCCGCGTTTTCTTTGGTTTTTTTCTGTTGTTATCTCTGAGGGGTTTATTTGTTTCCTCCGCTGCATCATCCGCGTGTCGTGGAGAGGAGTCTCACGGAGCCATCACACGCACAGACGCAAGTAACTCGCATACCATGTCCGCAGGTCGTGCAAGTTCCCAACATCGCGATCGGCCTCAGTCGTCCTCGCGCCGGCGCTACTATGAGGACGAGGCCTACATGCAGCCGAGAGATGAGCGCACGTCACACTCAACGCTTCATCGGCGCCATTCTTCGCCGCAGCAGAAACCGCACCGACACAGCAGCGCGTCGAAGCAGCGCAAAGGACTTCGCCACATCTCGCGAGAGCTGCATCAGTACCTCAAGGATGACTACGCGCCAGAGGACGGAGTGCCGCCTCTGCGTCGGGAGAGCACACAGCCACCGCGCCGCCGCAGCTCGCCAACATATCACTACAACGGGGACAACAGTGGAGGAGGGGCCTACCACCGACGAGCTGTAGCGTCAACGAGTCCCCGTCGCCGCTCGACGCCGCACAGACGTCGCTCGTCCTCTCGTCATACCGCATCGGTGTATCCTGCTTTGAGGACTGCCCCCGTAGCTGTTGGGGATGGTAAACGAGCGTCTCCGCGTCGCTCTGCTCGCACCTCCACTGACGGCACACCTCGTCGTAGCCGACGCCAACACGAGCCGTCGCACGCTGGCTATGACAGCGTGGCGCGCAGTCCTCGGCAACGACACCGTCACTCTTCCGCAAGCCCGCACCGCTCTCACAGATCAAAAGAGTCGCCTACTCACCCTGAGCGCCGCGCCCCATCCTCCTCAGGTAAGTCACGGCATGCATCCACCGAACAGCATGTGCGCAGCTCCCAAGGCAGTGTCCGGCGCCACCGCCACTCACACATGACAAGCTCGACAGCGCCTGCACCAGCAACGGAGGCAGCACACCGGCACGATGCGCTGCGGTACCGCAGTTCCCATCAAGTCGAGGTGGCTGCCAAGCGTGAGGCGACACCGCACCGCTCTCGCCGGCACAGTCGAGCGAAAGTGGACGGCAGCGCAGAGAAGGAGGCTCGCAGCCCGCGTCGGCATACCAGTGCGCACCGCAGTCGTAGCTCGCAGCCGGAGTCTAGGCACCATTCCAAGCGGCGCCATCGCCATCATCGCACCCCGACTCCTGACTCCGTGGATGAGGGAAGCCGTCGCCCTCGTCACACGTCCCTCTTCGGCCCACTAGCAGAGGATCCGTACGTGGCGCCGCCGCCCCTAACCGGGTCCACGCATATTCGCTCCGCAGCCAACAGCCACACGACTAGCCGCCCTCGCTCCGGCTCCCACATTGAGGTAATTAGCGTACACTCAGCGTGCCGGGTGTCGGCTAATGGATGGTCGCACTCTCGCTCCAACACCGCTCGCTCCCCTCGCCGGCCCTACGACAACGGCCCGCCGGTGGTGATTCCCAGCCCACGAGGCCAGCAGATCATGCAGCGCATCGACTCCACCCGCCACTGGTTACAGAACATGAAGGAGGAGGTGAAGAAGGACCGTGAGCGGGAGCCTCAGCACGTACAAGATGTCGCACGCGAGCGTGCGACTCGGCACAGTGCGCGTAAGGAGTACCTCGACTCAACCTCACGCGCTGGCAGCGCATCGCGGCATCGCACCTTGTCCACCGGCTCGCGCCGGCACACGCGCGGGGAGACCCGTGCAGCTGCACAGGTGACAAGCCGCCAGTACGCGGGTGAGGCGATTCCGCCGACGGCGTCCTCGGAGCGGTCTCACCGTGCGCCCGAGCAGGTATCGCCCCCAATGCCTGAGAAGCGGCACTGCAGCAGCCAGCGGCATCTTGGCAGGCCAACGGCTCCAGCCGCTGCTCCTCGCGCCCCAACCCCGGACCCAGACCTGTTCAGGGAACCGGTGGACGCCGTCAGCAGCTCTCGCGAGGAGGGGATTGAGTGCCCGATCTTATCCTTCATGTCCTTCTTGGACGGCAACACGTTCGACAGCACCGCCAGTCTATGCCAGTACAACGTCAACCTCGCGGACAGCCTTAGCGACGAGCACCTTGAAATTCTGCGCGCGGCCGTTTTCAACCACAACGAAGAAGCCTTTGCAGAGCTGCTCTACGGCGATGATGTAGAGGCAGAGATCGACGGTGCTGCGGCGGCGCTGGGCCACAGCGATGACCCGACGGTGCAGCACGAGCTTGTTGTGCTCCAACAGGAAGCCGTGCGGCGGTTTAATGATAAGTGTGCCAAAGCACTCAAGGCGCTGTTATCGGCAGAGGGTGGTCTAGCAGAAGCGGTACAGGTGGCTGCTTCGGAGTTGGAGCACCAAGCGTACCAAGCGGACGGATCTTTGGTGGCTGTGCCGTGAAGTCGTGCTGGTGCATGTGAGGAATGGTGATGACTCGGTTTCGAGGGAAAGAGAGAGCAGATGTGGGCACACCAATCCTGTCAGCTGCGAAGGCTTCAAGAGCGTTTTTGCCGCGTCTAGCCCCGTGGACGCTGTCATCCTTTTTCGAGCACACCTCCGGTGGGGTCGCGTTCGCAGCTCTCTCACTTTCTGCGGTGGACTGTATGTTGCGCTGCCACACAATTGTGGCTTGGGTGTTGTGGATATCATTACTTCCTTTCCCTTTATAAACCTCAGCGCATCCATGCATACGTGAGCGCCCCTCTCGAATATGTACACTAGGAAAGGTGTGCCCATATGAGAGGGAAAGTTGAGGAAAACACCGGAGCGTGCGCGTTGAGGTTATGGGGGAGGGAGTGTTGGCCATGGCCGGCAAGGGCCGAGGCCGGCGGAAGGGGCCGTATCGCCGGCTCCTCTCCCATCTCTGCCTGCGTGTGGATTAGTATGTCCGGTTTTGTTTTCGGCACTGCCGAACTCGCTGTGCTCCGCCTGCCCCCCCCCTCCTCCTCCTTCCTAAATGTGCAGACGTAATGGTGGTGATGGCTGCCGAAACCCATCGATTGTCCGGTACATAATCGTTTTCTCGTGTGTGTGTGTGTGTGTCTTTCTAAATGAAGGCATGTTGTCTTTGTTTTCGGCTCCATTCTGTGTCAGCTCCACTTGGGATCGCGGGACCAATTCACGCGCGAACGACATTGTAAATTACGCTAGCGGAGGAACCGCAAGTGGTATGCAAAGAAGGGGCAACGCATTGAAGGAGAGTGAGCACTTTTTTTTTGCGTGTGTAGGTGTGTGCATCTGTGCGTGTATGCACTCCAGTGACGGCATTCGCTGTCACCGCGCACTTCGAGTACAACAGCACATGAAAAAGAAACGAGATGTGAATTTCAGGCGCGCGATTTCGTCTTCTCTCAAGGGTGTGCACCGATGTGGGAGGTAACTGGAGCGTTGTGGAGCGATCCCAGCGTAGCGCCCGCTCATTATCAGCACGTTACGGTGCTGCAAACCGAGGCAAAGACGATGGGTTGTTGCCTGATACCGTTCGATGATGTCAAGTTTTGCCTCTATTCTCTCTGTCGACTTCTCTCATGCCCTTTTTTTTTCCTTTTGTGTATGTGGGCTGGTGGTGCATCTCCTCTGCACTCAAACGCTCACACACGCTCGATTCCCATACACACAGACACCTATGTGGCTGCTGGCTGGCGAATTTGAGGTGCCGGACGGAAGAAGTCACAAGTACGCGCTGAGCGTTTTCGTTCGTGGGAGAATACGGGCCATATCAGCCACAACTCGGGAACACTAACATCACTATTCGCATTGGCGCCTTCTGTTGTTTCGCGCGTGAGAAATACTGTCCATTACCGTCGTTATTTCTCTATGGCACCGGTGGTGTCTATGTCGTCGCGCCGTGGGAATATGGGCGGGGTGGTGGCATTGCTCCCCCTCCTCCTTTTGTTTATGCTCTGCCTCGCGTGCATCTCCTCTTCTCCCGCCGCCGCCGCGGAGGAACTAAAGCTCAGCTGCTCCTACTGCCAGGAGCGCGGATACCCCTACCTGTGTCACGCTACAATGGAGAGCGGCACCTGCTTCATCAACGCAGGTGAGATTAACTGCAACGGCGCGAAGGGGTGTACGTGCTGCCGCTTGGCGGACGCGGCTGGTTGTACATTCTGCAGTATGGAAGCTGAGTGGGACGCTTACGACGACGGTGAAGACGACGTTTGAGCATGTTTTTTTTTTTTTTACGTCCCATCTGTCGCACCTTTCTCTTTCTCGTGGTGCGCATGTGTAGAGTGTATGTATCTATGTGTGTGTGTGCAATGAACAGAATTGAGGCCTCTCCGTTTGGGCTGACAGTGGGCCGGCAACATAGGTAGCTAAACAGACTTCGAGGTGATGCATTACCAGCACCAGCACAAGCGGTGGGCGAAAGATGTATCTTCGCCTCTACCATTCCTGAAAGACCTCAAGCCCCCGTGGCGCTCTGTCTATCCTTTTTGAGGGGAGGAGAGTCATGGACGCGTGGTTTGTTCACATACCTTTCACATGTATGTAGCATGGTGTATTCGTTTTTTTTCTTTCTCATCTTCATCTGATCCCTGATGACGGGGGACACCTCAGCGTGGTGACCGGGTCACGTGCGTACGACGCAGGGAAGTCCGAGCAAATTATCGCTGCGGTTGTCCGCGGTCAGGCCCTGGATGGCGCTGCGTCGGTGCGATCTGCGACAGTGCACACATTTGTGTCATCCACATGTTAGGCAAGGTGTCGGCGTGACTGGAACGTGCCCCACCTGGCCCTCGCACTGCCTACTGGTGGTGGGTGGGTAGAGTCTGAGGCAGAGGCCGTGCTCCGATGGCTGGGCCAGCACTGCACTAACGACTGTGTGTCTCCCGCTGCAGTGCGCCAGGCAATGGGGCCCGTGGCAGACAGGGGATGGAGTGGAGCCCGACTCATGTTGTATTGGCAGAGAGTGGACACGCTGCAAAAAGAAGACGATTAAAAAGAGCCCTCATCTCGTGCCCTCACCGCCGCTCTCCTGGGTACTTGTTCCCCTCCCTGCTCCTCGTTTCTGTCTCACTTTATCGCTTTTTTTGAATGTGTCTTTGTGTGCATTTTGTACGCGAGGAGTTTGAGCTGCAGTGCGCTTCGCGGCTGCCCCGCCCCCACCCAGCATAGCTCTTTGAAGTAGTGAGCCACCATCGTGCTGCTGCTAGGGAGGGCGTGAAGCACTGGAGATATGCAGGAAAAAACGAAAACGAACCACCTCCTCGTGTCTTCTTTTCACCTCGTGCATTGACACGCCTCACGCATCGTCAACCTCCCCTTTTTCATCAATGCAAGCATCCTTCTCTTCCCCCATCACATCTGGGGCCGCGCCGCAGCCAGAGAGCATTTCAAGCTCCACCATTACGGGGCAGCGCGTCACACTCAGTGCCAAGCAAGCTGCTTTCAACAGCGCAGCCGATCCGAAAGCGGCTGAGGTTGTTCGTGTTTCCTTGTTCCCTGAGCGGGTCGTGATGCTGCGCTGTGCCGGTGACGCATCGCCCGGTTGGAACGACGTGGTGGTGCAGGACAACCATTGACGTCGGTCGTGATCTCGTCAACATTCCGCGTCGGTGTGAGAAGAACGGTCTCAACAGAATCAGAAACCGCGCCGCGTTGGGGCCTGCAACGATTCCATTGTGAACTTGGTTGAAATCCAGCGTCTGTGTGTATGCCCGCAGTGTTTTCGATGCTGTTCGTCTCTTCATGATCTTTGTTGTCACTGCTTTACTGCACGCTACGGTAAGTCGAGCAAGAACATGCGTACATGCATATGCAAAAGATGGTACATTCACGAGGGTGGCGTCGAAGAGAGAGTCAGGCATATGTGTCTCGTATCTATCCCGTGCTCGCCACTCGCCTCCCCTCGCCCCTCCCACCCATCTAACTCATCCCTCCGGTGATGTGCGCCTTGCTTTCCTTGCGGGCGCATATGTTGCCTTTGTTTCTCTCTCTCTACGCTAACTTACACACGCATACACATGCACACAGTCTCGCCCCTCCCTCGCCATCACTACCATCTCGAACACGCACACGCACGCCTGTGTGACAATCATTACCACCTTGCCCGTGTACGACGTTTCCACAAAGACCCACAACGCAGAGCAGCAGTATCTTTCCTGTGTCACTTCACACACACACACAAATACATCCGGCTCTCACGCCTTCCTTCTCCCTGTGACTTACTTGGCTGGTGAACATTTTTCCGCTGCACTGGACCGTGAACGCAATAGTGCCTTCTGCGAAGATGTTCGACAGTTTCAAGCACACCTTCAGTCAAACCAAGTACGTCGCCCACCGGGAGGCGTGCGGGTTGCACGTGATTGATGAGGTGAAGCGCTTCCGTGCGCTGGTGTGCGTGCTGTTCTGCAGCATCTGCGTCTCGCTTGTGTTCGCCTTCGACCTCTTCAGTGAGGAGTTCCAAAGCCGCTTCCATCTCTCCGATGGTGATCTCTCCACGATCAGCACGGTCGGCGTGGTGTTCTGCTACTTTGTCATTCCGTATGGTGTGCTGTACGATCATATCGGCCCCCTGCCACTGCTTGTGATTGCCGGTGTGATGGGGTTCGTCGGCTGCCTTGGCCTCGGGCTCATCTTCGACGGAAAAATCAAGGGCAACACCGTGACCATCTCCATCTTCTACGCCTTCATGAACACGTGCAGCGGTCTCTTCGACGCCGCGTCGATTGTCACGCTGGTGGAGCTGTTCCCACGAAATCGTGGTCCTGTCATCGGGCTGGCCAAGGTGATGACGGGTCTGGGCAGCTCCGTCATCTCCTCCATCAATCGCGGCTTCTTCTCGAACAACATCAGCGGCTTCATCTACCTCATCATGGTCCTCACGGTGGTTGTCGCGCTGATGGCGATGCTTCTCATTGCGCTTCCTCCGTATTTTGTGAACTGGTGGCGCGCCCGCAACAAGACAGAGGGGCAGATTGCCGCCCTGACGTCGCTGAAGGACATCTATGCGAAGAAGTTCGTTCCGTTGCGCCGCATTGCGTACGGCTACGTCATCGTGGCCTGCCTCGTCATTTTCTTTGCCACCACGGCCCCGATACTGGCGTACACGAAGGTGTCGCGCGGTGGCAAGGCGGTAGTGGGTGGCATCACGGTGGTGCTGTGCATGTCCTTCTGGGTGATGGCGCTGCCGATTCCCTGGCTCGGCGGTGTGAACGAGCCGGCGGAGCAGCAGAGCAGCACCTTCGATGACACCGAGGGTAGCAAGCCGAATGTCCTGACTTCCGTGGAGCCGCTGGAGACCAGCAACAAGCCCCTCAGCACCTCCCCCCTCAGCGACGACGATGCAGCGCGCAAGCAGTCTCTTGTTAGTGTCGAGGCCGTCATCGAGGATGGTCCGCAGGACCCTCGCTATGGTGGCACGATCTGGGAGACGCTCATGCGCCCTGACATTTGGCTCATCCTCATTGCGTTTGTCTGCCAGAGTGTCCTCGGTACGATCGTTACGTACAACGGCAGCACCATCTACGTCGCCCGCACAGGCCGCCCGCGCACCGCGGAGCTGGGCTCTCTCTACACGTCCCTCCTCGGTGTGGGCAGCGCCGTGGGTCGCACCTCGATGGGGCTCTTCGAGGCGTACGTGCAGCAACAGGACCCGAAGAATCGCAAGATGCTTGTGACGATCGCCCTGCCTGTCGCCCCAATCATTGCCACAATCGCCGGCATTCTGATCCTTGTGCTTCCTGGTGACGCTCTCCTCCTTCCGTACATCCTCGTCTACTTCGAGGAGGGCGTCTTCAACGGCGTGCGCGCGCTCATCTTCCCCTGCATCTTCGCTGGTCACCACGGCATCCTGTACAACATGAGCTTCTTCACCAACGTCATTGGCGTCATCTGCTTCAATCGCTTCCTCTTCGGCCTCACCGTGGACAAGGAGCGCGAAAAGATGGGCCACACGGTGGAGCAGGGCTGCACGTCCCATGCGTGCGTTCAGACACCCATCATTGTCGTCACGTGCACGGCAGCCTTTGCGGTGTTGCTGGCGACCGCGGTGCACCTTCGCTATGCTCGCTTCGTGAAGCAGTGCCGAAAGGCTTTGAAGGCAGCTTCGTAGACGCGCTCTTGGATACACGCGCGAGAGGCTTGCGCAGACATGGCCGCACTCTGCGGTTTGTATGTATGTATGTATGTGTGTGTGTGTGTGTGTGTGTGTGTGATTCACCTATTGCGGTGGTTTCGGTGTGCTATCCTGCGCCCATGCGACTGTTGTTGTTGCGTTGCAAGCTCACAGAAGTCCGCAATGTCCACCTCCCCTCCCCCCCCCCTCACGTATGCGCGCGCGCCTGCTCGGCCATTTTCCGGCATGGGCGAGTTCTTTGCGTACATTTCTCGATTGCGTGCATGAAACGGGTTGTTTCGCAAGTGATCTAGCCACGGCCGGTTTTGCTTTTCGATTCTGCAGCAGCTCTCTTGTTCGCTTGGTGGGAGAAGCAATGCCGTAGGCTTGGCACAAAGACCAGGAGAGCGAGGGAGGAGGGAGGAGGGGGGGGGCACAAAGCAAGCTGCATGTGGAATAGCGCAACAACTTCCTTGGCAGTGCGTACACAAGTCGCAAGAAAAAGCGGTAGAAGGACAGAGAGAGGCCAACGAGTTGCTGTGTGTATTGATGCATCGCCACGGATGCTGCATTTTGTTTTTGTTTGATATCGTTCCAGTCGCCATTCTTCATACACACACACACACACACACACACACGCATACGACCTCCATCTCTCATCCCCACCCAACGCTCCTTCCGTCTTTGCCGGCGGCGTCATCGCTCTCCACTCTGGTCCGTCTTTCTTTTTCGCCTCTTCGCTTGATAGTAAAGGTGAGCTCCGTCCGCTTCTGTGTACCTCCCCATCTCACTCCCGAAGAGAAAACTCGATTGATGATGGGGATGAACACCACACGGCTGCCAGCAATGAAAGGAGAGCGAGGAGGGATGTGGACAGCACGATAAGCTAATTTTCCTTTTTAAAAAGGCACAAAGCCGTTCGAAGGGGGGGGCAGGAGCACCATTTATTCACGCGGGCAGAAGGGAGAAACATAGCCCATGGCGTTTCAGCGGTGGGCGAGTCTGTCTCTGTGACTGTGTGTGTGTGTGTGTAAATGAAGGACGCGTAGAAGGACCAACAAGGCAGCAGAAGAAACGGTGCAGCTGTTCACGCGGTGAAGTTGCCTACACTTTGTCCACGACGCCACCTCTTCTCCAAAAATGAATCGAGGCATCTGTGGGCTGTGTTGTTGTCGTGGCATACGTTTACGAAACGGCACAAAGACGCAACAACCACAACAAAAATGCCGCGCTGCTCCATCGCCTCCTCCCTTTCTTATTTGTGTTGTTTGTTCGTCTCTCTCTTTCTTTCTCTCTCTCTCTCTCTCTCTCGTGTTTGTCTGTCGTCTTACTTCCTCTGTTGTACACGCCCGTATTTCTGGTTTGTTTGTTTTTCGTGTTCCTTCTATTGTGGCGTTCTCGTGCATGTGATGTGCGCTGATGTGTGCGTGCGCACTTTCATACACTGAAATGTGCTCAACGCATACCACAGGTGACATCTCTTTCCTCCTCCCTACTTCACCTGCCGACTCCACCCGCTCTCCCTTTCAGGCCCGACCCTCCCCCCCTTATTGGTGCCCTCACCAGCTCTAAGGAGGTCGAAAAGCGAGGCGGAAGGGGGCAAACAGAATTCGTGAATGCCTTTTGAAGCACTCAAACCTTCACAAAGCACGAAAAGATCTTTTACGTGTTGTTTGGCTTGTCCGTGGCGACTTGTGTGTGCTTTTATTTTATTTGTTATATTTCTCTGTTGGACTCACAGATTCCGCTCGTTGTTGTTGGTCGGCGTTTTTATATGTACGAGGGACACACAAACACACACACACACACACGCAGAGAATGGCTTGAGAGAAGACAGAAACACAGAAATGGTGAAGCGAAACCGAAAAAAAAAAGAGGAAAGCCACAGGAAAACGCTCACAGCCAAAGCTGGAAGATTTTGTTTTTCGCCTGCTCACATTTCCTGACTGTCGCTACTGACACGTCTCCTTTGTGGCGTCTTCATTGCTGCGCGTGTGTTCGTGGCAGTGTGGGGGTGAATTTAGTATATGTGCTTGTGCTCACATGTTTTCCTGATTAGAGCCCCGCGCCCATGTGTGCACGTGTGCATCACGTTCAAAACAGCACCCAAGGAGGGCGGAGATGGAGAGGCACGATTTCCACGGCAAATTGCAAGCGACAGAACAGCCCGATAAGCGAAAAAAAATCGTCGCTTTCCTTTATGGTGTGTGTGTGTGTGTGCAGATTCTGTCTGTGGCTGTGTGATGTGTCTACCTCCCTTCCATTCGTTCGCTTCGCCGTCCTGATAACCTGTCCACCAAACCCCACCCTCTCCTGCCTCTAGCACTGGGCTTTCTGACTGGTCTCTCCTCCTCCCCCTCCCCCCTCGTTGCGTGTCCTACCTCTGCGCCTTCTTTGTCAAGTGGTTAGAAGTGAATCGTGGGCACGTGCTACAGGACGGAGGGCGATAAAAGGGTCAATATGGGATGACCGCATTTGCGTGTATGTGTGTGTGTGTGTGTGTATGGAAGCCGCTGCTGTTTTTGTTTGTGGTGGTGGTGGTGGTGGTTTGTTTTCTCTACCCTGTGTTGTTTATGGCGATTAAAAGCCAACGCCATCCTAACGCGTACCTTTGTCTTCGGACTTTCTTCGCTTGTAGTAGCGCAGGTGTTTTTGTGCGCTTTGATAGCGCATCCTACCTCTCCCGAGGCCACCTCCTCTTTTCGTTAAGCTCTTTTCCCCGTTCTCTATTTCTCGCTCTCCGTCCTTCCATGGCATCTGAGTCTTGCAGCAGCGGGGTATGGAAAATGAGTACGCGCGCGTCTGTACGTGTGTGTGTCTGTAACCGAGTGCTCCCTCTTTCCTGAGTATCCTTGATCATCGCACTCACATTGCTGCTGTGTTAACGCTCTTCCTTTAGTGGACAAGACGCCGGTCGCCTTCGTAGACCGCATGGCTATTGAGCGTCCGTCTAAGCGCGCAAGCGATGCTGGAGGTAGATGGATGAAGAAATTTGAAGACATGAGAAAACAGTTGTACGCCTCTGCCACACTTGCGCAGGTGTGCGCTAGCGCTCGTTTGTCTGTGGGTGGGCGTGGAGAACGACGTTGCTGAGCACCCTTTTTCTCCTTTTTACTCTACTCGCTTCTTCACCCGTTAGCCTGGACACAGTGTACCACTCCAGAGCTGCGTGAGTTAGAAGGAGAGAGCGAGAGAGCTCCTTGTTTAGCTCCTTTCTTCCTCTGCGTGTGTGTGTGTGTCTGTATGTTGTTTTTGTGTCTTGTTTCTTCGTCAACCGTTGTTATGCTTTTCATATATATATTATTTGTGTGTATGCGTGCGCGCCGGGGTGTGTCTCCTCACTTTTTTCCCCGCTGTCTCACATCCCTTTTCTTTTTGTCGGTTTTTCGCTCTTCCTTTCCTTGTCTTCCGATAAGGACCCATTCCCACTAACAGCAATCAAGCATTGTCTTTCCTTCGCACTCGCACCAGCTTCCCCTCCCTTCACACCTCACCCTCGCCTTTGCCCGTTGCGGTGTAAGCAAACGCACAATATTGTACTGCTCGCTAGTGCGCATCCAGATACTTCCTCGGTTCCCTTCTCTTTTTACTAGTATTATGTGCCTTTGTGACCGTCGCTTTGTATTTTCTGACTTGTTTTGACTGGCAGTCCGACCGTTCTATATGCGTAGCAAACCGATGGCGTCCCCGTACGGGCACGCGTGCGTGTGTTTCACTCCGTAACCAGGCCTCTCTCTCTCTCTCTCTCTGAGATGGCGGTATGGCTATTGTGAGGGTACACGCATGCAGCACCACGATCGTTACATGGGACACCCGGGCACATCACGAGTTTAACATCCCTCGATAGAAAACAAAAAAGAAGCAGTGATTGTGTGGAGCCACAAGGTTTACCCCAATCGTTGGCAATCCGCTCGAGGGCCGAAACGTCCCTCTAACGCGCATCCACGGCTCACTTCAAAAGGCACCTTTCCCTTCTCCGAACGGCAAACGTCTACCCACACGTACGCTTTCGTCGAGAGGCAATGTGGTGCTCACCACACCTCTATGAAACTGTCTTTCGGGTCTCGCACCTCTTTCCTTCCCGTGTTTTGCCTGTTTATACACACCCACGGCACGTGTCCTTTTACAAACTACTTTGCCGTCGTCGCCACCTTCGATACACAAATGTTTGCACATAGGATTCGAAACGCACTAATCATCGTACACAGACACACACACACACACACACACACGCACACGCAAAAAAAAAAACGAAAGCGGTTAATACATGTCTGCTGCAGGCGTCACCGTTCGCCGCGCTGAGCGCGAGGACACTCAGCGCATGTATGACCTCATCATGGAGCTGGCTATCTACGAGCGGGCGCCCGAGTGTGTGGTTGTATCCAAGGCACAGATGGAGGAGGAGGGTTTCGGCGAGCGACCTCTCTGGAGCGCCTTCGTGGCGGAACTACAAGAAACCAACGACGTGAAGCCGCGCGTGATTGGAATGGCGCTCTACTACTACCGGTACTCCACATGGCGTGGGCGTATGCTTTATCTCGAGGACTTCATTGTCACGGAGTCGCATCGCGGCATTGGGGCCGGCAAGATGCTCTTTGAGCGAGTTTTGCAGCAGGCGAAGGAAGAGGGCTGCCATGGTATGGTATGGCAGGCGTTGGACTGGAACGCACCGGCCATCGAGTTCTACAAGAAGTACGACGCGGAGATCGACCCTGGCTGGGTGAACTGCATGCTCAAGTTTTAGGTGCGCGACCCTGGCCTGAGGAACGCACTCAAGCCAGGCATCCCACATGCTCTGCTCAGGATGACTGAATCGACTCTGCTCGACGCCATGGCCGTGGCAGCTGCTTTCCCTCTCCCTTCCTCACCTGGTACAGTCTTCGCGTGTGGCTGTTTGAGTGCATGCAGTCGCAGTGGTGACATACTTGCTGTGAGTATGTGTACTCTCGCTATATGTTTCAAGTAATGCTTGTTTTTTCTCTTTGCTCCCGTAACTCTCGACAAGCCCTTCTTCATCAACAGGAAGCTTGTCCTGCACTGGTGCTGCGCACGTCGTCCTCTGTCTTGGATGTGCACGTGCAAGTGTGTGGGTGCCACTGCGCTGTTGTACAAGGAGGTTCATTTGAGCACATGCGTTTTTTTTTGTTGCTTTTCATTTTCGTTGTTCCTGTTCCTGATGACGGGGGACACCTCAGCGTGGTGACCGGGTCACGTGCGTACGACGCAGGGAAGTCCGAGCGAATTATCGCTGCGGTTGTCCGCGGTCAGGCCCTGGATGGCGCTGCGTCGGTGCGATCTGCGACAGTGCACACATTTGTGTCATCCACATGTTAGGCAAGGTGTCGGCGTGACTGGAACGTGCCCCACCTGGCCCTCGCACTGCCTACTGGTGGTGAGTGGGTAGAGTCTGAGGCAGAGGCCGTGCTCCGATGGCTGGGCCAGCACTGCACTAACGACTGTGTGTCTCCCGCTGCAGTGCGCCAGGCAATGGGGCCCGTGGCAGACAGGGGATGGAGTGGAGCCCGACTCATGTTGTATTGGCAGAGAGTGGACACGCTGCAAACAAAAAAAGATCGTTGTTTCTGTAGCGTCTGCGTCGGCGATGATGCAATATCAGCACAGACCTCCTCAAGGTTTGCGATTGCTGCTAGCGGTCATGCACCCACTCCATTTCGTGTTGACCTGCCCTGCTCCTTTTTGCACCTTTCCTAGCGACCTCCCGCAGCTGGGGAAGCCTGCGGCCTGCTCGCGTGCTGTAGCGATATTTTTACGTGCGCTAAAGGAGAAAAGTCATGCAGTCTCAAAAGGAAGTCCGAAGAATAACAGCAAAACATGGTGTGTGCACGCTGTGCGTTGTGGATGTGGTTTTTCCTAGCCCAGCATTCCCGAGGTGGACCCTTGAGAGACCGGCAGTCGATGTGCCTTCCCTCTCTCTCACACACACGCACACACACCTCTACAAGTGATTGCGTTGTTTTCCTCGAGGTGCCTTGAAGCTGTCTTGTTGCCTAGCTTATCTGCTTGCCTGCGCTTGCGAGCATCTTGCCATGCTTGCATGCGTGAGAAACGGCAAGGCCCACAGCATGAGTGCCAGCCCCCTTGAGACGTACCTGCTAGCAATTAGAATCCTCTCACGACGCTACTGACCATCTTGTCGTATCCTCTCTCAACCCACCACGGATGTCGGACCGCTTTTTCGTGGCACACACACACACACACACACATGCGCGCAGCCTTTCTTGGCATCTGCAGTTGTGGAGCATACGGGGGAGAACTGTGAGTAGGCGGGGTCGGTCATTATGGGCCGAGAGGGGCACTACCACTACACTGCGACATTCGCTGCTTGCTCCTTTTTTCCTTGTCCGGTGCGGCACCACGCTGACGGCTGCCTCTCCGCCCTCACGTCCGTCTCTCAGTCCTTTTCTTGTTCCCACGCCCACTTTGTGCGATCCCTGGTTGCTTGCTGCAGTACTGTGAGTCTGCCTGCATAGGTGAGCGCGATTCCACATTTCCGCCCTGCGGTAGCGTGTTGTTCGCAATCCTCCTCCCCAAATGCGCAACATCATCGTGGCGCGTGCGCGGAGATGTATCGCACCACTGCTTGCCCAGGGGTTATCCTTCTCAACTCCCCTGTGTGTCGGTCAACGCCAGTGTCGCTGCTCTCACACAGGACGTTGTGCCGATGTCCCGCCTCCCTTGGCCGCGGCGGCATTGCGTCGGCGCCTTAGCTCCACCAGCGGGCACCCGTCTATTGGTGGTCCACGCAGTGCCTCAGCTATGGACGCCTCTGGCATCGCTGCCTCGTGGACCGACCTGCTCGCTCAAAGCCCGTCCTCACCAGGCGACAGCTCGCGCGTAGCGCTTAGCGAAGCCGCTGCCCTCTGTCTAGCGCTGGAGGCACCAAAGTGCTATGCCGTGTACCGGCCAAGCAATTCGGGCAGCGGAATCCACCGCTACACCTCGCCAGCACCTGCGCTGGCAACCCCACAACACTTTCTGCAGCTTCTTGCCCGCTTGCGTGAAGCACTCAGCACGTCTGCGGAAGCCGCGCGCATTGCTGAGGTACTGGTGGATCTGCTCAACAAACCTCCTCACCCACACCAGCCCGGACCATGGGACCTTACTCAGAACGAGGTGCGCGCCGTCAAGGCCACTGCTATTCAGCATGTAATGGACAGCATGCAGGGAGGTGGCGATGCACTAGCGTGGATAACGCGCCTCCTCCGGCTGACAGACACATGCGTGGGAGAGGGAGAGGTAACGGAGTCGGAGGTGCCGCTGTTGTCGACAGCGCTCTCGGAGCGCTACGGCTTGCACGGAGGGTCGCCTACCCACCGGGTGCACTGCGGCGACGCTGACGGGGAGTGGCTCCTCACATGCTCTCCGGTGGTACTCGCGGCGATTGCAGCCGCGATGCTACGCAGCACAACGAAGGGGATGAAGGCGCACGCGCTGGAACTTTTGGAGGCTGCCGCCCTCACGCGCCTTTCGTGGACCTCCCTCTCATCTGGCAAGGCGGTCGCGGGCTCCTATTACCGCAGTGACATGCAACGTGGAGCACCAAAGGCGTTGTTTGATGAAACGGTCGCGGTGCGTTGTGCTGAAGCTGCCGCCGTGCAAGGGGACGCAGAGACTGTGACGCGTCTCATCTTTCTCCTGTACCGCGCACGTGGTGCGCTGGGGTTCGCCACGTTGGCCGAGCACCGACAGCGACGGCGCAGCGGCCGCGGCGGTGAGGGGACGTGGCGAAGGACAAGCAGTGGCCTTCTACCTCGCACCTCGTCTTGGTTCAGCGCGCGGTGGTCGTGCAGGGATGACGGCGCCATGGCGAAGAGGCCTGCGTTGGTGGAAGATGATGCCGCAGACATGCGTTTTGAGCTGGCCGTGGTGCGCCTGCTGAAGAGCGCCATGCAGGCTCTCCTGTACCATCCCCAGCGCATGAGCGACCCCGTCGTCTGCACGGTGGAAGAAGCGCTCTCGTTGTGGGATGGATTGAGAGGTGCCATCAGCTGGCCTGGCATCGCTGCAATCGGCGCAGAGCTGCTGCGCTACCTCGCCGACCAGCACGCTCGGTTGTCCGTAGCGGCAGACGCAGGTAACGGCGGCGCCGCCTCGGACGATGTGCACGTCCGACGGGCGGCGCTGCAAGTGTACGGCCACCTCTGCCGTGCCGCACCGGTGCGTCAGCGCACGGCGGCCCAGCGTGACGAGCTGAACCACTTCACCTCCCTGATGTTGCGCATATTCTCCGCCGAGCTTGCTGTGATCGGGAGTGCTGGTATGCTAGTCCCAGTGGCCGCGAGCATCACTGCGGCGGAGCGGATTTTGAGGCTCTTCGCCAACCTCTCAGGGCCTCGGGCACAAGAGGTCGCGTTGCCCTACGCGCTCGCTGCCTCCCTCGCCATCTTCGCGGCGGCCGCAACGCAGAAAGGCTATAGCGTCCCGCCGTCTCTCCTTGCCCCCCTCGCCGCGTACTTTTCTGAGACCCAGTCGCTGCACTACTACTGCGTGGCTGCGGCATCGGCAGAGGTGCCCGCACACGTTGCGGTGAGTGGCAGCCTGGTGCTTCTCCACCTGCTGCTTTGGTCAAGCGTGCCGGAGGGCGAGTGGGCACGTGGCGACGGGGAGCTGTGGCCGCTGTTGCAGCGGATGCAGAAGGTCAACGAAACCGGTCAAGGTGCAGACACCGTTGCCGCCGCGCCAGCTACCGCAGCTGCGTATCGCGTCACGGCGTGGCTGAGGGTTTCTGGAGATCAGCAGCGGTCACTTCTATGGCTTTTGCTGCTCTCCGCTAAGCAGCGCGACACGTCGTGGTGCAGTGCGGTGGTGAACGTATTTTCCAGCCCCGCCTCC
The DNA here is from genome assembly GCF_000002725.2 of Leishmania major strain Friedlin. Taxonomy (NCBI): domain Eukaryota; phylum Euglenozoa; class Kinetoplastea; order Trypanosomatida; family Trypanosomatidae; genus Leishmania; species Leishmania major. The sequence continues at coordinate 1,118,499 of NC_007287.2, read as the reverse complement.
TCCACAGTCGTCAACTGCGCCGTCAGCTCTGTCTACGCTCAGCTGCCGCAGGCAGAGTTAAAGAGCGTAGTGGAGCTTCTCTACGCGTGCGGCAACAACGACAACCCGACACAGGCCAGTCAGACGCTAGATCGTGTTGTGAGCGCGTCCTTGCAACTCCCAATTCGTGCCCTCACCTTGCAAACCCTTGACGCGCAACTGCAGAAGTTCTCTGCAGGACGCCAAGCCACCTCGGTGCTGGTGTTGGGAGCTGCTTCCATACGGGCACTCGCCGAACGCTGCGCGACAACTTTGAAGAAAGATGCTGATGACGAATTGACCGTGGAGGGTTTTCTGCGTGTGTTGCAGCCGTTGCTTGTCGGACCAACAGCGGCGCTTCCCTTGCGCTTTACGGTGGTGGTGCTCACTCCGGCCTCTCTTGTAGAGCTGCAGCGCATGTACACAGGTGCGGACGACGCCCCGCGGCACGCCTCCGCATTCGTGCGTACCATGCACGACGCCCTCGTGAGCAGGGCGACGCCTAGCGCCTACCAAGTTCGTGCAGCATCCTCCTGGCCTCTCCTTCCGTCCCTAGCGCTTGCTCTCCGAAAGCAGAAGGAGTTGCAGAGTGTGGACGGGCTGCGAGAGGCTACAGCAGCGGCGCGGCATTTGGAGCACACGCTCCCAAAAGAGTCGCGACCGCTGGTGTGCCTGTGGGTCGAAAGGGAGACACTCTTCGACTCGCCCCACGCCCTTTCCGCCAAGGCTGAAGTGCTGCGCCACTATGGCGTGCGTGAAGTCAGCACCCACCGTGCTCATGTGGAGAAAGCAAAGCGGGACATCTTTTCGCTCGTGCGCAGCGGCGCGGCAGGCACGGTGCACCCCGCTGGTGCGCAGGTGGCCGGAGAAGCTGCCCTCACCGAAGCGAAGGCGGCTCGTCGGACGCGCCACCACTCGCTCCTGAGTGCCGTCTCGGAGAGGAGCAGACGCCAACGCAGTGCGTAAATGTTTGTGTTTGCTCGTAGTGCCCCGCTATGCTGGCGCCTATCAGGCCCCGCCGTCCTCTTTTTTGTTCGCTGTTCCTGTCGTAGCTGCCTTTGGTTCTCCTCCGTGGAGTGAATCTTGATAGCCCTCTGCGACTCCCCCTTTGGCAACTGTGAAACTTGATGAACTGCACCGCCGCGCGCGGCGCCTGCTCCCCAATCCTTGTCACGAGACAGTTCAACAAGGTATTCGCTTTTTTCTCTCTTGACGGCGGCTGTGCGTGGTGGGCGTGTTGTGCTCATCGGCGCGCATCCGTTCCGAGTTCTGCAGCCGCCATGGAGACAAAAACGTCCATAGCTGCGCCCCCTTTCGGTTATGGTCCTCTTTTTCCTCGCCTCTCCATCCATCATTGCCCCTCTTCGAAAACTACGTACGATGCTCGCTGCCGCAGAACAGGGCGCTGCGTGACACATCCGTACACGCGCTACATACCTTCACTCAATCCCGTCTAACTATCCGTGTGCGTGCAACTGCGAACGCTCTGCACACCATGAAGGCCGTCATCCAGCGCGTTCTGAGCGGCTCTGTCACCTCAGAGGGTGAGGTGGTAGGTTCCATCCAGAAAGGGCTGGCCGTCCTTGTGGGGATCGCGCGTGACGACACGGCTGATGACACCGAATACATCCTCCGCAAGATTCTTGGTGTTCGGGTGTGGAGCAACGAGGATGGGTCCAAGATGTGGTGCCGCAACGTGAAGGAAATCGATGGAGAGGTGCTGCTCATTTCACAGTTTACGCTCATGCACGTCATGAAGGGTAACAAGCCGGACTTCCATAACGCCATGCCACCTGAAGACGCCCTCAAGGTGTTCAACGCGCTTCGCGATAAACTGCGGTGCGAGTATGCCCCACACAAGATTGCGACCGGCAACTTTCAGCACTACATGAACATTCACCTGTCGAACGACGGCCCCGTAACGCTCATCCTCGATAGCAAGAAAAGGAGTTGAACACGAGTGCGCCAGGGACTGCGATAATTCCCACGCGCCGCCCTACTCTTTAACAGCAAGGCAGCAACGCAAAGTCGCTCTGTTTTTTTTTCCATTGTACCGTCTTCGAAGCCGTGTTCAGTCGACCCCGCTCTGCCTCGCCCCCCCCCCCTTCATTCCTCCAGTAAAGCCGATTCCTTTTCCACCGCGTCCGCGCCAAATCGCCCTCGTCCCCCTACCCCGTGCCCTTAGCGCCTAAGCCTGCCATCGCAAAGGCGGTTCGTCGGGGGCCCCCTGGCGCCCCGGCGAGCCCCCCGAACCCAGGGCCCGCAGCCCCACGGCAAAAGAAAAACGGCACAGCCGCCCCACCCGCGCCGCCCCCGGGGCCCCACGCGCAACCACCCCGGACGCCCCCCCCCCCCGGCCACGCCGTTCGCCTACCCGCCACGCCAAGCCCTTTCCCGGCGCCAAAACCAGGAGCCCGCAAGGCCGCAGCAAAGGAGAAGGGGGCAAAAGGCGCCGCCGGGCCGCCCGCCACCGCAACGAAAGCGGCCGAGCACTGACGCAAAACCGACCACCAGCAACAGCGGAAAGGAAAGCAGCGCCACCTTTGCTCGCCTTTTGCACGGGGCCATTCCCCACATAGCCCGAAAGCAATCCTGGCAAGCAACAAAAAAAAAGCAGGATTATAGCCAGCGGTCACCAACTGGAAAAGGCACAGCAAGGAAAGCGAATTAGCAGTTAGCAAAAGGGAGAAGCTTTCCTTCGGAACGATGCAAAAGCCAGTCGCGCCACCCTGGACAGTCCCCCCCCCTTTGGGGTATCCAAAAAGCTTTCCCGAACCACGGCCGTTATATTATAAGCTTCCGAAAGGAAGTGCACCCAGAAACCAGCCAGTTGGCAGCCCGCCCCCCAGAAAGCACACCGCGGCACGCTAGCGCGCGCCAACAACACACTACCAAAACCGGCGCCCACCAGCTCTTTTGACCACCGCCCTTACCCTTGGGTAAGCTGGTACAAGCGCCAAGCCAAAAACACCGTCGGCAAGGAAACCCCCTTTGAAAACCCAGGCCAGGCGCGCACTTTTTGCATTTGGCCAAAACAGCCACCTCTAACCCGAATAATCCCAAGCCTGGCGAGACGCGCCGCAAACACGTGCTGGCCATTCAAAAAAGAGCACATCCCTACCCCCCCCCCGCTTCTAATGAAAAAGTTTCTCGGTTTATTTATCACCACCCCCAAAGCGCGCCCCAAATGCGCAAACAAAACACCGACCCGCCCACAAGCCCCCCGGCGGCAGCGAGGCCACAAGGCCGCCACACACAACAGCCAAAACGCCGCAAAAAAAAAAATGAGCTTTCTAACCCCGTATACCGGGGAACGTCGTTGCAGTGACCCTGCGGACTGCAGCGCGCCCGCCCGTCGACAAAGCCGCCACCCTATGCCCAAGTAGCCAAAAAGGTTTTCCGGTACAAGGCCCCAAACACGGGGGGGCCGTATCCGCCCTGGCGTCCCCCGCACGGGCCGCTTTGCTGGCGACGCGGCGGACCCCTAGCGCTTACGGACTGCGGTGGCCACTGGCGTCCCCAAAACCAAGGGGCCCCACAACCGTGCTGTTTTTTAGGGGGCCACAAGGCAACCCGAACCCGTCCAGGCACAGCCGCAACACAACGCCCCCCCCGAGGCGTTCCAAAGCCACTGCGCCTGCAGAAACCGCTTTTTGAAAACTCCGAAAGGTGTGTGGGGCCCTGGGGTGGCATTCCGGCCTCCTTCGATCCCAGCGTTTTCTCGGGAAATGGGCGGCGAAACGGGCACGCCCCCCTTTCCGACACCGCGGGTTGCCAAAAACCTTCCGGACCCTGAAAGGTATGAAGCCGCAAACTTCAAATTTTTGCATTTACCACCCGTTGATCCCCTGTGTCATTCAATGTTTGCTGGATTTTTTCCGTGCCACCGGCTTTTTCCTTTTGGGTGGGAACGCCAACCTTTTAAACCAGCCGGTCTGCCGGTGTTGGTCTTTTGGGTGGCGTGCGTTGCGGCTGCCGCGCGAATGGGATATCATGTGGGAGCGGGGGGATCCGCCCGTGCGAAAAATGACCCCGAAGCCTTTTGCCCTTTTATGATGGCAGGTTCGCGCGTGCCATACAGCGTGTGCTGGCAGCTGGCCCTTTTTTCGGGCCCATAGAAATGCAAATGGTGAAAACAAGAAAACCAGCGGCATCAATGCAAAAGAGGTATCTAGAATAACGGCGCCTGCCCAGTCATGCTCTTCCTTCTCAAACTTTCGGACGGGCGCGTTGGCGAAACCTTCTTCTGCCTTTGGTGCCTGTGGCATTTGGCGCCATGACGCGGCGCCTCCCCGGGCGGCGGTTTGTCGAAAGGGCGCCCGCCCCGCACGTTTCCATGAGCCCAGCGGCCTTGCCGCGTTCCCGGGGACCGGGCCACAATCAGGGGACGCGGCGCCCCCGCAACACCACCCCCCGCAAGGCCCCCACTTTCGCTGCGGCAGCCCGGGGCCGTATTACAAGACGGTTTTCATGGCAACTGCGCCGCGCTTCCACGGGCGCCTTTGTGCAAGGGGCCGCCTTTTATGTGCTTCTGGTGGCGCTAACATCCGCGCGCTTTGGTGTTCACGGGGTGGGTTTTGTCGGCGCCCAGCGTTCTTCCGTCTACCCTGCCGGCTTGCCCTCGTTGTTGCGCTCGGAGGGGTGCTTTCAAGCTTCTAAAGCTTGCGTTTGCGGGGGTCGGCTGCCACAACTTTGGCTCAGGCAGGTCTTTCGAAATGCGAAAAGGATAATGTCGGTCTCATCCCGGGTCATTGGTTGGCCGTTTTCTGTTGGCGCGGCCTCTGCGCATGGTCTTCCTTACGCCCTAGCTTTTGATGGCGCGAAAGGCGTTTGTTGATTGCCAAAGGGCGCGCTTTTCCCCAACACTATGCCCGCCAAAACGCGTTGGGCGCCCGCGGGCCTTTCCGCAAACGGCGCCACCGCGTTCGCGTTGTCTTTCGCGCCCCTCCCCGCCACGGCCGGCCTGCTTTTTCCTGGAAAAGAGGGGGCGTCCCCAAGAGGCGCCGCCCGGGCGCGGTCCGTAGCGGGCACGCCGGGGTCCGGGAACCGGCGGGGCCAAACCACTCGCGACAACGCGAGGCGGCGCGCTTTGCGCGGGCGCAGCGGCGATGGAAACCCTTCCTTTTCCCCCAAAGCCTTGCGCGGCCTTTTGGTAACACAACAAAACCCTTCACAACCCGCCTAAGCAACCCAACTTTGAGACCGATACAAGGCGCCAAAACGGTATTTTATCCCAGCCCCTGGGGTTTGGAAAAGGATTAAAAGGCGCGCGTGGGGCTTGTTAAAAATGCCCAAGAACAGTGGAAAAAAAAATACCGATATATCCGGGTTCGGGAACTCGAAAGCCCACGGAAACAAGGCCTTTCTCTGCTGGCACACGGGTCACGCTTTGCAGAAAACCAATGGCGGCAGCGGTCTTTGCGAAGGACGTGAAAAAGCCATGGCGATCTACGGCGTTTTTTCCTCACAGCCCTTTTTTTTGGGGGGGGGGTATGGTATATGTGGTCGGCTAAGAAATGTAAAGTTGTGACCCAAAAGCAAACCCCTGAGAGGTGCTGGGGCGCTTCTTGCTAAAAGCAGGTCTCAACGCTGGCCTCGTCACCGTCGCGCCTTTCGCAGTTTAGATCTGGGGTGGCGCGCTTAAGAGGTGGTTTCGCCAAATAATGTACGAATCTGAATGCTTCCAAAATGAAACTGGGCTAGCCAAAGCTATCTGAGGGTTCTCCTTTTAGCGATTGGTTATTCTTTTCTTCAGGCAAATGCGTTTGCGTGTGCTGGGTTGTTCGTGCTGAAATGCAGTGTTTGAACATAAAAGGGGGGCGGGTCCCTGGTCCTCCAACCCTGTGTGTCGTCGCTGTCGGCGGGCCGCTGCGGGGTGTGGCTTGGGGCTTCTGGAATCCCCTGTGGGGGGCTTGGCGGGGTGGCGCCCCCGTTTTGTCTTGCCACCGCTTTCGCGGTCTCTCCCCCAACATGTGGTTGTGTTGAAAAGGTGGAGAGGCGAGGCCAGGATTGTGGGCACGCTGAAAAGATCAACTAGGCCCCTGCATTTCTTCCAAATCGCTGTTACCTGAACTCCGGCTGTCTTTCTTTTACAGTGATCCAATGAGATGCTAGGGGCATTCGTACGAAAGGGTGCCCGCACCCGATCGCAAAGGGAAGCTATGGCATGCCATGTGCTGCCAGCTCGCATCCGCTGCTTTCAGGCAGGTTGCGATCGTCATCTGTGGGTGAAAAGCTGCGTGTGTGTGTGGGGGGGGGGGGGAAGCGGTGGGCCCATCTCAATGTTTTGTTTCGTTTTTGTATTCAAGGCAAGGTGTCGTGTAGCAGCTGGGTTTACCAGACGGCGTGCGAGTCCTTGATCACGCATTCATCTTTTGTTGCAAGCGAAGAAATCAATGTAAAGCTTGATGCTCTAAGGTGTGTTTCCGCGCTGAACACCCCGGCGGATTCCACCTTCCTGTGTGATAGGTTCTGTTTTGTGGCCTCGAAAGGCCTTATTGGAGCAAGGAGCAGGCATTTGCTTGAATGCGCACGATGATCTACTGGAGCCTTTCGTTTTTGGCAAAGCCATGCGTGGTCTTGAGGGCAGGAGTGTCCACCACATAAAAAAAAGCTGAGACTGTGGCCACTATGCCATGCCGCCGCCAGATTACTTGGTCTCTTATCCGCTTCGGGTGAAGCTCATCCCAGCTAATTTCAGAGTCTCTGCATAGCCTTCGAATGGGGCAAAATATGCGAAAGGTGATTTGCCTTTCAAGAGTACGAGCTTTTTGAAGAACCCAAAAGCAGTGAAAAAGGAAAACTCTACCAACTGCTGCCTGGAGTAGCGGGGCAAAAGATCGCGGTCGTGGAAGGGTGGCCTGAGGTTCGGAATAAAACCGGACAGTGGCAGCTTCTCTTTGTAAGGCAAAAGACTTGGGTGAGCTGCACCTCGGCGCTCTTCGCGGAGGAGGGCTGGGCCAACGGCCGCCAGTTTTGGAAGATGTAGGTATCTGCGTATCCGCGCTCTCGGGTTCGTCGACGACGTTGAGAGCTGAGGAGCACACGGATTTCATGGATCAACGTGAAGCTGTGAATGTGAAATGCGGCCTTGAGTCAACGAGGAAACGGCGGAGGGTGGACACGCGAGTCTCCACACGAGACGCGCATAGAGAGTCCCCTTTGAAGCGAAACCTATTAAGGCATGACTTAAGCTTGACCCTTCTCCACAGGCGTGTTTACTCGAGCATCCACGGCTACAGCTGAGAGAAGGCGAGGCCACCTTTGCTCCTTCTATAAGGTGTCCAGGATGATGTGTGCGCAGAGCAACTGAAAATACGCGACACGCATCGGGGAGCGTTTCCCATGACAGTCAGGTATCCGAGAACAACTTTCTCTTATCTGGCACGGGCTTTTTGAATACTATCCGTCTGCGCTTCTCATCTGGACACTTGTGAGCAGTGTGCAATGAGCAAAAAACCTGCTGCGAAGCTTCGAGTACATACAGGTGATAGTGTTTCAGTTTCCATTTGGTTTTAGTTTATTCAGGAAATAAGTCGCTAAATGCACAGCCCACTGCCGCTGTTTTCAGCTGAAAGGTTTTAGATGCTAGCAGACGCATGAGACTCGGATAGCGGGGGATACCTCAGCGGGGTATCAGGGTTCAGCGCACCACTCTGCCCGGGGAAGCTAAACAGCCGTCTTCTATCGCAGCCAACGCTGACCCACCTCTTGTGGTGAAAGGGTCAGGCCCTGGATGGCGCTGCGTCGGTGCGATCTGCGACAATGCACACATTTGTGTCATCCACATGTTAGGCAAGGTGTCGGCGTGACTGGAACGTGCCCCACCTGGCCTTCGCACTGCCTACTGGTGGTGGGTGGGTAGAGTCTGAGGCAGAGGCCGTGCTCCGATGGCTGGGCCAGCACTGCACTAACGACTGTGTGTCTCCCGCTGGAGTGCGCCAGGCAATGGGGCCCGTGGCAGACAGGGGATGGATTGGAGCCCGACTCATGTTGTATTGGCAGAGAGTGGACACGCTGCAAAAAGTTATAGAGAGGGATCGAAACCCAGTAGAAACGAGCTTGCTCATTTTGCGCTGATTTCTTCAAGCAGTGAGTAAGTAGTCAAATACCACTTTCTGCTTGTAGATGTGTGCCGTTCTCAGTTCATAGATAGCCTGCTTTTTGTTGATGACCCAAAACTACTCATGTATTATCTCCTTGCACGTTTGCCCGGACGGCTCTTATTTGTCGATTCGATCTTGCCCGCACTTCTTAACCACGCTCTCCTTACCACCGCTGCCTTCTCAGTCTTTTTTCCCTCGAAGGCCCCTCATACTTAATCAACACCATTTTCCATAGAATAGCTGACCATCATGTATACACCAACTCAAGGCGATTTGGTGAGTGTGATTCAGCTACTTCACAATAATGGCGTGGAGGTGTCGAATTCAAAGGCGGCATATGCTCAGCTCAAGCAGTACGAATCAAACCCCGCCTTTTGTATTCTGCTTTCCACTGTTTTCGGAGCCGATACAAATCCTGTGACAGATATGGTGCTCCCGGTTTCGTGGGCTCAGTATCGACAACTCGCTGGAATCGCGCTAAAAAACAATTTGGCATCTGCCCGTCATGCCCTTGGCGAAGGTGCGGTGAAGGAAGCTGCGCGTTTTGCACTGAAGTCGCTTACTAATCCGCCCGACACGCGAATAGCCCGCACTTCGGCGCAAGTGGTTGTAAAGGTAACGGCGTTGACATCGCTTGAATGGTGGGTAGGCTCGGGTGTTGGTGATCTTCCAAGCATTTTGCTTAACGATCTGCTTCCAGGCGGGGGATTGAAGACTCTCGCTGCATTGTACTGCCTTCAGTACCTGGTGGAGGATGTGTCCAAGCAAATCGGCGAATCTAGCGAGCACATTATTCTGCGAGTTTCCCAGCTTGCTGCTTCCCAGAGTGCCCCGATGACGATAAGAAAAGCCGCCTTTCGTATGTGTTTCAACATTTACGAACAAGCGTCACTCCTTGACTGGAATGTCGACACACTTTCGCCGCTACAGATGGGTCTGTCAAAAGCCAGCCACAGCTTGTCGAGTGTTTGCACATCCCTACTGGAGTGTTCGTGTGGTGAGGATTCGGCGTTTGTGATCCTTGTTTTGCGTACCTGCTCATTTCTGTTGGACTACTTTGACTTTTTTGGTCAGATGAGTCAGAACGAAATGCAGAGGTATGAAAACTGGTGGATCACTAATTCTGCTCAAATTATTTGCAGGAGTCCGAATAGCATCAGTGGAAAACAGGAACTGATCGCCGCAGCGATCGATTTGATAGCCACCACCGTGGATTTGTATGATCGCAACGGTGGGGAAACGACTGTTGCTTTCCTCGTTTCTGGTGTGCCACAGCTAATTTTCTCCTTAGCTCCGGCCCTTGTGCGGTACGCGCTACTGTCGGCAGAGGAGGTGGCGAACATCATGGACACAGACGACTACCGTGTTCGAGATAGCACAGCTGTCAGTTTTGAAGTGAAGGGCGGAACAAAGGATATTTCGGAGGACGACATGCTGGACGATGATGCAGCGGCTATGACGCTACGAAGCTCTGCTTTGAAATTAGTAGATGTGCTCAGCATGTTCTCAAGTGATGCAACATACCAGGCTTTCATCGGTCCCATTCAGCAGTTGTGGAGCAGCAGTGAATGGCGCGAGAGGGAGGCCGGTATTGTTCTTGTTGGTACGATCGCCAACGGATGCGCTCATGAGCTGCGCGCGGTACTTGACTCTTTAGTGGATCAATTTCTTCAGTTTATCAGCAATCAGTCTGAGCATGTCTGTGTTGTGAGCATTGCTATGTGGTCTCTGTCGCGGATAAGTGAGACTGTCCTGAATTCGTCCCCTCGCACGATGGATACGATTATTCCACTCCTTGCCTCGAGATTGCAGAGCACGAGCAAGCGGATTCAGATTACGAGCGTCAGTGCATTAAATGTGATTTACGGGGTGTTGGAGAACTACGGAAGCACAGCTGTGGTCATGCCTCACTTGCCATTGTTGCTAGATTCGGTCTGCGCGTGCCTGTCGGTGTATTCGACCACTAATCTCTCCCTTTTGGTCGATTTTCTGAACAAGCTCATTAGCCTTCTCAATGACCGGGCAACAGCTGAGAGACTCTCTTCTGTACTTCAGGGTGAGAGGGCAAACCGCGCATCATTGTTCGAGCAGTCTTACACGGCAATGTACATTCGAGAGGAACCGAATGTTCTGCTAGACAAAGACGTTTTCTCGCTGGACCGTGCAATTATTGCTTTCATCTCGGTCTATCCTAGCAACGAGATGGCGGTTGCGAATTTGAGCACGTGGAACGGCGTACTTGCCGACATCAAAAACCGGAGCGTCACGGATGACGCGGACCTTGTTTTCAATACGCTGCTCATCTGCAGCGCATACACCAATACAGTCTCTACGACGATTCTTGAGGAGTGGCTGAGGTCAACATCGTGGGCTTTGCCAGTTTCTGCTGCTCATTTCCTGACGACCTCGCGAATACACGAAGTGAAGGTAGCTGGGATCAAAATTCTATGTGGGCTCCTTCGCGCTGTTGGGTCGGGTGCACTGCCTACCGGCCTCCACGACACTCTCATGAGGTGGGCCACCAGCGAAGTATCTGAGGCCGAGGATCCGCAATTCAAGGAGCATCTGGTGCGGCTCATTGGGCAGACCACCTCGTGCTACCCCGGCCAGCTCTCTACGGTTGCGACGGAGGCTTTGAAGTCTGCAAACGCTGCACTGCGAAGTGACGTCTTTGGGGACTCCTCTTACTACTTTTCGGCTATGGCTTTTGATCTCTGTGGCGCGCTGGGCGCGGTTCCGAACTACGCAGCCTTGTTTCGGATTGATACAATGTCACAGCTCATGGCGCAGGCGGAGAATACGGTTGACAAATCGGAGGCTACCATTTATCTCTTCCAAGCACTGGTCCAACTGCCGACAGACGCTTTTTCAGGGGTCTTTTCTTCTGCCATCAAGATCGTGTACAGCTGGCAGCAGGCTGCAGTAAACTACCCTGGTACAAAGGAGGCCATTCAGTCGTTTTTGTTTCATGCCGGCAAGACGTGCCCTGGAATCTTTCAATCGATTCTCGAGGGTCTTCCTGCGGCTTTCCGAAACATGCTCGTATCCTTTTATCAGCTGCAGTAAGCGCACAAAAAAGCAGGCTGGGCATCTTGTTTGTGTAAAAACGCTTTTCTCTTATGCCGCTCAGAAGCTGCCGCATCAGTGTTATCAAAATGGCTCACATGTTTTTTATTTTGTTTGAAGCGATTCGATCGCCGATCTAACCTTCTCCACGAAAAAAAAAGATGTGGTGCTTCTTACACCACAACCGTGCTCATATCTTGTCTCTTTTGGAATAGAAGATGACATGTCACCATCTTGGTGCACTCATGCGTTTGCATCTACTTGCTTCTCATTCCCTTTCTTATTCCTTTTCCCGAACTCTGCATTCAACTACTACAGTCTTATTGTTCTCTTCTGAAAAGAAAAGCCACGCAAACAACGACGACGTGCCGGCGTTCGAAATGCAAAGGTATTTCAGGGACGCGACTTTGGTCGCCAACCGACGAACAGCAGTGCTTCGCGTGCATGCCGGAGTTCTATCCCAGTTTCGAACGACGCTGATTGTGGCGCCGGAGTTCCTGCAAAGGCGCACGTACTACCCCGCCCCTGGGACCTATCCTCCGCCACCGCCACCGCCGCCGCAATCACACTACGCGCAACCTCTGTGGACCCCGTATAATGCTGCGTATACGGCTCCTCCACCACCCCTGCCACAAGGGGGTATGTCGTATGGGCAGCCACAACAGCAGCCACTCCCAAGTGATCTGGGGACCAAGGAAAGACCGATTGTGGTCGTGTCAGCACCGCAGAAGGCTTCCTGGGCCACCCGCTTCTGGATGTTCTTGCTCTTCGGGATTGCTCTTAGCTGCTTCATCAGCCTGGTCGAGGAGTTCAACGATCGCTTTCAGGAGGGCCAGCCCGCAAACAAGTCAGGATTTGCGCGCTCTGGCATATCTGGCCTGTTCGGCTCTGTCGACGTGAAGCCGGTGAATCTGGACAACTTGGAGGTCACATTTGACAGCATCCGCGGATGCGATGAGGCGAAAAAAGAGCTGGAGGAGATTGTTGAGTTTCTAAAGGACCCCGAGAAGTTCTACAATTTGGGTGGGCGGCTGCCAAAAGGAGCGCTGCTCACCGGTCCGCCAGGGTGCGGGAAAACCATGCTGGCAAAGGCGATTGCCAAAGAGGCTGGCGTGAGCTTTTTCTACGCCACCGGAAGCGAGTTCGATGAGATGTTTGTTGGCGTTGGCGCCCGCCGCGTTCGCGAACTTTTCGCGGCCGCAAAGGCCAACTCACCAGCTTTGATTTTCATCGACGAGGTAGACGCATTAGGCGGTCGCCGCTCTCGTTCTGACCACAGCACCTCTCGCATGACGTTGAACCAGCTCCTGGCAGAGATGGACGGCTTCGACTCCGATGAGGCCGTTATTGTCCTCGCCGCCACGAACACCCCTGAAACGCTGGACAAGGCACTCACGCGCCCCGGTCGCCTGGACACCACCATCACCGTTGACCCTCCGGATATGAAAGGGCGCGCGGAGGTAGCTCAGGTGTACCTTGACAAAATCAAGACAGACAGCACGGTCAATGCAATGGATATCGCACGCGGAACAACTGGTTTCACAGGTGCCGAGCTTAGCAACTTGGTGAATCTGGCAGCCATCAGGGCCGCGGTGCTGAACAAGGCGAAAGTGACCAGCGAAGAGATAGAGTACGCTAAGGACCGCGTCATGATGGGTGCCGAGAGCAAGAAGATTGTGCCGGAGGAGGAGCGTCGCGTGACTGCGTTCCACGAGGGCGGCCACGCTTTGAGCGCTATCTTGCTGAAGGATGAGGGTGCCGATCCTGTCCACAAGGCAACCATTGTTCCCCGCGGCAACGGCATTATGGGACTCGTCCAGCAACAGCCGGACAGGGATAAGTACAGTCAAAGCAAGCGCCAGTGCCTGGCTCGCCTGAAGGTGTGTGTGGCGGGACGAGTCGGCGAAGAGATTCTTTTAGGCCCTGACGATATTACCACCGGCGCAGGCTCCGATTTTCAGCAGGCCACCAACATGGCCCGCCACATGGTGCGACAGTTCGGGTTCAGCGACGCTATGGGCTTCGTAGACTATGGTACACCCGACACCGCCGAAGGCGCCTACATTTCAGATGAGACGAAGCTCAAGATCGAAAAAGAGGTACATCGCCTCGTTGAGCAGGCCTACATCGAGACCAAGGAGCTTCTTCTGAGCCACCGCGCCGAGTTGGAGAATATCGCCAACAACCTGCTCAAGTATGAAACGCTCAGTGGCAAGGATCTTGAGAAGATTATAAAGGGCGAGGCTATCCCAGAGCGTCCTCCGCGCCTGTCACAGGCTGCAGAGAGCAAGGCCGCGCCGCCACGAGGCGGGAACAGCGACCAGGCAAACGGTCGGAGAACTGTTCCAATCTCATAGCATTCTCGTGACAGAGCGGCGCTGAGCATGGGAGCGCCTCAGGGCACCGCAAGTCCTCTCCGATGCGTCGGAATGCACTGAGGCTCTTTTTGTCTCAGAGCCGGACGATCTCTCTTGTGTGCGTGCGTGTAATAATTGGGCTTCCCTGTCTCCTAACCTTTTCACCCTCTCGCTTCTCTCTTTTCCCGATGTTGTGTGCGTTGTTGTGTTTTTCCACAGTTGATAGCTTTGGGAACGCTGTTTCTGGTTTCTCATATTGCTGAGTACGCTTTCTTTTTTTCTCTTGCGTGCCCCCGATCTCCTGTATGTCTTGTGCATGTCTACACTGTGACTTCAGGCCTCTGGTGCTTAGCGTCCTTTTCCGAGACATGCAGGCAACAGAGAGTGCTCTTCTTTTCCCTTTCCAACAGGACAAATCCTGGGGAGCATCTGAAGCACACAGGCCACATTCCCATTGAAAGAACCGCAGCTTGCCGCTCGAGCATCGCACAGTCCGATGAGCTAGCAGGAGTGTAGTATACTTCGCCGGGGGAAGAAAATGAGAAACGCTTGTGACATTTCTATCTTCCGGAATCCTCTGCCGGTGCTATTGTGTCTCTGTAAGGCATGCTGTGCACGTGGAAGTGCCGAGGAGGGCGTGGCGTCTTTGTGTTTCTTTTGTATTACTCAGTCTGTTTCCACGAAAACAATCGAAACCGAAGAAAGCAGTGAGAGGCGGGAGAAAAAGGGGTCAGTGCGCGTACAGCAGCTCGGCTCCTTTGTCGGTGCAACAAGCAGGCGGAGCAGCGCCACGCGAAAAGGGGCGTACTGTGAGATCAAGAGAGGCTGCGCAGTCGGGCTTAGTTCGGCAAGCTCTTGTTTGGTCTACATGCCAGCTCTCATCCCTTCGCCAAGGTCTCCATTTCATCGGCCAGCTTTTTCTTCAGCTTTTCCCGCCTTCTTTGGTTACCATCCGTCCCACTCGCAGTTCCTGCGGGAAAGCAAGAGGGATAGAACACAGCGGATTCAGTAGTGCTTTGACCGCCGTTCTTTACACACACACACACACACACGCTGAACGTCTCAAGGATGATGAGCAAGGCACGAAGTGGGCGCTCTGCGCGATGCTTCTCACTATCATGTAAGAGGTGTGCTGGATATCCAACACAGTGGAGTGCGGTGCGTCATCAGTCACAGAGCTCCCTCGGCAGGTCGCGCGACCGCCAGCGTGGCCAGCCCAACGCCGACCCCAACACCGGCTCCCAGATCTCTGTCGTGGAGTCGCCTGATCTTACGCCGCACATTCAATTCGGGCTCAACAATCTCGAGCACGTGAAGTTGCCCGACATGTCCGATGAGGCTCGGCGGCGCAGCGACATTGACAAGGAGCGTGAGATGCGGGCAAAGTTTGGCGAGTATGGCCCCGGCGAGCGGCTGACAAAGAGCTCCCCGCAGATGAGGCGCGACATGCTGGAGGAGCAGCAGGACGTCGACGGTCTGCCGTGGGAGGTCCGGTGGCGCAAGTCACTCATCCCGACCTCGGAGGAGGTGATTCAGGATATCCGAGATCGCTTCGACTTGTTCGTCCAGGATCCGATCGAGCGTGAGCAGGAGTGGTATCTGCACTGGAAGGACCGGTCTTTCAAGATTCAGAAAGATCGGATGATATGGCCACAAGGCTACACGGACTACCTGGACCACTACGATGAAAACGGTCGTCGCCGGGTGCTGCCTACCGATCAGCGATGGTCCGACTCTTCCTGGAAGCACCTTGCCGACACCCGCTACAAGGACCGCATGTGGCTCATCGAGGGAGAGGAGCGCAAAGCCGTTCACCAAAGCTTGCAAACGGACCGGGCACTGTTGAACGAAGAGGAGCAGCGTCAGTCTGAAATGGGCGACGTGTACCACGGCATTCTCTCTGGCGTCGTTGATCTTGACCCAGATCAGACATACCAGGCACTCTCTGGTACTGCAGATCCTCTCGAAGTGGCCAAGACAAAGATAAAGCTACAGGCCTACGGGGCGCATCAGGCCCTCACGGCAGGGAAGAGCGAACTGAACCCCGCACAGATCGATCCGATATCTGGCTTCCCCAAGACGGACATGGAGCCACTGCCGACCGGCATTACTGTGGAGCAGGGCGCCGCTATCGCAACCCAGGCAAACATTCAGTATGAGATGCTGGAGCAGGGGGCGGAGGCCGCGCGGCTAGCTGGCCACGACCCAGCAGTAGCAATGATGAAGGCGCACCACAACACATCGAAGCAATACGGTGACCGTCCGATGCTGCGTGCGCAGGTTGAGGCGAATATCCAAAAAATCAAGGAGCTGGAGGCGGAGCGACAGCCGCTGGAAGCCGGCAAGACGGCTGACGGAGAGATGGTGGAGAAAATCGAGTCTCCGCTTCTTGAGGAGACAGCGGGAGGGCAGCCAGCAGTTTCTCAGATCCATATCAAAGCATCTGTGACGACCAACGAGTCGGGCTCAGGAGCTGTTGGCGCGTCTACGCCGGGGGGGTTTATCCATGTCGCTGAGAGACCGAAAAACGTGGAACCGGATGTGCCAAACGAGCTCTTCCGCGTTCCGCAATCCAGAGAGCTGAATGAGATGCCGAAGTGGTATCGCGAGACTCTCGTCGAGACAGAGCCCATGATTCGGCAGTATGGTATGGTGCACGACCCCTTGGAGGAAAAACAGCCTGAAAAGGAGTATTACGTTCCGCCGCCGCTGCGCGACGATGAGCGGGTGACGCTGGACGACGCCCCGTCCGGAGCGTCTGCTTTTGACGAAGTGAAGATGCACAAGCTCAAGTCTTTGCCGGAGCTGGTAGTCGGGTATAAGCCACTGCCTCTGTTTCGCGAAGTTTCAAAGAACGACTCACTTGAGGCAGCCGCTGAGGCACAGGAGAAGGAGGCAAAGGAGAAGAAGCTTGTGGGCAAGGACGGTAAGCCGATGAAGAGGTCGGAGCGCCAGCGGCTCGAGCGCCAGGAGCGGCTGCGCAAGTCGAAGCTGTCATACGACTCTGATATTCTGCTGCCCAACTTGCCGTGGGAGACGGACTCCATTGTGGATCCGTACCGTGGTGTCGAAGCAGTAGACGCAGTCGAGTTCAACAAGGAAGATCTCGAGAAGACATGGCGGGCTTATCGCGACGCATTTCAGCAGGCTCTGACAGAATTCGGGAATCTTACTCAGGTGACGAGCGAGGACAAGTGCGAGAAGATGCTGTACGACACAATGGAGCGCTTCCGCGAAGGGCGCGTTGGCGATCATCCAGAGGTGCCCAAGGAGCAGGACGAGGTGTTTCGCCTCGTCTTCGAGGCTCACACGAAGCACTTTCTCGCCGACTTTTACAAGTTCAAGGGAAATCGAGCCACCGAGGCGAACGCCGTCAAGGCAGAGGCGGACGAAATTCTTCGACGCGCATCGGCGAAGAGCAAGCTTCTCGGGAGGAACTTCATGAATTTTGTTCAAGAGATGACCTCCCTCGAGCTTGAGACGATTCGCAAGAACCCGGTGCAGCGCTATGCGGTCATGGTGCGCGACCGTAAGTATGAGGCCATTTCCCAGCCCTTCATGAAGTGGATCAAGAATGAGCTGGGCGAGTTCATGATCACAGAGTTCCAGAGTGCCGAGCAGCTGGAGGCACACAAAGAGTTTCTCCACCGTCACCTGAACGATGCCTACATCAGGTGCCCCTCCCGCGTTGAAGGTATCAGCGACGCGTCCCGCGATGCGGCGGTGGGGGCGTTTTACCAGTGGTGTCGCGGTGCGTTGGCGTTCTACACAGGCAAGAAGTTCCATAGCATGTTCCTCGACTTCGCCGACAGCCGCTTTCGCTCCCGCGCCGAGGAGCTTTACGAGGATTCGATCGAGCTCTTCTCCAACTACGCGAAGGCTGGCAAGGATATTGTGCAGATTCCAGTACCCGACTCAGACCCGCCTTACGAGTATGATGAGAAGGAATTCCTCGATGGAGAGAATGCTGTCTTTGCGGAGATCTCCGGGCACCTCGACAAGGCCGAAGCGTTGTGGCACTCCGGCAGCAGTAAGCGCTGGTACCCCATGACAGACGAAACAGAGTACATGTGGTTCAACGAACGCCGAGGTCGTCTAACCCTCGCGACGGACATCTCTGACCGCTGCTTGGAAAATGTCAACAAGAAGACGCACCCGTCCATCCACCCGTTCCCTGAGAGCGCGCGCGTATTCTTGGAAGGCGCACCTCTCACTCAGGAAACCGCAGAGCACCTGTGGCTGCGCTACATGGGAGACTTGTATTGGGAGCACTCGGAGTTCATGCAGCGGCAGGGCCGCTTCCAGACCAGCCGGTCCTACCGCGACAAGTGCCTGAACTTGTATCATCTGGCGGTACGCACAGCGCGCGAGCGGCTGCCCGCATCGTGGAAGGCGCCCCTACTCACAGAAGCAAAATACATGCTCCGTGTCTACAAGCCTGGTGACCACGTGCTGCAACACCTGCAGGATGTGGAGACGGTGGTGGACAAGCTCTTTGCGCAAGGCGAGCCGCGCCACTGGGTCGAGCCGTTCAGCGAGCTACCGTACCGGCTTGCTGTCGTACACGCAAACCTGCCTGCCTACGGCGAGGCTATCACAAAGGAGGTGCACCGACGTCTGAAGTGGCAGCCTTCCAACGAGCTTTTGATGAAAGATATGGAGCAGCGTGCTCGCGGCGGCGCTGTGACGCCCGAACTGGTGCCGTACTACAACACCCTTAATGCAGTCGCAGAGACGGTGTTCCGGCGCAAAATACTGCAGTGGCGCTCCAAGGAGTACGAAGGCTCTGATCCCTTCCTCTTCTGGACTCACATGTACTTTGCCTTTCGCGTGCATCCCAAGGACCGGGACGAGGTACAACGGATGTGGGACATGTATGAGCCGGCTTATGTGTACATCTACACCCAGTGCGCGTTGGCGTCGCGCGTGCGAGGCCACCGCCTCATCAACGATGCTCTGAGGCGCCTGTGTCAGATTTTGCTGTCTGGCGACCGATCGCAGAAGCTTGTCTTGATGGAGGAGCTGACCAAAGTGCGCGAGAAGATGGCGCACTTGATCGACCGCAGGGAGCTTGATCGCACGATCAACGCCCTCGAAGCGCACCTCGAGAACCCTGCGCAGCAAGCGTACACATACGGAACGGCACTGCTCTACAAGGAGGCCGTGCTACACGAAAAAATCACGCGCAACCCGCTGCTGCGAACGCAGATGGCGGCGAAGGAGTACACGGAGTTGCGCAAAAGGCAGGAGGAACTGCGCGTCAACGGGACGACACTAGACCCTCAGGAGGCGGCGAAGATGCAGGAGAAGGAGGGTGGCCTCGATGACGCACACCTCGACGCTCAACCAAGCTTGACCACGAAAGAAATGTTTGCTGAAAAGTAAGCACGTATGTGTGCGTCGGTACCCCTCTCCCTTGCACGACACTCTTTTCCACCACTTGCCTCAAAACAGCAGGCATTGGTGTGGCGCACAGGCGGCGTGTGTGACATGCGGATCCCTACAGGCAGTGTTTGGCTTGTTTTGTGAGGCGCTTTCGACTCTTTTGTAGTGTTCCTCCTTAAAGCAGATGCCGCTTCATCACCATCTTAAGGCCTCGTGCTTCGCAGCTATCGTTTCAGTTCAAGATCCAAGACAAAAGAACACAAGAAGATCGGATTCCGCAGATGTCGACTGGATTTACCGCCGTACAAGAGAGCGCAACCAGGACCTGCCAGACGCTGGAGATGCAGACAAACGGTGCACAGTTTTTTCCGTTTTTTTTTCCCTTCGTGACCTGAGGCAGGTAGGCGGGGAGCTCACCTTCCACTTCTCGCCCTTCTCTTCATCCTCTTTCTCTTCGATGTTTGCGTGGGTGCGCACATTCTGCCTGCATTCTCACTGAGCCACCTTACGCAGGAACTCCATAGGCTCCTCTGCAACGTGTGTTGGACTGTGCCATTCGTTAATAGTTCTACAACCCTCTGTTTCCAGCATCCGTTACACACCAGCTCTCTTTGCGAGGTGGTTTTGTGTCCAGCGTGAACATGCAGGGGCATAGGGGGAGAAGGGGGTATCGGCAGGCTTTCTTTCTTTTCTGAAGGCACCTTTTTTCGGAGTGCAGGCCAGAATCCATCGCCCGTTGAGTGGGAGAGAGAAAATACACACGCACACACAAATTCAGGCAGAACGTTCTTGCTGTTCCTCTTGCCCTTCGGGATCTTCGTTGCCTTCGTGACGTTTGATTGGCGAATTCCGTAAAGCGGGGCGCATTTTATTTCTTCCTTTGTAAGGATCGCTTGTCTGCCTCAGCATCATCGCGTGCCGCAGAATGCCCCTTGTAAAGGCAGAGACCGATGCGAGCTTCGTGGCTGAGGTGGCCGAGAGCGTTGGCGGCGCTTGCGCTCGCATGAATGACCATATTTCGGTTATGATAGAGGAGTACCTTCGGCGGCGAACACAGCAGGTGCGTGATGATGTCAAGCAAGAGCTTGATGCGGTGCGTGTACACCTGGAGCGGAAGATTGCGGACGCTGAAGCGGCGAAGGCAGTGGAAGAGGAGCGTTACCACAAGAAGAAGGTGCAAGTGCTGCAGGCCGCAGTGGAATTGCAGAAGATGCACGCAAACCTTCACCTCCAGCGCCTCTTTCACACATGGCGGCGTTGTGCTGATGTTCGTCAGGAGCGTCGCCGACTCGCCGAGGAGGCTCACATCCACATTGGGCGGCTTAGCTTATTTCACGCGTACATGCAGTGGCGCCTGTTTGCGGCAGCTCTTCGCCAGAAACGGCTTGAGGCAAAGGAGGCGCACAAACGCGACTGCCGCGAGCAGGAGCTACTTGGGCAGATTGAGGGGTACCAAAGGCAATTGGAGGGGGAGAGAGCAAAGGATGCCAGCTTGAACGAGAAGCTCAAGGAGGCGTTTGTGCGGGGCATGTGCGCGTTGAACCGAGAGGCGGTGCATGTACTTCACGGCTCCGAAGAGAATCAGGACGCGGATGTGGAGGCGATTGCGGAAATCCTTAGCCGTGAGAGCCATTCACGCCACCGCTCTGTGACGCCGGGCCACATGGATAGCTCCACTCTGAGCAACGTGCACGGCCACGGCGTCTGCCCGGTGCACCACATCGATGCCAAAGGGAGCTTTTATCATCCCTGCTTTTCCCCGGGGTACTGCGAGTATGATCGTCACTCAGGTTCGCGTGCCCCAGTATCTTCTGCGGTCCCACCGAGCGCATCAGGCCCTTTTGTGGTGAGTGCCGATCCAAAAAGCGCTCGCTCCATCGACAGCAGCCCGCCAGTACCGTTCCGCCACCTATCGAAGTCATCAACGACACGGTGGAGAATGTAAAGGGAAGAGACCAAAATTATAGATGCAAGAGAGTCACACGCACTGCTGCCCGCGCACGGTGCGTCCTTCTTTCTGCTCTATCCACAGATCATTCGTTTTCACGCAAAACGTGCTGTCCATCGCCAAGGCTTCACGGGCTTCGTTTTCCTCGCGCGCGAGAACTCACTGCAGCATGTACATGTCTGAGTGGCGTACTTCTTGCTCGGCAGGCCGCGGTCGGCTGCTGAGGAAACACCGCCCTCTTCCCGTGACCGTGTCTTGAAATTGTATACCTTCACTTGGATGACCAGTGTACTTGCGCTATGAGAAGTTTGAAAAACAAAAAAAAAACATAGGAAAGCAGAAGCGCAGCAGCGTATGCATGCCCCTTCTCGTCTTTGCGTTTCAGTAGGCATTTTTCACCCGGTAGCGCTCCGGTGTCGGCTTAGTTTGCTTTTATTGCGCTCTTGGTTTTGCTCGTGCAGTGTAATGACGAGGAGGAGCACCTGTGCACCTCTACGTGGTTGCGTACCAAATATTTGGAGCTCAGCGTGCTGGCTGTGAACTTTCGTGCAGCTGAAACAGGGGTGCTGTGCACGCAGAGATGAGAGGCACAACTTCACGCCTACTTTTTTTTTGCTTTCTAATATCTCATCATCTCTCAACATTGCCGAACACAGAGGCGGCACTACTACACGAACGACGCGATTGTGCTGCCATGAGCCGCCGCGTCAACACAGAAGCCGTGAGCCAGATCCTCGAAGCGCTCGTCCTGCTTCGCTCGTCAAGGTTGGCAGAGACTTCCACTGCTGGATCTGCGTCGTCTGTTTCCTCGGGGTACTCGACGCTGGAGCCCGGGTCGACCTCGGAAGCTGCGGTAGACTGCGCGCGGCGCCTTCTCCGCGATTGTGTTGTTTCTGCTATAGAAATCGAGCCCACGCAGCCTGATCCTTCATCCCTCCTGGTTGCCGAAGCAGATCCATCCATGGCCGCCAAAAAGTCTCCTTTTTCATTGAGCTCTGCAGCCGCGTGGCGTCCGCGGAGAGAGATCGGTGCTGTGCTTGAGGGTCGCGACTTGCACAGGATCGACCTCTCCGGCACGCGTTTGTCTGCTAGCTTCAATCGAAGCGATCTTTCCGAGGCCGTTCTTCTTGGAACCTACTTTGCGCACTGCACGTTCAACTTGTGTGACTTGCGGAAGGCAAATATGGCAGGTGCTCAGTTTCACTCTTGTACGTTCTTGTCTACTGACGCGTCGGCAGCGGCAGCGCGCCGGGCGCATTTTTCTCATTGCATGTTTCACCGGGCTGACTTGTCCGACTGGGACGCAGCGGGTGCAACATTTTTTCAATGCAGCTTCACCTTGTCTGACCTGTCCCGCTGGTCTTTGGACGGACAGACGACCGTGGTGAGTCCAACCGACTGGGGCCGTTGCCGCCGCTTAGACTGGGTGATGAAGCCTGGGAGCTCAGTGCGTGAGTGCCGTGTTTTTGGAGACGCAAATGCCGCAAACGCCCTTTCGTTGGCACCCGCTGAAAAGTCATCGTGCCACCCGTCACAGAGACATCACTGAGGCGGAAGCAGAAGTAAACATGACACCATTGCTCGCGCGCCTCATCGCATTTGAGCTCGCCATGCATTTCCTGACTTCGTAGGTATGCGATGCAGCAGTCATCACACCTTGAGGCATGTAGGTGCGCACACCGTGGTGCTTGCGCTGCACCTCACGTCCAGGAAAAAAGCAAACAAACTTCTGCGAAACGGAAAGAAAAACAAAAGCAAGAGGGAGGAGAAGCGAAAAGGAATCATCGAAACTGTGATAAACGGATCAGTTCAAAATGAGGATCCAGCTGGCCTTTTGCTGTGCTTTACCACACCCAAGGAGCATTGCGAATTCTGTCGAGAGTGCCACACCTGCTCTGTGTCTCTCGTGCCTGCTGTCTGATGTTGCTTTCCACTTATCCCGTGCCGGTTTGTTCACCCCTCTTGTGCTCTTTGCGTTGCCAGTTCTTCCACCCACGTGGGCCGGTCTTTCCTTACTGTTTCATCTCTCGCCTGCGGCGCTCTTTGGGGCTTTTTCTTGGGCAGACAAATCGTTGGCCGCATGTGCCACTCGAGCAACCACAGAACCCCAAGTAGCCCTGCTTGGCAAAAGCCCGTTTCTTAGCCAAACATATCTCTTTTTCTAAAGGCTCAACGTGGACGTGAAGAGAACTCCCGTGGTTTCTGCCTGAGCACCCGCACGTGCTTGAGGAGAAACGTGTCGAAGAGGTGGTAAAGCTATGCAGGCAGGCCACACCTGTGCTGCAAAAAAAAGAAAAACAGCAACAACAGCATAATATTCCTTTCCGAGCATAATCACCACATTGTGTTTCTGATTTCCGCACAACAGTCTATTCCTTACTCAGCATGTCACTAGAGGATGCTATCAATTTGCTGCGTGAGGTGTACGCGAGCACCAACAACGACCGTCGAAAAAGCTGCACTCTCCAACTGCTGCAGTGGGAGAAGGCTCTGCGGGCTGCAGACGCGGTACGGATCGGCATTGAACTTCTTAAGACTTCCAACGAAGGGGTGGCAGTGCAGGCGTACGGTGCGGTTCTGCTGCGCCATGCCCTGCACGCTCGCGTGCTACAACCCACACAACTGCCTCTGATGGATTTGCTCTCTTGGTACTGCAATGAGCCGACCTTAGGGCCTTTGCTGCGGGCGGACTTGATGGAGCTTCTTATCGAGTGCGTAATCTACTCGGACGACGCGGTGATAGGCCAAGTACTGGGGTCCCTGTGTACAGGGATCGAGTCGCAACTGCGTCGGATGCTGCTTCTGAGCGAGATGACAGTGGCGCTGGTCGACCCTGATTTCGACCGTGTGCCGCGCGAGTGTATCGGAAAGCTGAAGCGCAGTGTGACTAAGCAGGGGAGCCAGCTACTGAATGCCGCTACCATGAGTCTCTACACATACTACATGACCTCCGGCGGCGAGCAGTCCACAGCACTGGCGCCAGACTTAGAGCCGTGCGTCGAGGCTGCGTTAAAGGTGATTGGCGCCCTCGCGCCTCAACTACCGTTCTCTGTGTGGCAAGAGCACAACCTGGCAGCAACGATGGAGGTACTGCTGCGATGGGCGCCGGCGCAGCGCCCAGTGCTAGCCTGTGCCACCAGCCTACTGCGCTGCTACTCAGCCGGCGATGCCCACAAAGCGGCCATCCTGCGCGTTCTGCTCAGCATTGTGCTGCGGAAGATACCAGCACTGGTTGCTAGTGGTGACATTGCCGCACTGGATGAAATTCTCAACCTGGCGTTGGAGCTTCCCAAAGACTTTGTGCAGCTGGAGGGGGTGCTACTGGTGCAGAGCATCATGTCAGTCTTTTCCATACCAAGCATCCTGTTCGGGCAGGAGGCTGTGCAGCTGATGGAGCGCATGGGAGAGGAGGCGTTTCGCCATGTGGACACGATCGAAATCTACAACGGGCTGCGTCTGCTGCTCCCCAAGAACTTATGTCACCCTATGCATGGTACGAACCCCGAAGGGCAAGAGCTCTCTCGAGAGCAGTTCGGATTCGAGCAGCTGTTTGAGGAGGTCTTTTCTGACTTCCGGCGAGGTGCAAGCAAGATCTTGACTCAGCTAGCTCGCATGTACCCGGAACGCACGAACCAGTATCTGCTGAGCCTCCTGGGCGACCTGCCTGACCCTCAAGGCACCCCCGGAGACCCGCGCACCCGCAGCCGCTTCGTACGGCAGAGTAGCCTGACGTTCGTCTACTGGGAGGCCACCCAGTTCATGATGGAGTACCTCTCGGCCGCTTTCGAGTGCTCGACTGTGAGCGTCAACGCATGCGTGTCGACGTTGCTGGCCCACGAGCCCTCTGACGCGGTGCTCAGGCCTGTGTACTTCAACATGATCTCTTACTTCTGGAAAGTGCGCGACGGCGATGTCATGAATGTATGGGAGGGAACCATCAATATCCTTCTGAACTGCATCAACGACGAGAGTAGTCGGTACACCGACGACATCGACGTCTCGGCTGCGCGGCGCCGGGCTCACACCTTGCTGGTGCAAATGTGTGTCGAGCACAGCCGCCGCTTTCTACCACAGATGCCTTCTCTGATCAAACAGCTGGAGCCGACGCTGATGCGCGCGAACGGGATGGAGCGCTCACTCCTGTACGAGGCCCTTATCGCGCTCACGGCTGTTCTGCCGGCGCACGAGTCCGATGCGTACCTGCAGACAATTGTGAACCCGCTTGTGAACATGCTGGCCACTTCTCCAGCACTGAAAGACCAAAACGCCTTCAATAACATTATGTGCGCGGCTACGGCAGACGACAAGGACGCGAGGGGCGTGCTGCAGGGATGCTTGAACACAATCGCCGCCGTCTTCCGGCGTTGCCAGATGACGCCATACGTGGTAGAGAAGGCAACGCAACTGTTTCCACTGGTCGGGCAGCTGCTCTTGAGCATCCACAGCATGCAGCCGAGTGATCTGCCTCCCGAGTACCGCAGCATTCTCGAGCAGGAAGCGGGGGAGAGAGATCTTTTTCTGCCCGGTAAGACTCGCAAGAGTGATGCGCACGTGGTCAACGCAGTCCGTGGAGCTCGCGCCACTCTGATGAACATTCGTATTGCTCTATACCAAGTCTTTGGAGAACTGAGCCCTATTTTGCCAGCGGAACGGTTTGGTGAGGTCATCACTGCCCTCACAACCAGCGCTCGGATACCCACGCATGTTACTCGCTCTCTCACGGAGAAGTGCTTGCTGCCGATCGGCAAGGAGCACCCGACGTTGCTCATCTACATTTTCCAACTTCTCCACCGATTTTTTGCTCAGCGCAAGGAGCAGGTGCGTCAGCAGCGGACGGCGGAGGCAAACGCGCGCAATACCCGTGATGATGTAGTGGAGTCAAAGCAGTGGCTCTACTACGCAAAAGACGTGACCAAGTTTATACGGAGTCACGTCCTGGACAGCCACTTGTGGAAGCGCGACAAGACGCTTTTCCTCGCGACGGCAGAGGTGGCGATGAGCATCTTTGAAAGCGGCGCCGACAACCGTACAGCACAGAGCTTTCTCATTTCCATTGTCAACCTCACCACCGACACCGCAGTTCTACCGGAGGTGGAGGCGGCCTTGTCGGAGGTGCGCGTGGTGGTGTACTCGCGGCTCGTCTCGTACGTGACCCTGACACCGGACGGCGAGCTGACGCCGTCCGAACGTGAAAACGTGGCGTACGCGATCAGTGAGCCCTACGTGAGGCTCTTTCCCAATCTTACGCCATCCTTGACCATGGCCGGGATGTCACAGGAGCAGCAGGAGACACTGCACGCACACCTCCTAATCGTCGGCAACTTTGCTGGGCAGCGCCGGAAGGTGAAGGAGTTCTTGATCAACATAGCAAAGGCGAACGCCGGGGTGTCCGGGCGAGTCTGAGACTTGACTTATCAGCAGCGAAGGTCGAGGTGTGTGTGTGTGTGCGTGTGTGTTAGGATACCGCGGCGTCTCTGAATTGTGAGCGTGCGCATTTGAGATGGTCGTGCGTGTGCAAGTGTGTTACCAAAGACACGGCGTTGAGGCAGCGAGGGAGGTAAAAGGACTTGTGTGGGCGATATCGGGGTGGAGAAGGAGAGGTGTGAGGGAAACAGATGGAGTAGGTTCTAGGGGCTTTGTGAGAAGAGCGGGGTGCTGTGACATGCACGTGTAAGGCACGCTGCTTTCTGCAGACGCGTTGACCGAGGTCGTGCTGCTGCTGTACATCATTCCTTCCCTAGAGACCTCTCCACCCCCTTCTGCCTCGCAGATGTCCTGTACCATGCGCGTTAGTTTTCTCCTTTTTTCTCTGCTTTGGCGAAGAAGCCGGATGAAAAGTACTCGATGACTTTTGAAATTGTCCTCCTCGCGCTGCGTGCGGCCGCGTTACGCGTTGCACTCTCCAAACCAGAACCGTTCCATTCTTCTCCATCTATCGCTCTGGTCCTTTTTTCTCTTTCTTCTTTCCTCTCCATGCCCCTCCCATGCGCGTGCGTGCGAGAGAGAGGGAGGGCTGAGCGTTGCCGTGCTCGCGCCCAGCGTCGCGGAGGCTGCCGTCCTATCACCTGTGCGCCTCCGTTTTCATCCATCCTCTTGGCACTAGAGGCCGATTTCTACCTAAGCAAGGCGTATGGCTTGGACCAGCGCTCCTACAGTAGTGTTCATTTCCTGTGTGTTTTCTGCGTCGCCATGACTGTGGGTGCTGCAGCGCTATGCGAGTATTATGGCTACCTGCCGAGGCTTGTCCGCCATACGGGGCTGCTTCCATCGACACGCACCTCTGTGACTTCATCGATGGCCGCGACAGTGCTGCAATCGTCACTCTACGAGGCGGACCCTTCTCCTCCCGTGCGGAGCGGCGAGTTTGAGCTCCCGTCCACCTACTCACTGCACAAACCGTTGGTGTATGACATCGCTGCGCTGCCACCCAAGCCGGTCTCATCCTTGCGTCTAGTCATTATCAGCGACACCCACGAGCGGCATCGAGAGATGAGTGTTCCAAACGGCGACGTGCTGGTGCACTGCGGCGACATCCAGGAAGGCTTGAACTTTGTGCGGGACGTCAAAGCGATGTTGATCGATTTTTCTGCCTGGTTCACGGATAGCGCGTTGCACCCGCACCCCGTGAAGTTGATCATTGCGGGTAATCATGACAAGGCCATTGCTGCAATGTCTACAGAAGATGTTCGCCGACTCTTTGCACCTGCTGTGTACTTGTGCGAGGACAGTGTGGTGGTGGAGCCTGCCGGTGTGCGCTTCTACGGTTCACCACGCTCCATCTCCAACTCTCGCTGGAGCCCCAATACAGCATTTCAGGGCAAAAAGGCGTGGAAGCGTTTCGTATTCGCCTCAGCGCGGCAAGATGATGAGGCAGGAGCCGTGTCCACTGCTTCTCGATGCTCGTCGGAGCAGCCTCTTCGCTCGCGGCTCGAAGGTGCCACTCCAGGTGGTCCTGTCGATGTCTTGGTCGTTCACCAAAGTCCAGACATACCCAGAGCCCACCACAGCGTTTCGGAGCAGCCAATTTGCGCGTATGCTCAACAGGTGGCGCCGCGCCGCGTGCTTCTTTGTGGACATCTTCACGGTGCACATGGCATGCATCGGCTGCCCGTGCCTGAACATGTCAGGAAGTCATTTCGCATTGCGACACGAGGTGGAGGCGGCCAGCCGGAGGGGGTGGTGAGGATGGATGAAATCCCACACCTTCCGTGCATTAACGCCGCCATGATGACTGGCCGCTTTGGCCAGAATGTGCTGCTCCCTCCGAGCGTTGTGGACCTGGAGCTGTGAGGACGTTGCATGGGAGGGAGTCAGGCGAAACGGAGATCCATGGAGGCTACAGTGTGCGCACACTACTGCACCGGATCTTTGTCGCGCCACCGGGTCTGTAAGGCATACAGCTGCACTGTAGCTTTTTGTTCTGTTGGTTGCTCTATCGTTTTCCTCTCTTCGGATCTATTTGTTAGCTCTGATGCGACGGGTGCGTCTCAGCATCCGTTTTCCATGTTCTCTACACGTATCACTTTTCCAGTGCTGACTCTAGGCACACTTCTTGAGCCATTGTCAAGTCGATACACCCTACCATGCTCTTGGCGCGCTGGTCTGGAGTCACAGAGGCGTGCTCTCCGTCTCTTTGCAGCGTAGCACCCCGTCTGTAAGCGGTGCAACCTCGAGCATCCGCGAATATTGATAAGGGCAAGCGAAAAGAGGAAAATGGATCAGCCGTTTTCAATTCGTAACGAGGGCCTGCCTCTGCGGAAAGAGGGTTTCCGGTTGATCTGACTTTGCCCGCGTGTCATGGTTCAAATTTGGCGTGTTTGCCACCCATGCACTCTCAGTTTCTCCCTCTGCTTGTCGCCCCGTGCCTCTGCTCTCCCGCCACTTCACCCCCCCCCTTCCCTCTTCCCTCTTCCCCTCCCTCTCTCTCTGGTCGCCTTCTGCAACTGCTTGTATCTCTCGTGCTCGCCATCTTGCTGGCACATGCGTGTCTCCAGTTACGCCCTTTGATAAACAGGAGAGAAAAAAGCTGAACGAGACCCTCACTTCGACGACTTTGTAATCCTTAGCGTATCATAGCCCGAAAGGAGAGACCGGAACACGACGTGTTGGCGACTCTTCCTTTCTTCCCGTTAATTCAAGAAAGACGATAAAAAGGGCGCTCCACAGACTCCTTGACCCCCTCTACTACTAGTACTAGCGCTCACGCCACACACACGTCTGTTCGCCATGCTCCGCTGCCGTGCTGTCTCGAAGCTGGCCACGCTGGCCGCCCTTCGCTTCCTCACCATCACCCCGATTCCCATGCCCGCGCTCTCCCCCACTATGGAGAAGGGCAAGATCACGGAGTGGTGCAAGCAGCCTGGTGACTTCATTCGCCCCGGCGACACCTTCTGCAACATCGAGACCGATAAGGCTGTCGTGTCGTACGATAATGCAACTGAAGAGGGCTTCTTCGCCCGCGTCATCACCTCTCCTGGCGAGGAGACGGTTGTGGGTCAGACAGTGTGCCTCATCGTCGACGAGAAGGAGGGTGTCCACTCTGACGAGGTCAAGAACTGGAAGCCTGAGGCCGAGGAAGCACCCGCTGCGGCTGCCGAGGAGGCTCCTGCTGCCCCTGCCGCTACAACCCCTGTGGCTGCTGCCCCTGTGGCGGCGTCTGGTGACCGCGTGAAGGCATCGCCGTACGCTCGCAAGATGGCTGCGGAGAAGAACGTTTCACTGAGAGGCATCAAGGGCACCGGTGGTGGTGTGGGTCGCATCACGTCCAAGGACGTGGCGGCTGCCGTGGCAAGCGGCACCGCCAGCTCGGCTGCAGAGGTGGCTGCACCGGCCAAGACTGCTGCTACTGCGGCACTGGCTGCCCCCGCGAAGCCCGCGGCAGCCAAGGGAACGCCTCCAGCGAACCCCAACTTCACCGACATTCCGGTGACGACAATGCGATCTGTCATCGCGAAGCGCCTGCACCAGTCCAAGAACCTGGAAATTCCGCACTACTACCTCTTCGACGACTGCCGCGTCGACAACATGCTGGCCCTCATCAAGCAGCTGAACGCGAAAGGTAATGGCGAGTACAAGATCACTGTGAACGACTACATTGTCAAGGCGGTTGCGCGCGCCAACACTCTGGTGCCGGAGGTGAACTCCTCCTGGCAGGGTGACTTCATCCGCCAGTACGCCACCGTTGACGTCTCGGTGGCTGTGGCCACGCCGACTGGCCTCATTACCCCGATCATCCGCAACGCGCAGGCGAAGGGTCTCGTAGAAATATCGAAGGAGACGAAGGCTCTAGCGAAGAAGGCGCGCGACGGTACGCTGCAGCCCAGCGAGTTCCAGGGTGGCACGTGCTCCGTGTCGAACCTCGGTGCCACAGGCATCCCCGGCTTCACAGCCATCATCAATCCCCCGCAGGCGATGATTCTCGCCGTAGGCTCCGCCAAGCCGCGCGCTGAGATTGTGAAGAGCGAGGAGACGGGCGAGTTTGAGATGACTGGCAGGGTAGAGAACGTCGTGAGCTTTTCGGCGTCCTTTGACCACCGCATCGTCGATGGCGCCCTCGGCGCCAAGTGGTTCCAGCACTTCCATGACGCCATGGAGAACCCGCTGTCACTTCTGCTGTAGGAGCAGGACACCCAGCTGGTAGATGTAGCTATGATGGAATTGGGTGTGTGTGATGCCTCCACCGCCTCTCTATCTCGACCACTGTTGTTTTCTTTGACCAGTCTCCCTAATGGACTTTGATGTCGAACGGGGGTGTTTGTCTGCGTGTCTGTGCTCTTGTGTGTGAATGGCAGACAGAAGGAGACGCGTTCAGTGCAAGGACAGGCGAAGGAGACGAAGTGAAGGGTGATCTTCACCTCCTCCCCCCTTGTTTTCATTTTTTCCGTCTGTGGGTGGTGCTGGAGGGAGGGAGGGAGGGAGGGAGCAAGTGGAAGATCGAAGGAATTCTCGGTGAGGGGAGCCCTACCGACTTCCAAAGGCTTCTTTCTTTCCCCTCCCGTTGTGTTTTTGTTCGTTATCCTTCCCCCGTTTTCATGTCGTCGAGTATTAAAAGCGTGTCTGTTTTTATCATCTTCTGTTTTGTTGGCTTTTTCTTCTGTTTTGTCATGCCTCGCGCGCTTGCAGCTGCGTAGCGTCGTCTTTCCGGTCTCGCCCATTCTCGATGTCTCCACTGGCGCTGTTATGTTGTAAAGAATATCCTGCTTGTCCTTCCTTTCTCGGCGCGTGGGGGGAGGGAGGTGCACACATCGTTCGTGGAGCAGCGCTACGCCAAACACACAAAAGCCTTGGTGGAAAGGACGAGATGAGAGACTCCAAGCGTACGCATGTATGTGCGCATCTAGACGAAGGCGTTGATGTTAAAGAGTCTCGAAACGGAGACGGCTGTGTTTAAGTAGTGATTGTCATCCTACCGTTGCGATTGTCTGTCTTTTGTTCTTTGGGTGCCGAGATTCTCTTCCATAGAAGCATTGCAGGTTGTCGGCGCGCGCATTCGAGCATTCGAAAGCAACGGCAACAACAACGAAGGCTGTGCGAAGAAGCACAACAGAACCGCAACGAAAAAAAGGTGAAGAATCGAACGATAGATTCTTCCCCTTCCCTGGCACACCCCATGCATCCAGTCTCACCGATGATCGCATCCCTGTTCATGCACATACACGCACACACACACACACACACACACACACAGACACAGACACAGACATACAAACATCTACCGACGGATATACACTTCTCCTGTTCGTATTCAACCAAACACGCCCACAACTGTATATGCACCCTCATACTCAGTCGAAGGCAGAGAGAGAGACCCTTAGAGAAGCCTTGTGCCTCCTCTAATTTCTTTGTCCGTACGTCCTACAGCTGCTAAGTGATCTGTTTCCTTCTCATCCATTGTGCGTACGCACACGGTGCTCAGACTACATTCAAGAGGCTTCTTGCATGTGTTCCAAAGGCAAACAACCCTCTGTGAGGATCGCTGGTGCAACCGGCAGCACCGGTCGTGAAATTGTCACACCTGGTCTCGCACCCAGATACGCTCTGTGTTATATCCTTAGTGCGCTACGAATCCCAGTGAGTTTGTGGACCGTCGTCTTTACCCGCTTGCACGCCGGTGACGCGCGCCATTGCCTGTCCGTGGCTCCTGGGGGGACTGGGAGGACATTTTAGCGGGCGTCTCGCGCATCCCACGGTCCCATGTATCGGGCGGTGTCTGGTGCTTCGACGACGCGAAGGCCTAGTGGGGACGGTATGGGTGAAACTGCCGGCAAACGTACCACCTCTCGCGGGCGTCGGATGATGCTGATGCGGTGTTTCGCACCAACACTGGGAGCTCCGCTGTCTTGTCTTCCGAGTCGCGCTCATCGCGGTGCTTCTTGGGACCCCCGCACGGCCACAGCAAGATGCCCATCGGCTGGTCGAGAATGGAGGAGGAACCCGCCGATCAACGGGGTCGTGCGAGCGGCGCCCACGACATCTTGGAGGAGCTCTGCGACAAGGAGCCGAAGAACAAGCGCACACAATCTACGCTTGACCCATCGTTGTCTGTGGGTGCGAACGGGAGTGTAGAAGCAAATCGAGGCGGCGACACGGAGAGGTGCCGATGGGGCCAGGAGGTCCTGTGATAGGTGGTGCAGAATACCTTTCACCGCTTGGTCTTATCAGGCCATCATGCCGCGATCAACTTCCTCTGCATCTTCCCTCGTCACGTGCTTTCCTTTGCCGAGCCGACAGTTGCCGAGATGGTGTGTCTATTCAACTGCATGGCGCATACGGGGCCAAGAGAGGACGAGGAGATTCTGATAGTGGAGTCGACGTCGCGCAAGTTGGACAATGTCCTGTGGAGCGAGATATACGCTGCCTCTTACGGAAAAGCTGCAGCTCGCGAAACCAGCGTTGCGCTGATCGATGAAGCGCCTCGACAAGTCTACGAGCACAAGTATCGCCTGCACAGTCACGACCTCACATCGCGAGACGATGTCTCTTGCGCTGGCGATACCTCATCGGAGTTGGCAGGTCCTTCGAAAAGGCAGCGGGAAGGTGCCCACTGGATGAGCCATGGCTAAGTGCCAACGCTACACTACTTCTCTCACGTGAGCGTGCGCGTGGCAAACAAGCGCCGCCTGTCGGCGTACCTCAGCATCCCGTGCAGGCTCGGCACTCGCACGTTGCGACTCTTCAATCCATGGGCCGGCAAACTGCTCTTTCCCTCATCGCGCTGTTTGAGCGGCAGGTGGACGTCAAGTACGTGGCCAAATCGATTTCAGGCGACATCGTGGCGTTGCGTTACCAAA
Source organism: Leishmania major strain Friedlin (assembly GCF_000002725.2). Lineage (NCBI taxonomy): Eukaryota > Euglenozoa > Kinetoplastea > Trypanosomatida > Trypanosomatidae > Leishmania > Leishmania major. Next base: position 1,085,330 of record NC_007287.2, on the reverse strand, counting down.
GCGACAACAACGCCGAGGAGGAAAACCGCAGTGGCGCACGGCAGGCGCCTCGCTCGGTCAGAGCGACGATCGTCAACGGCAGGAACGTGGCGCGGCGAACATACATAGCGGCCTAGGAGGAGGGTTTCGGCGAGAGAGAGACACGGTGACCGCAGCAGATGCGGAGTTGAAGCGAGTCAGCATTTCTCGGGTGCCTCGCTTTTCGGCTGCTTGTCTCTCTTCTTGCCTTCTCCTTGACCTGTGGCGCAACCGGAAAGAGGCATGATGGATTTGGAAGGTGAGAACGCGAGGAGCTCTGATGACAGGAGGACACCTCAGCGTGTGATATCTCAGGATCCAGTGCCCTCACTCTATGTGTGGGGAGGCCAAGCAGCATCCCCCCTATCCCTGCCTATGTGCGGAACCACCTCTGGTGGTGACAAGGTCATACTTCTACGACGTAGGGGGATGTCAGAGCGATGTATCGCTGCTGCTGTCGGCGGTGATGTCCTGGATAGCGTTGTTTCAGGGCGACCTGCGCCCTTGAACACGCTTGTGCCATCCACATGATGTGCAGAGTGTCGGCGTGATCCGAACGTATCCCAACTCGGCGACAGCGAGGGGTGCACCAGGTGACGGAAGGCGCAATGGGATCAGCTGTGAGGCAGCCTGCGAGGCGGGGGGTGGGCAGAGTTCGAGGCGCATACCACAAAACACCAGACACGAACACTTCATTCTAAGACATCTCACTGTATAGTTGCTAAGTCGCTGCGGGTGGATTTTCGGTGATGATATGGTGCAACAGGTAGACGACGTTATCTTCTCTCCTGATATCCTGCCTCTCTCTTCCCCATTTTCACAATATCACATCCCTACACGAGCTCACATACTGTTTCCGTTGCTCTGACACCCCCGCAAAACTGCTGCGCCAGTGAAGTGCGTCGTGCCGCTTCATCCATCTTCGCCTTTGGCACGCGTACTTGCATTGCTTACCAAAGGTACACGTACACAGGCGAGAGATGTCAGCTAACTGCGCGGGTCCCGCATCAACACCCGACGCGAAGAAGGCCCGAGTGGAAGCCGATGTGATCACGGAGGCGGACCGCGTGCCGGCGTTTCCTCTCCCGCCCACCGATGCCGCTGCCTACGAGCGTGAACACGTGCACAACGTGTACAGCGCGATTGCCGACCACTTCTCTAGCACACGGTACAAGGCGTGGCCACAGGTCGGCGCCTTCTTGGAGGGCCTACCGCCCTTTTCCCTCGTGGCGGATGTTGGCTGCGGAAATGGGAAGTACTTTTCGGCAGCACAGCGGCTTGCCCTCACTGCCCCGTCGCATCCCATGACCACATCAGGCGCTTCTCTCGAGATGAAGTCGAGGCAGCAAGCAGAGGCGCAGCCGTCGCCGCCTCTTGTCTCCTTTGCACCCGCACACCGCTACGTCTTGGGCCTCGACTATAGTGAGGAGCTCCTGCGCTCCACGCAACGTCAGCTGGTCGACCCCAACATGCATCATGCGCAGCGGCGTCGCCGCCTTAGTGGCAAGCGTGCAAAGAACGAGGCAGAGGCGGTGGCGACACCTGTGTCTGCGGAGGAGCTCCCACGAACAGATACGGTGCGCAGCGACGCTCTACGGTGCCCGTTGCGTAGCGGCGTCTTCGACGCCGCCATCAGTATAGCGGTGATTCACCACTACGCGAGTCGCGAGCGGCGGAGACTGGCGGTGCGCGAGCTCCTCCGCCTCGCTCGGCCGCATGGTGGGCGTGTACTTATCTACGTGTGGGCACGTGAGCAGCGAGGCCACACAAAGCGTCTGGTCGACCCAGAAACCGGCGACGGTCTCGTGCGGTGGGAGCGAAATCAGAAGTACGATGGGGCACAGCAGGTGTTCCGCCGCTACTATCACTTTTTTGCGGAGGGAGAGCTGGAGCAGCTGTGCAAGGACGCGGCCAGCGATGATGGGACAGGGTCGATTCCGGTCGCAATCAGGAAATCTTACTACGACAAGGAGAATTGGTGTGTGATGCTGGAGCGCTGTTGACGTCGAAGTGAAGGGTGTGGCGACTCGAACGCCGCCTGAGATGGACAACATTGTGCCTGTGGGTTTTTGCATGCGCCTCTTAGCCTTATTCGTCTACACCCATCTGCTTGGCCCTTTCATCTTGAGTAATAAGTAGGTCCACCTCGTCTTCACAGGCGCATTGTAAAGTTGCGCGCGGGCATTATCGGGGAAGCCGACGTGTCATCGATGTCGAGGCTTGCGTTGACATCACCCCCTTCCTTCTTTGCCGCGCCTTCGCAGACGGTGACGGGGAATGGCCACCGCTACGAGAGTGAAAGAAGGCAGCAGCAGAGTCGAGAAGGAACAACACGAAAAATGCCGCCGCTGCTCAGTGTGCCAGGCAGGAGGGAGATAAAGGCCGTGCTTGGTGCTCTCTCTATGTGTGTGTGTATCGTGTCTTGTCGTGTAATGTCGTGTCGTGGACAAGTCCGCATAGCGTGCGCCAGGTAAAGTCTCATTGGCAGAGGCCGGGTGCCGTTCATCATAGGTGCGCTGTCTTCTCGTCTCTCCATCTGCCTGTCGCTACTTTTCTTTCTTCCTCTCGCACATCGAGCCCTTCGGCTTCCCCCTCTTTCTTGGAAACCAAAGAGCAAACCACGCATTCCCGACGACCGTGCCGCGCCGGCATCCATTGCTGCCACTCGCTCCTTCTTTTTATCTGTGCCCTTTCCAGTCTTCCGTGCCGTTAGATCCGATCGCTCGCTGGCTGGAAATGGAGCATCAGTACTTCTTCATCGAGGCCACGTGGCTGGAGGCGGCGGCAGCTGGCATTTGCTCACGCAACGGAATCATCTTGAAGGATGCCATCGCCAAGGCGGAGAAGGGCATACCAGTTCAGATCAAAAACGACTCCGCTCCGACTATGCGCAGTCTCATCCAAACGACACACGCCTCGCTGGAGCAGGCCTGCGAGCGATACTTACACCAGAACGCGCGGAATCTTCGACTCACCCGAGCAAGCAAGCCGACACCAGCCGTGGAGGCCCTCAATGAGGCGGAGCGCGCGTCCTGCCGTGAGCTAGTGGTGCGCATCGCCATCACAGGTGCTCTGACGCAATACCAGCGCTGCACACGAAAGTGCATCTTGCAGGACTCCAGCTCGCTCTCTCCGTCCTTGTCTCATCCAGCTGTCTCTGCGAGCAAGACCGTGCAGGGCAACGGTGTGACAGACAAACAGCTGGAGCGCAGTTTCCAGACGACGCTTTTGAAGGGACTTCTGTACGCCTTCGAGTCCTTTCAGGAGTGCCATTCCATGAACCGCGATCACTATCCGCCTCGCGTGGACAGTAACACTCCCGGCACTGTCGGCTGGGATACCCTTGTGCTGCTGTATCTGGTTCACCGCATTCCGCAAGTTGCCCGCCACGCGAGTGGCAGCGCCATTGACGATTGCATAGGACAGGTGATACGAACGTGGCGCAAACTGTTGGTTGCACTCCAGTCTGTAGACGCCCAGGAAGCACCCGAGCACTCGCGCCGTCGCGGGGCCCTCTCCCTCGTGAACGGTCTCCTCATCATTCTGTTTCAGCGCTACAATACTCACCAGTGTGCCGTACTCTTGGGTGCTGTTGAGCATGCAGAAACGGTCGCCGAGTCATCGAAAGAGCCGGCACGCTCCATCTTACACCCTTCGCGGCACATGGTGTCAGAGGTGGTCACCTATCACTACTATCAAGGGCGGATGCGCTTGTACGAGCGGAAGCTCGACGAAGCCCACCGCATTTTGCGGATAGCTTACACGCTTTTGCCGCCCGCAGGGTTCGGCAATGAGCCGCAGCGCCTCAACAAGGAGCGGGTGCGCTTCTTTCTCTCTGTGGCCGGTGTAGCGAATGGGCGGCGCATCCCCGATGAGATTCTGCGCGCCGACGAGGATTTGCTTCCGCGCCTGTTCGGTTCCTTGACCGCGGCCATTGAGCGAGGGGACCCGGTGTGCTTCTCCGCTGCTCTCGACAGCCATGCCTCGACGTTCCATCGCCGCGGCGTGTATCTCATTCTGCAGCAGGCAAAGATCCTCTGCTATCTCATGGTGGTTGCCCGTGTGCACGCCGCCATGGCGGCACTTTCTGACGTGGACAACAGCCGTATCACCATTCCAACGTTGCTGGCCGCGTACACCTACATCACCAGCGAGAAGCCGCAGAGTGGGAAGTCGTCCGCAGAGTCGAAGAAACGCTCACGAGACGACGAGGCTGTGTCGCCAGTCTCTGAGGCTCGCATGGCGGAGAGCGTTATGGATGAAGACCGCATGGCGCTCTGGATTGCGAAACTCATTGCGCGTGGGTATGTGCGTGGCTACTACTCGCACGAGCACAAGACGCTGGTGTTGTCCAAGAAGGTTCCCTTTCCCCTCTTACAAGAAGAGGTGTGAGCTATGGAGGTGAGGCACAATATGCGGGGTGGAAGCGGCGGCAAAGCCGCGTGGGCGCATCACCGCACCATTGGAGAGAACCACGTAGGTCTCACGTGAGGAGAAGTTGGAGCGAGGGAGTACGGGGGCAGAACTGTAGCCGGTGAAGGCCTCCGTTTTGGCCGCGTCGCTCCTCACGTCTCCCCGTCTCTCTCTCCCTTCCTCTTTTCCCGTCCGCTTCGTGTTGTCCTTTTTTGTTCTGTTTGCCCGTTTTCGTTATCTGCCCTTGCGCGTCCACCTTTATGGTCGCCTGAGGCGTGCAGAGGACCGTGTGCCACCTCCGCTCGAGTTTCAGCAGAGAGACGCCCTGGGGGGGGTGTCACACGGGCTACACGGGGTGAGACCGGCTTCGCATGAAGGCACCTAATCATCTACCATACAAGAACACTGAACGGGAACAAAAAAAAAACGGCGAGGCGTCCTTCCCTGACCCCGTAAACCTTTTAACCTCATCCGCGCCCTTTCAAGGACTCGGCAGTACCACCTCCAGCTTGTCATCACCTCGTGGGGAAACGGTCCTCCGTTCCTGAGCGCGGCTGTGGACGACGCAGAGTGCCTTCATTCACCCGACCGGCCTGCGAACCGCCGTGCAGCACTGACGCTGTGATTTCGCATCTCATTTGTGGGGGGGGGCATTTCTGGCTTTGCAGTGCATTCCCACCTGATGCCGCCTTCTTCCACCGCCACACTCACGCTTCCTGAATCCGTTCGTCTTCCCACCTACTACTGCCTACTCAGGATCTTCCTACCTTGCGCACGCTCAATCAAGGAGCGCAACCATCACGCACTGCTTTCTCAGGAGCCACACTATTCCGTCTTCCGCCTTTCGAGAGGCTCAACGGCTTGCAGCTCTTGTACAGCTTCCATCCACGTTCTTGTGTGCCGCACACTATATTGACGCATGTAATGACCAATAAGAACAAGCATATAACCGACTGCGCTGCGCGTCAGCTCGCTGTCGTGCGCCGTCATGAGATGCAACCTCTAGTCCTTGAAATCTGACAGCCCACTGGAGGCGCCTGCGCTATAGCCCGAGCCGTGTCTGTGCGTGCGTCTAAATGATGGCTTATACGACAAACTATTGAAGAAAACCGAATGACCGGCCTGTGGAGAGTAAACGCCAATGCGCTTTACTGATGGACGCTGCCGCAGCGGCTGCTGCTGGTGTGTGGGCCTGTGCGCGCGCTGCAAGTGTCTGACGAACTGCTTTGTGTGTGTGTGTGTGCACGCGGTTTCCTCGCTGCCGTCGAGGCGCGGGGCTGAGTGCACTTGTGTTACAGAGCGCCTGATGATCAATGAGAACAAGCATATATCCGACTGCGCTGCGCGTCAGCTCGCTGTCGTGCGCCGTCATGAGATGCAACCTCTAGTCCTTGAAATCTGACTGCTCCTCTGCGATCGGCTCTGCGCGGGTGGTGCTGGTGCTGTTCTGTGTGTGTGCGTACAACGGACGCGTGATGCATAATTAATCGACCAATAATCGGAGCGTGCCGCCTGCGCGGTGGCGTGCGTGAAGTCAAACCAATGCAATATATGTGGCTGACTGTCGTGTGCTTGTGTGCGCCGCGGGTGTGTGGCTGTGGTGGTGCCGCGAGGGAGGCGGCGTGTGCGCTGTGCAAGCGTGATGCAGAACATACAACAATCACCTCGGGGGGCTGCCTCGCGGTGGCTCCCTCTGAAGCGCCGCTGCGTGCGGCCACTTGACTGAACCCCTGTTAAGCGTCATCCGCTGAGTTGCACTGTGGCCGCGCGCGCGCGTTGCGCTGGTGTGCGGAAAGACCCACCTGCACTTCGCTCGTCCCGCTCGCGTGTCGATGAGTGGTGCCGATGGATGGTGTGAGGGAGAGCGAGGGCTGCGATGGTGCGCGTGGCGCGTGCGGTGAACTTCTGATGATCAATGAGAACAAGCATATAACCGACTGCGCTGCGCGTCAGCTCGCTGTCGTGCGCCGTCATGAGATGCAACCTCTAGTCCTTGAAATCTGACAGCCCACTGGAGGCGCCTGCGCTATAGCCCGAGCCGTGTCTGTGCGTGCGTCTAAATGATGGCTTATACGACAAACTATTGAAGAAAACCGAATGACCGGCCTGTGGAGAGTAAACGCCAATGCGCTTTACTGATGGACGCTGCCGCAGCGGCTGCTGCTGGTGTGTGGGCCTGTGCGCGCGCTGCAAGTGTCTGACGAACTGCTTTGTGTGTGTGTGTGTGCACGCGGTTTCCTCGCTGCCGTCGAGGCGCGGGGCTGAGTGCACTTGTGTTACAGAGCGCCTGATGATCAATGAGAACAAGCATATATCCGACTGCGCTGCGCGTCAGCTCGCTGTCGTGCGCCGTCATGAGATGCAACCTCTAGTCCTTGAAATCTGACTGCTCCTCTGCGATCGGCTCTGCGCGGGTGGTGCTGGTGCTGTTCTGTGTGTGTGCGTACAACGGACGCGTGATGCATAATTAATCGACCAATAATCGGAGCGTGCCGCCTGCGCGGTGGCGTGCGTGAAGTCAAACCAATGCAATATATGTGGCTGACTGTCGTGTGCTTGTGTGCGCCGCGGGTGTGTGGCTGTGGTGGTGCCGCGAGGGAGGCGGCGTGTGCGCTGTGCAAGCGTGATGCAGAACATACAACAATCACCTCGGGGGGCTGCCTCGCGGTGGCTCCCTCTGAAGCGCCGCTGCGTGCGGCCACTTGACTGAACCCCTGTTAAGCGTCATCCGCTGAGTTGCACTGTGGCCGCGCGCGCGCGTTGCGCTGGTGTGCGGAAAGACCCACCTGCACTTCGCTCGTCCCGCTCGCGTGTCGATGAGTGGTGCCGATGGATGGTGTGAGGGAGAGCGAGGGCTGCGATGGTGCGCGTGGCGCGTGCGGTGAACTTCTGATGATCAATGAGAACAAGCATATAACCGACTGCGCTGCGCGTCAGCTCGCTGTCGTGCGCCGTCATGAGATGCAACCTCTAGTCCTTGAAATCTGACAGCCCACTGGAGGCGCCTGCGCTATAGCCCGAGCCGTGTCTGTGCGTGCGTCTAAATGATGGCTTATACGACAAACTATTGAAGAAAACCGAATGACCGGCCTGTGGAGAGTAAACGCCAATGCGCTTTACTGATGGACGCTGCCGCAGCGGCTGCTGCTGGTGTGTGGGCCTGCTTAGAGGGTTGCTTTCTAGCTGTCTCGGCGTATGTGGCGTGGTGTGCGAGGTGAGTTTTAGAAAAAAAAGTAATGCACATTCAGGTGGTGTTGCTGGGCCTATTGGATATCTTGAGTGTTGTGGCCTCTAGCGGCCAGCTGACTGCCTTGTGGTGTCGCTAAGGCTTATGGCACATACCGTTGGTATGCGCGGATGCTATCCTGTCCGTTACAGGAGCCCGGCTTTCTGTGGCGTCTTCAACTCTCTCTCTGTCTCTTCGCCCTTTCTCGATGTACCACAAATGCACCGATGCACACGATCGCATACATCTCTAACGAAACGAACAATAAGTAACGGAAAACGCACACAAATCTGGGAACAACTTGAGCAGGAAATAGCAAGCGTTTCTTCATTGCACGCAATATTTCAGATTGGCAAGTGAATCTTGGGCTTTGAGTAGCGCCGCGTAGTATCACCTTTTCTCGTGTGGCAAGGTTCTGGTGCAGGGTAGGGGGCACGTCGGGTAGGCGTCAGACGAGTAAACCTAGCGAGGGACAAGCAGGAGGAGGTGCGCCTGTGATTGGGGCAGGCGTGTGCGTTGTGTGCGTGTGTGTGTTTTGTGGCTGTTGTGTGGTTTATTGGCGCGCCCGTTTTGCGTCTCTTTTTTTGCATTGCTTGTCTATTTCACAGTGTCTGTTTTCCCCTGGTTGAACGTTGTCTACGTGCCTTTTCGCTGTTTGCTGCCTCTCAGTGTTTCTTGATACGTCGTTGCCTCTTGCTCGGCTCGCTCTGCTTGTTTCTGTTGCCTTGTACGCGCTTCCCCCTTTTCTGCTCAGTCCCGCCTCGTTTTCAGGCCCACGCGTTGTGTGTGCTTGGGTCGGGCACAGCTCACACACGCACACTTCCCGAAGCGGCATCTTCACCGACGGTCATCATTTTCGTGCTCGTTTTCTTTGGTGGTGTTTTTTCGCTTATCTCTCCCTCCATTGCCGACACTCCTACATATATCATTTCACGAGCTCATTTGTGTGTGTGCGTGTGTGTGAGCTGTGTTCTTGCGCCTCTCATGCGCGCGAAGCAGACAGAGAGGGACCCGACCGACAAACAAGAAAGAGAAGGGAGACCTGTCGTAGAAGCGGTAGCGGCGTTTCTTCTGCCGAGGTCTTAGTGAGGTGGAGACGTTGTGCGCAGGGATTGCAGCCTCCTGGCCCACCGAGAGACGCACGCACAGACAACGGCCATCTTGCTCATTTGCCCTCACTCTCGCTCTCTCGTGTTGTAACTGTTTCTCGACACGTCTTCTTTTTGTTTATGGCGACCCTTTCCTTTGTATATTTTCCCTTCGTCCCGCTTGCTCTCATACTCTCTTAGGGGTCCGTTCCCGCGGACGCGCCAGCCGAATCTCTCTCCCTTCTCCCCCTTTTGTTCTCGCGTGCTGCATACGTGCCTTGGCGCGAACCTGGCTCTCGCTCCGTGAACTGCATTACTGCTGCTATCTGCATCTGTCTTGCGCATCTGTGAGTGCCCCTTTTTTCTCTCTTTGTTTTTGTGCCCCCTTTCTTTCCACTATCTCTGTGCATGTGTGACGAAGGGCTGTCGTAGAAGGAAAGTGCAACTCGCGTCTCGTCCTCTCTTTCCCGTCCGTTTCCTGTATTGCCCTCCCCCCCCCCCGGCCGACTCTCTTTCGACCTCCCTCCGGCATTCCCCCCGCTACGTTTTTGTGCGTTTTTTCGTGTTTTCTTCTCTCTCTGCCTGCGTGTGTGCGTTACTCCTTTGCGCTAAAGAGCTCGACTCACCTCGCACATTGTACTCGCTTCTCCCCCCCTTCTGCCTCTTTTTGTTTGTTTTCCTTCACGGTGTTTCCTCCCCTCCTCCTCCCACCTCTCCCTCTCGTTGTTTTCTCTGGTTCGTGAGGGAGTGGGGCACAGGTGCACGCACAAGGGGCGTGTGGTTGCTGCTCTTTATCTTTTGCTCGTTTCCATCGCACTCCCTTCCCCGCCACTCTCTTGCTCTACTCCTTTCGGCTACTGCTTTCTCCCTCGTCGTTAACGCAGAAGAGAACGGGGGCTCAAGTGCTTGACCGGCACAAACCGTACCCACGCATCGAGGCTCCTTAGCTGCGCACGCACGACAAAAAAAAGGTAGAGGCAGCAGACTCATCGGAGCTAGCACACACACATTCGAGTACTAACTCGCCGCTCATTGTTCAACACGATCGCAGGTGGCAGTCACGCTAGCCTGTGGTGTCGCAGTTTTCCGCTTTACTCAGGTCGTGCGCGCATGCCGTTGTGCCTGTGTGGGGAGCAGGTCTCTTCGTTGATCTTTCACTTGCGTCAGGTGCTTTTCTTTTGGTTGTTGTGGCGAGCGACGAGACGCTTTACTCTCTGTAGGTCCACATACCTGCGCCCTCCCCCCCCCTTCGACCAGAGTAGCGCAACCACGCTCTCTCTCTTTGCTTGATTATTTTTGCTCTCCGCTGGTTCATTGGCGACAGCTGACGTTATGACGTTAAACCAACTCAAGTCATGGCCATCCAAATACCCTACAAGCGCGCTGGAGGACACCGCTCCCGTGAGGCTTTGCGCAAACTCGCCGACAACGGCCTCCGCTTCGCCGGCGACTGCACCGGCAACCAGCAAAACGCCCATGAGTGTGTTGTACTCGGTGCTGCTGCGCGCTAGTGTGTCACGCAGTGCTGTAGCCAAGAACCCGGCTGAGCGTTCACCTCACCCACACACCGTTTATGGCATCGATAGCACGGTGCGGGAGGCAGTCCGCGCCGAGGTGGAGAGGCTGTTTCCGTATCGCGGCGCTTTTGCCGAGTCCCGTGGCGGAGCGGATGTGGACAAGGCGACACCGGCGCAGCGCTTTTTCGGGTCCGCTTCTACGGTCGAGGAAGGAGAGCGGAGTGGGTGCCTGAGCGCTTGCGTAGCGCGTGTGAACGTGTACCGCCACATTTCTGAACCCGATACCCACAACCCACGCGCACCTGAGCCTTCGACGACCACTGCAGTGGCTGCCACCGACACACCCTCATCATCGGCAGCGAGGGAAACCTCGACGTCTGTGTTGCAAAAACTCTCCGGTGGACCAAGAGTGATTATCAAGAGCCTGCAGCGCAAGAAAACGCTTGCTGTCATGGGGGCAACTCGTGTACCTGCCCCCTCAAAGCCGGAGTCCGCTGAAGCACCGAAGAAGCTTTTCGCCCCCTTGCTTGCGGAGAACAGCATCGGCGTTGGTGGTGTCATCAGAGACCATAAGGCGAGCTCATGCACATCACCAAGCGCCATCGCGGATACTTCCCACTGCTTCACTGTGGTATCGGCGACGGAGCTGCCGGACATGCAGAGGCACCTTGAACGGCTCTTCGACGACTTTGCTGTCGCGGTGGAGCAGTGCCGCGCTGCGTTGGACCAGCAGCAGCTACGAAGCAGCTCGCCAGCTGCGTGGCAGACAACGAGGGGGACGAGAGGCGTCGCTTCCGAGGAGCCGTCCGAGTCTTTGTTGGGCGAAGAGGCTTCCGCTTCCCAGCATCCGCAACTACCTCACTGCACTAACTCCAACCACCGCCCCGGCAACCCAACCCTTCTATCCACTGACGTCTTGCCCCGCCACAACAGCCACCACCCCATATCTGACCTCCTTTCTTCCGAATGCATTCCAGATGAATGGAGACACGACTATGACACCGGGACCACAACAAACGGCAGCCGCTGCACGCCTTCTGCGCGAAGTGCCAGCGGCGAATCACTACGAATGGCGGATGGGTCTGCTCCAGAGACAAAACCGTCTCTGGAAGCAGAGGACTTTTCCACCGGCATCTTTATGATTGCCCACACAATCGCAGAGCACCTGCACGCTATTCTGCACCCCACCACAACGTTAGCCGCTCTAGAGGAGGAGGCGGTGGCGGCGCTTCGTGGCCAGGGCCATGACCACAGCAGCGGTGGCGGTGGTCCGACTGCCCTAAACGCTGTGCCGACGGCACGTCGACGGATTCACACCGGCGCAGAGGGAGAGGACAGCAAACTGACGAACCCGGCGTCTTTTTCCTCCCTGTCTCCTTTACCAGCTTTGCGTTCCAACGGTCTTCAGTCACCGTCAGGAGGCAGCTCGGCATCCCTCGAACTGCGGGCGCTTCGTCAGCTGGTGCACAGTCTTTTTTGGTCCCGTATCACAGCGTTTCTGAGCAGCGTCTCTCTCAAGGCACCCGGCAAAGACTGCCCGATGTGGCTGTCAACGGCCGCCGTGGAGCAGCGCGAGGCGTGTGCGTACGTGCAACTGCCGTTCTGGATTTGGCTGTACGCTGCGTGCGGGCTGGCAACCGACGTGATCCGCGCGCAGCAAGAGGCGCAGAGGGCGTTTCCGATTCCGGGGCAAGTCACGGAACCTCGCAAGACACTGACATCGTCGTCTGCGACAGCGAGCGCACCACCGCCACCGTCACTGTCACAGCTCTTGCCAACGGTCGAGACGTTGGCGCGTCAGCTACAGCGGCGGCAGTATGAGCGCGTCGAGTCCACTGCTGGGACTTTGCTCACGGCCAACACGTTTCTCTCTTTTACTGGTGTGCGGATGACAGACAAGGCTGTGATGAAGCGCTTGTTCCCTCTGCAGAGCGGTGCGGCTGCCAGCGATGCCCTGGGGTTTGCCATACTGTCGCCCCACTCAGCGCAATGCATCACTCACGAGGCAAGCGTGGTGACGGAATCTTCGTCCGAGAGTCTAACGACAGGCGCCTTCGACTCTGCTGCTGTCCCCACCCTCATCAACAACACATCGTCGGGCAGGCCGATTTCGGCGGAGCATACCGTGTCGGTGTTGGGTGGCGCAGGGTCTAACGTAATACACCGAAGCAGCAGTAGCGATGGAGGTGCACCAGTGAGTTCGTCACGCCAAGGTCAGGTGGCCATCAGCGTTGCTCTTGGCGACACCGGCAACACGGCCGCGTATGTGGCTGAGGAGGAGGCACCGCAAGTGTACAGCGGCAGCTATTCTGGCCCGTCAACCGTGGAGCTGTACTTGCAGTGGCTGGAGAGCGCTGATGCGGCGCGTTTAGCAGCATGCTCGTCACAGAGTGAAGCGGAACGTTTCCCCGATCGTGTTGACGCGGAAGCTGATGCAGCTGGCGAGGTCGCTGCCCCCTCGCCCACCTCGCGGCCGTATCGGCCAGACACCATCGGCTGCATGCAACCCCATGTATTGTCGTATGCAGAGGACGGTCAAGTCAGCAATGGCGATGGGGACATTGCGAAAGGGAACAGCAGTAGTAGGGAAGACAGGAACAGCAGCGACAGCTCGTTCAGCTACACTACGGTGCAGCGGCCGAGCGAGCCCTTCCGGGTGGCAGCTGTGATGCCGGCGGCCGGGCTGGCCCCGTGCCTGGGGCGAGTCGAAAAGGAGCTGCACCAAGCTCGCTCTGCCGTACAGTTTGCTCGCAAGCTGGGCACCCTGTACGCAACGCAGGACATGAACACACTGCTGCAGCTGCTCCCCGCTGTGGCCTATGAGGAGCCCGTGTCACCCAACGTGAATCTCGTCTCTACACGCGCGGACGGCGGGGCTGTGGAGAGCTTTGGAGGCGCGTTCTCCCCTCGCAGCGGCACGGACAGTACCGGGGCCCCTGCGGCGCCGGCAACACCTGCCGAAGGTGTGCATTCACAGTACGCGTGGACAGGCACCCCGACGACTAGCAGTCCGATGACAGGCAGCGTGCCTCCCCTCGTGACGCCGCCTCAGGTTGCAGCGGATCGGATGCCGGGCAACCACGCCCTCTTCTTTCACCGTGTCAAAGCCAGTGCGACACCTCCGGCGCTGTTTCCCTCTGTCACATCGCTATCCTTGGAGAAAAGGTTGCTAATGGAGCGCCTCGACTCGTGCGCGGCTGCCATTGTCTCCAGCAGTTACCAGCTCTTTGTGGACAGCGCTCGTGCCCTTGAGGTGTCCTTCTCACTTGCAGTGGTGTTGCTTTCTCATGTGATGGGTGAGGCGGTGCCGAAGGGAGAGGCTGCCTCGGCGGGGCAGGCGGCTGCGGTCGCCAGCGGCAGCGACAACAGCCCATCAGCCATATCGGCGAAGACCGGGGCGGCGACAACCACCATGGTCGTGCTGAAACGACTCCCTGCGAAGGTTGCTGCTGCCGCGCTCTCTGACAAGTCCAAAGGGAGGGCGACCGCGAAGACAGCGGCGGCGTCCCCACCACCTCGACCCCTATCTATGGACCTCGCCAAGGTGTTTGGCTTCGGCCGAAGCCATTTGCGGTGGCAGAACCTCTCGGCCTATGTCCGTGAAACCTTGATCAGCGTCGCCCTGCGCGCGCTCCAGAGAAAGGATGTTGCTATGACGCAGGAGCTGTTGCAGTGCATCACCCTTGACATGGCGATTGCGCATCACTATGATCAAGTGCGCCGACACCATCCTGTGCTCAAGCCAGCGCGGGCCAAAGGTGTGGGGGATACAAGGAAAGTTTCCGGCTCGACTCTGAAGAAGGGCCGTTGCGCTTTCAAGGCCGGGGGGCGTAAAGTCACTCATCTCTCGGCGCCTCCGCATGAGAGCTCGGCCAGCTTCGTGAACGTGTGGTTCAGCAGCTTTGCCCATCTTGCGGACACCACCACGCACCTGCTTCACGGCGATCACAACGCCCCGAGCTCCCTGAAGGGGACAGTGTGGCATCTGGCGGCACTGGCGCACTACTTTCTGCTGACGCGTGCTCGCGGCTATGATATGTACGGCGGCCAAAGTCATCTTTGCTCAACAACGCTGTGTGGCCACGGCAGCGGTAATTCTGCAGGCGTCGGCGTGAGGACTTCGTCGGCTACCTCGAGCGCCGCTCTGCAGAGCTTCATCACCTCACAGCTGGTCGAACCTGCGGGGAAGGTGCTCGGTGTCGTCGTATCATTCATGGAGAGCGTCTGCCAAGCGTTGTCGGCTGAAATTGAGAGCGGCGGCGCGGCAGAGCGTCAGTTTCGCGAGGGTGTGATGTTTGTCGATAACTCGAGTGACGACGAAAGCCTCTTCATGTGCCGCGCTGCGGACGACTCTGTCCGCTCGGGAAGTGCGGGCGAGTCTACGAGCCTCTACAGCGACGGCGGCGACGGTGGTTACGATATGGCCGCCAACCGCTTGGAGACGTCTGGGTTGCAGACGTGCTGGATGGAGCTGGCCATTCACTACTTCTTAGAGATCGTCGACGTCCTCCTTGACGCTGCGCTGCATCTTCCAGAGAAGCCGCTCTACCTGTACCAGCTGACAGTGAGCGCCTGTAACCCGGGGTCCCCGTCGATCGACTTCGCAGACACCTTGTCCGCGGCTGTCTTGGCTGGAGGCGCTGGGTCGCCGCTTCTCTGGGGCCTCGGCGATCTGTCTAGCTCGGTGGCTGCCACTGCACCGCAGGTCGCGGCGGACTCGCCGCTGGACCGCGTGCAGGAGTTTCTCAGCATGTACACGTCGATGGTACTGCAGTCCGCCGTGACCCATTTTACCGTAGAGAGTAGACATGCTCACTCTCAAGTCGCCACAGCTCGTGAAACGCCATTGAACACAACATCAGTGGCAGACGAGACGTCGGAGGATGATTGGCTGCGCACCTTTTGGGAACGAATGTTGACGTCGGTGGCTGCACCTGCGAACCCCTCCGCGCTTGACGAAGTGAAATTTACCGCACGGCAACCGCTACCCTCGGCCTCGACTCCTACCAGCTCGCCAGCAGCTAATCCCGCGGTGAGCCTAGAGGCGCCCGCCAGCAGATCGTACACGCGGAGAACCATGTGGTGGCCAGATGTGCGATTTCATCGCTACTCTCACCTTATCCGCATTGTCGAGCACGCGCAGCTAGTGAGCTTGTACCTGAACTCGTGTGCGGGCAACGCTCCTGCACAAACGGCGCCGCTTACATCTTATCTGGAGGTCTCTCGTGCACCTCGTGACAGGGCGCCCTTGCTTCAGGTGAGCGCCGTCACCTCCCTCCTCAACATATCCACTGGCCCATGCGCGCAGCTGTTGTCCATTCCCTACGCTTGTCCACCTTCGGCTGTTGACACCAGGAGCAGCAGCCTTGTTTCTGGAAGTGCCCGCACAACGTCGTATGAGCGTTGCTATTTCCACTGCACCGGCTCGCCAGCTGATCAGTCACCACCCCGCTTTCTTGCCGGCGCTCATCGGCGCGTGCCGGCGGACCGCGCCATGCGCGAAGTGTGCGGTGGGCTGTGGATCCGGGTAGAGCTGCTGCGCCTTCTGCGCCTCGCAGCTGCACCGCTGGACGCGGACACCTTCATGAGCTTCACTAAAACAGCGACCAAAGTCGCGACTCAGGTGCGGGATAGGGCAATGCAGTCTCACTACACGGCTATTGCTTCAATGAAGGCTGGTGTCGAGTCGGTACTGCCCAAAACGTACGCGTCCACATACGTGCGGCTGCTTTTCCTGCGATACGTGCAAGCTTTCTACGCGGATGTGCACGCGCTGAGTGTAAGCAGAGCTGCGACGGCGCCAGATCACACGACGAGCGAGCGCGTGGACGGCACGAGTAACGCGACACCGCTCACCAGAAGCATTGACCAGCGCACGGCCTTGGCAACTCACGCGGACCTCAGCACCCACGGTGATGTCACGCCGTATCGCACACTTGGGTCACCGCAAACGCGCTCTCCGGTGAGCAAGCTCCAGCACCTGAGGCAGCGTCTGTGGACGCACTACTGCCATGAGCTGCTGTGGGCGTTACGCGAACTCTGCTGCAGCTGCGCTGAGGCTCACGAGACGGCAGCCAACCTGTCTGTGGCCTCCGTGTTTGGGCGGCTGCTACAGATGATCAGTGGGCGAGGGGAACTCGAGGGCGATGAGGTCATCGACGACTATGACGACGAGCCGGAGGACAAGTTTCCGGATGAACCACATCTGGACTTGAAGGACGTGGGGGTGTCTGTCATTGCATCGGACCGCGCGCTAGAGCCCTACTCCACCGCGGAGGGCGTCAGGATGGAGGGCTTCGTTGACTTTGAGGTGTCTTCGCTCGACAGCTCCGTGACGGTAGTGCCAGGGATGAGCGAGGGCCGCAGGCGGCCACCGGGGCAGCCGCCGAACTCGGGGTCCTCCGACGACTTTGAGAGTCGACTAGAGCCGTCCTGGAGCGCTCGGCGGTCTCCTGTCTCGAAGGTATCCGTGGAGGCAGAGCAGCAAGTGATGATAGGCATATCGGACCAGACCCCGGTCTGCGACTTCAAGGAGCGGCGGCGGCTAGGATCGAACGACCACTCCATCTCTGGAGGCACCCAGGCAATGGTGAGGGGCAAGACGCCGCTTGCCACCTCAAGCACTCCAGTGTCGACCTCGCCTCGATCCCCCGTCACAGCCCCTCCTGTGGTGCAGAGGCTGTCTTTAACTGGGCTGAAGCCGCCTCTGTATTTCACCAGCTCAGGTGACACGGCTGCAGCGCAGGAGAACGACTTCTACAAGGAGCAGTCTGAGCAGCGGCAAATGGCGAAGGAACCGATGGAACACTTCCTCAGCACCACAGGTATGTCTGTGGTAGACACAGCCTCGCACCTATCGCAAGACGACGATGGCGAGTGCGACGTGAAGTACGAAGCCAGGCCTGATGCGCTAGAGAGCACGTCCGAGCACACGCTGCTTAAGTCGACTTCACACGAACCTCGTGAGAGTTACTCCACAGCGAACGCGAGCGCCGATTCTGCAACCCGCGGCGACGCGCCGAAGCCGCCCGCGTTGACAATACCGAAGCTGTTTCTCGGGGCTCTCAGCCCGCCGCTGTACTTCACTTCCACCGGTGACACCGCCGTTTTTGCGGAGAGGCCGATGAGCCCGTCTCTTGCGCGTCCGCCAGCCCAGGTGTTTTCGGCGCTGAACTGGCCGACAGCGGCGGCACCGGCGGTGGTGAGTGCGGCGCATGTCGATCCAGCTGTTAGGGGTGCGCCACTGAAAGGCGCGGCTGAGGCGGCGAACGCGCCGACTCTCACGCCACCACCTGCACCTGTGCTGCCCACGTCCAGTTCAACCACTGTCAATGGGTTTGTCCTTCCTAAGCTGTCGTTCGGCTCTCTAGGCCCGCCTATGTACTTCACCTCCACCGGCGACACTGGCAGCTTCGTCGAGGCGCAGAACCAGAAGCCCCATGCTGTGGCCGGCGCGGCCAAAAGTGCACAGATCCTTTCCGACACGACACGCCTGCAATCTGGATTGACGGCGCAGGGCACGGCATCTGGTGGAGCGGCCAACACCGCCACGGCTACTGCAGAGGCCATCACCGCTTCGAGTTGTCCGACTGCTGCGACGGCCACCGCTCACTTCCACGGCAGCCACTCCTCAGATGAATCATCCTTACACCCTGTCTTCAGTTTTGCCGACTTTGCACCAACGGGTGGAAAGGTGAGCCGCAGTGGAAATGCTAGCGATGAGGGGGGCAGCTATGCCGGTTGCGTGGACGAACAGTACTCGGAGCGGCGCGCGGCGCGGCGACGGCGCGACAGCGGGCTGTCGCTGAACTCCTTGACCGCGCCCGAGGGTGGTCCGTTCTCAATGCTTACCGGTCAGCGGCACTGCAAGCGAGTGCCTCGCACGTCTCGCCCAGTCCTAACACCGATAGTGGCACCGGCGGTGACGGTGGAACTAATCTTGTGCATCTGCTCTATCATTATCCAGCAGGACAGCGGTATGATTCAGTACGCTTACACCGTGTCCTCACTCACGCAGAAGCGTGTGCTGCCGGGCAAGTCGTCGTCCTCGCAGCGGCGCTGGCACGCTGGCAGCGGCGGGGCCGCTGGAGCCTCAGGCTCGGCTTTCACGCAGAGGTCAGATGCGGCGCAGACGGATCGGTGGCGGTACACACCTCAACACAGCCCTTCTTCTTTTCATGTTATTCAGGCAATGCACAACTATCTCAAGGACAGCCGCAACAGCCTTGTTATTGATCTGCTGGAGGAGTGGGTGCTTGACGAATACGCTGCGATGGAGCGGGTAAGAATGGAGCAGTTCGAGTCCGCGTACCCGTCGTTGAGGCAACAAGAGTGCTCTTCGCAACCGCCTCACCCCTCGTGCTCCCACAGCGAAAGCGGCGGCAACACCGGGAACGGCGTGCACCATCACTCTCTTCATCAGCCCCAGGCAGGCGGCACTGGCGGCGGCCGTAGCGGCAAACCGAGTGCCGCAGTGCTCGCCGGTCGTTATGTGCTCCTCCGCTTGCTCCTTCCGCGTGCCATCACACCTCTGATCACTCAGCAAAATGAGCGGCGCATTGGTGCCGGCGGCTACGGCACCGTCACGTCCGGCTTCGTGCAGAAGCCCGGCACCGGCGGCGACACGCGACTGCCTCCTGGGTGGGGCCAGCGCGGGTCTCGCTGGCGGCCAGCAACGACACGCGGAAGCACAGCAGCTAGCGGTTCTGGCGCTGGTGGTGGTGGCACCACGCCTCAAAGTTTCCACATGGGTCGGTCGGTCGCGCCAACCGCGGAGAGGATCGCGCCTGGTGTCTTGGATGGCTTGCGTGTGCCATGGCGCACAGCGGTGCAGCGGATCGCACAGGCAGTCTGCAAGTGCGAGGTGGCGATAAAGCACATCCCCCTCAACGTTCAGGGAAGCGAGAGCGGAAACCTACCCCTCTGTCACGCGGAGGTGCTCTCTATGTACCGTCTGCGCGGTCACCAGCACATCATCCCGCTCCTCTCCTTCGACAACACCAAGGACGAGTACATCCTTGTCCTGCCGCACTACACCCAAGGATCGCTGCGGTTGTGGCGACAGAAGCACTATTCACTGGGGTGCGCCGTGCTCACGCTTCCACCGGGGATAAGGGACTCGTGCAAGAGCGGGCCAATGCCGACAGCGGCGCCCGTGATGACTTCCAGTACACCGACGCCAGCCGCTGCGCCAAGCACCTCGCTCTTCGCGACGTGTGCGCGCTGTCTCCTTCAGGTGCTCAAGGGAGTCGCCTTCATGCACGACCACCACATCCGCCACGGTGACATCAAGTGTGACAACGTCCTCATCACCGCTACCGACGCCAGCGCTGAGCGGGGGGAAATGGATCCGCCGATGCTGCCGTCCTCTGTGTGTTTGTGCGACTTCGGCTCCTGCGACACGTGCGACGACGATGATATTCAAAGCCTGAAGCACGACATCATGGCAGGCGAGGCTCGCTTCTTGGCTGGTCGGTGGGGCGTCGGCAGGGGAACAGAGGCGATTCAGCCGCCCGAGCTCATGTCGGCGAAGCGGCGCTACGCACTGTTCCGCCGCATAGTGACAGCCCTCGCACCAGCCGCGGCAGCGACCCCAGCCACCTCCTCGCTCTTCACCCTCTCCGAGAGGGCGGAACGTGGTTCCCGCGCTTCGAGCTTTGCCGGCGCATCAGCCGAAGACCTCCCGCTCCGAAGCCGTGGTGGGGAGCTGATAGAGTCGACGGGGCCCCAAATAATGGAGCTGCTGCGGCGGGCGGAGCTCTCAGTGGACATCTGGGCCTGTGGCTGCTTGCTCTATGAGATGCTCACGGGCCGCATGCTTTTTGGGGAGGCCCGGCTGGGTCGGCTGCTGGTTCTCGCCGCTGTCGACGATGGCGAGGACCAGGACCCCGAAACGGCGGCTTCAAAGACAAGCGCGGCAGCTGGCCCTCTGCCAGGTGAGTCTCGGTCTCTGCAGAAGGCCACGGTGCCGACCACACCCAGCGTTGGTGCCGATGCCGGCTCTATTTTCACGCCGTCGGTTTCTCAGAAGGCCCTTGATGACCGGGAGCGGCGCGATCTCGAAGCGGCTGTGGGGAAGCGCGTGGTGGACTTTATGTCGACCCTGCTGGACCTCGACCCTCTGCAGCGGCCAAGCGCACACGAGGCGCTACAGTACTGGAAGACGATAATGGTGGAGGCAGGGCTAGAAATTTGAGCAGAGGTTCGAAGAAGCGGTGTGTGTGTGTGGGGGGGGGGAGAGAGAGGCGGTGATGTCAGTGCAGCATGGATTCGCAAACGCGGCAGTGACGCCGATGCTTGAATACATATCGTGCTGTTGCTTTTCACCTCTTTTTTTTCGTGTGCGCGTTAATGCCTGTGCACGTGCGCATCTCTGCGAGCTGACGAGGAACATTCCGCAGTGTGCGCCCACCCCCCTTTCCTTGCCCGACGTCAAACTCTTATTCTCTTTCGACAGAACACACATACATGACTAGAAGAAACATATGCTGCCGTTTGAGGGGACGGCGACTCCTGTTCGATCTCACGCTCGCTCTTGGGATGCCTCACCTCCGGTAGGCGTGCACTGACATGTGTGCCTGCGCGTCAAGGTGAACTCGTCCTTCTCACTCGTTTAAGCTTTCCCTTTCTTTTTCTGATCTTCTGCCCTTTCTTGCTCATCTGTGCCTCTCCCGCTCCTTCTTTCATGGCGCACGTGCACGACGCGTCGAGCACTTCGTCGTCACTTCCCCTCCAAAAAAACGAAACGCAATCAACGACAGCGGTGCACTTTTTCACAAATATGAGCACACATGCCCAAACTCTAAGCAACAACTACGGAATCCAAAGCGGAGACACGCACCGTTTCCCTCCTCAATGCGAGCACGTACACTTTCAAAGGATTCTTCGCATCACTGTTACCTTATCCTTCCTCTCTCCAAATCCGCCTCTCTGAGGATGGGGGAGGGGTGCCTGACAGGCCCACACACACGCGTGACCAGAGAGAACTCACGAAAAGGGAGGGACAGGGAGCTCAATACCCCACACCCATTTCCCTCTCTCTCTCTCTTGTCTCTTCTTAGTACTTTCACCACGTAACTGCGTCTTTCGCACCAACGCGTTGCACATACACATAAACACGTACGCCCAACCGTCTTTGCATAACTCATAGACACAGAAGCTCTGCGTTCGCAGAGGTAGCCAACACACACGAAAAGGTGCCGCCTTACACCGCCTTTCCTTCAATCGAACGCACCACCAAGCGAGGCGTGCGGCGAAGCTTCAGTGTGTGTTAAGGGTGCATTCAGCGCGGCTGTGTGGCTCTGCTGGCACGGCGCTCAAGAGGGTTCGACGAGCCTTCCAGTGCGCACAGCAACGTGGTAGCAGCCTCCAAAGAGACAGGCCGAAGGGGGGCGACGGGGTACCTCGGGAAGCAGGGAGCAGTGTCAGACAAGATGAGTGCTGATGCCGACCGGAGTCCGACGGATCCATTCTTGAACCCTCGAAGAAGTACAGGGGCGAGCCGCTCACGGGCTGACAATGATGGCGCCATGGTAGTGGAGGTTGTGCACGACGGCCAGACAACCCCGTCCTCTTCCGCCGCACCTGCTGCACCGTTCGCTACTCGTGGTCGCCCTTCCGCGACCGTCGCTAGGGGAGAAAGTCCGAAGGAATCTATGGCGCATCTAGCTAGCAATGCAGCGACATCTACAAGTGCTGCTGCAATGATGCCCCATTCCCGCAAGCGAGAGCGACCGGCAGTCGCATTGGCGTCCGCAGGCTCCCCCACCTCGACAACGGCGGCGCCCCCACTCGTGCAGAAGCGACGAATAGCTCGCCAGCAGAAGAGCGGCGCAACACCATCATTGTCTCGTCGGGCAGGCAGTGCCGCTCGTACGATCGTGGATCGTGGTCAACACTCTGCTAAGGATAGGTGTGATGAGGATGCCCTTGCTGAAGGTGCAGGCGGTGAGTGTGGCAGCGACCACGCAGAGGGCTACGCGTCCGACGACGATGAAGAGGGGGACGCCGAGGAAAGAGCACTCGTTTCTGCGTCCATCGCTTTGATGGCGGGCCAAGGAGCGCTTACTGCCCCCTCGGCTGCCTCTGCTACGCCTCACTCGTGGCTTGTCACAGATGCGTTTCACGTGTGTCTTTGGTATGTGCTGCGCTACGCCGGACGCGCGTTGAGCGTGGAGGATCTCTGGGCGTGTCGAGCCCTCCTCTCCTTGACTGCAGTCGACGCCACTGAAGAGGAAGATGGCGGAGAGCGTGCGACCGCGCCGTTTGCTGCGGAGCAAGCACGAAGCGCAAACATGCGTTTCGACGACTGGGCTTGGAGTGGCAGCGAGGAATCGGAGTTGCTACTTAGGCTTCTCCTGCGCCATGCGCACAGCTTCACCGCACGCCACCTCGAGCTCCGCTACGGGGACTGGCTGCACGTGCAGCTTGCCCTGAACGCGCTGACACAACGGCGCTTTCTCTGGTGGGCCACGAAACAGGCCTCGCTCGACTCTGCTGGTGGTGGTGCTGAGGCGGTGTGCCTGCACGGCGCTGAGGAGGACGCAGCCACAGACTTGACGGAGACCCCCTTGATACCGGCCGACGAGCTCGCCTGCACGGAGATGGCGCCATCACCGCTGGTGGAGCACTACGACGGGGCACGAGTGGCGCGACTTCTTCTGAGTTGTTGCGACGAAGATTGGCCGCAGCATCGTCACGCCACTGCCGTCAGCAAGTCGGCGTCGACGTTTAGCAGCGTGGAGACGGTCATTCGTGTGGCACAGGCGGTGCGCGCTACGGAGCTGCGGACGTTTCTGACGACGCTGCGTCACTGCAGCAAAGCACGGGCCCTGATGGATGAACGCGCTCGAGGGGGTGATGGTTGCATCACTACCCGTGCTATCGCCCCCACCACGACATCCACCCTCGGAACTTCAGGAAACGTTTTGTGCAAGGATGGCAGTGTTGGCGGGGGGATCATGGCGGAACCAACGCCTGTGCTGCGTCCCAAGAGCGGCGACTGGACGGACGACGTCGCATGTGTGCGGCCAGGGCAGATTAGCCATAACAGTCTATACGACGTGATACCGGGACGTAAGCGAGATATGATTCGCTACCTTGCTGAGCGGCGGTACTCTGTGTGGGTTCCATCAAGCACCGTCAACAGCTCACCAGCAGCATCGGCGACTACTGATGCTGCCACCACGGATACAATGATGCCTTCTCACGGCCCGCCTCCTACAGAACCGCATGCTCTCTCCTCTGTGCCGTTGACCACCAGGCCTTCCCCTCGAGGTGCAGTTCGTTGTACCAGTGTCTTTGCGAGTGCCCCTGATAGGTCTCCATTTCGTCGATGTTTCCCGACTGTGAGTCTGGAGGCGGACGCGGTGGCGCAATGCTGGGATCGTATTATCGGTTCCGTCTATGTGCCCCACTCAGGGCTAAGACAGCACCTGACGTGGATTACGGAGCTATTCCACGTATTGACCTCCAACAACGGTGCCGGAATGGTGAGTGGACAAGGCGCGAAAGCAGTGGCAGCCACAATGACGGTGGCTACTCCGCCAACACTGCTGATGGTGCGGCCGCAGCTTCTGCTCCTGCTACAGACTCTCGGTGCCGCTCGCCACCAGGCGCGGCCGAGCTTGACCGAGCCGTCACCATCTACCGCGGCGCACCCGGACCCGAAGGCCTTCAAGGAGAGCGTTCCGCATGCTCTTCTGCCCCAGTGGTGCTCACCACCACCGGTAGTAAAGGCGACAAAGGTAGCGTTGCCACGTGTATGCGGACAGCTGCACAGAGACATCTCCTCTAATGGGAGAGCAGCCAACAAGACGGAGAGTCAACCTCGCCCTGATGCTTCAGCCAAGCTGAATGACAGTCATTCAAGTTTGATGGATACGATTGTGCACACATCCCGCTCATTTCAGGACTTTGGCGCTGCCGAGGATGGCACGGTTACCCAGGTGTGGCCGACTCCACCGCATGTGTGTCTCTTCTCCAGCCCTGTCACCTTGCAGGAATACCGCCGGGCCCTTTCCACTCAGCGCGAGCTGTACTGCGTGACTGAGGGCGCCGTGACCGTAGCGCAGCGCCATCGCGGAAAGAGCAGCACCTTCGTGTCGCACATGTATGACACTGTCATGGCCGCCGTGCGTGCGGGTGTGGCGGCGGTGAAGCAGCATCCACACCATGCGCGCACCGCCGCCTCCGCCTCTTTGGCCTCTGTTAAGGCGACGCACTTGGGTTCCATGCACCCACCTGTTCCTCCCGTCGTCTCCGAAGCAGCGCCGTTGTCAAAGCACTTTACGCAATCGGTGACTGCATCGCTGGAGTCACTAGTTTATCAGCAAGGGTGCCACGCCGAGCATCTTCTCATTTTTACGCCGCTTTACCGCTGGTTCGCCTGCCTGGAGCTTTTGTTTCCACTACTGCAGAGCGCGCGACGGTACGACGACGCCAATGCCTGCTTGCACCACCTTCTCTATGAGCCAATCTTTGTGCTGCATCACATGCCGGTGAGCAGCGCTCGCTGTCCCATCTCCCCAGTCACGTATGCGTTTCGTTACAAACCGCACAAGCGCGGGAAGTGGCTGGCGCGGCTGGCCCAGAACCTGTCTCATCAAAAACGTTACGCGGAGGCGTTCGCAGTGCTGGAGGAGGCTCAGGCGGGGTATCGTGAGTTGGCGAGCCACACGGCGGACGACGCGCGCTCGGTGACGAATGACAAGTGGTTGCCGTGTGATGTCATGTCCAACTCTACAGCAGCTGCGCTCTGCGACGTGCTTGCAGGCAATCATTCTCCGGCCAGCGAGTCTGCGTTGCCGCTAAAGGTGCAGCGGCGCGGTCGCATGCTTCGTGTACTCTGGCCTGCTGCTGCTTCTGCGAAGTTCGCCACTGGTGATAACAACGCTTCTCCGCCTGCAGCAGAGGGACTGTCGCCTGACTCGCTCGCGTTGCTTCACGCAGCGTGGGAGTACGTGCGGGACCGGTACTACCGCCGCCAGGATCGGCTCACACTGGAAAGGCTGCTGGCAATGACGCACCGCAAAGTGCGTCAGTGGACTCCGCTAGCAGCGCATCTGGAGTTTGCAACGCGTCGTTTCGTGGACGTGGCGATGCGCCGCATTGGCGGCGTGCGAGATAAGCTGGATCGCATGCTTTGGCGCGAACCTAGCGGTCAAGCACCTGGATGCCCAAGCGCATCAGCAGGCGGAGTCGCGGAAGCAGCAAAGCCTACGACGCCGAGTGGTGTGCTCCACCCACAGCGTCGCCCTGCATTGCCTGTTGAGCTGCTCGTTCTTCAGCACTATCTGAGTCGATGGAACGGCACCTCGAGGACGACGGCCGCGGACTCAAATCCTGCCGCTGATCCGCAGCATCGGCGGCGCAAAGGCACGCTGACGACCAACTCCGCTAACGAACAAACCGAAGGGAGGGACAACGCCGGTGGCGCGAAGCTGACCTCTCTGTGGTGTGGCGTGCACTGCGAGGGTCAGTGGATTGCTTGTCTTGCTCGAGCTCTCTTGTGGGACTGCTACTGGGCATTTCCTTTTGTCTCTTCCCCGCTCGACAGCTTCCCAGTCAGTGCACGCGACCACGAGTCCGACCAGCCGCTGCCACCGACCTCTCCGACCCACGAGGTGCTCTGGCTCTCTGCGTTTCAGGACGGCCCACTCGATTTGACCACGCCTATTCAGTTTCTATGGCGCCGACGCGCCTTGATCGAGGCACGCCTGGCGCAGCTGGAACGCTGCACGAGGGAGGAACTGATAGCATACGTCGGTGCCCGCATCAAGGTGGAAGGAAACACCGACGACAAGGCATTGCCGAGCAAGCTCAAGACGCAAGGGCGAGACGCAGGGGTCGAAGCACCGCGTAAGGAGGCGCACGGAGTTCAGCGTGCGGATGAGGACAAGGGCTACAGCAGGGACGAGGAGCAAGCACGCCGTCGACGCAGTCGAGATGAGTACGGCTGTGGCCCACATTCCCACAGCTACACCGCAAAGGTGGAGGAGGAATTCCGCGGGAGCAATGGAGAAGACTCGGTGCAGATTGCGCCTTCCCTGCCAGCAACGCCACTGCTGTCCACTGGGTCCGAGACGTCGTTGCTTGTGCTTGGGCGGGTGGAGCAGGAGAGGAACGCAGAGGCGCAAAGAGTAGAGTCGGTTAAGGACAGCGCTGACGCATCACTCTCCCCCCGCGCCCCAACGCTTGCTGTGCCAGAGGCATGGAAGGTGCCAGTGAGGCCGCTGCCGCTGCTCGACATTCTACGTGCCATCCCCCTCAAGCCTCTTTGGCGGCTCTTGCGGTGTCTTTACCTCAGTCCAGTCACGGAAGGGGTGCCACTGGCGTTTTCTGGCTTCCCAGACTTGGTCTTTTGGCTCACTGGCGGCAGCGGCGGTAGCGAGTGCGGTAATGCGGCTGTTCAGCCCTCAGTGGGGAGTGACTCTGCCGCACTGCGCACCTCTTTCTGCTTGATGGAGGTAAAGGGCCCCAGCGATTTCTTGAGCACGAAGCAGATTGCCGTGAACGATCTGTTGCATCGCTGTGGCTTTGAGGTCTGCGTCGTGCGCGTGGATGAGGTGTACGACGATGGGCAGCGCGTCAGCACCAAACGCATCCGCTAGGAGGCGGCGAGAGAGGTAGGTTTGGAAGGAGAACAAAAGAGGGATAATCACCACCGCAGGAACGGTGTGTGAGATAATACTGTTTCCCGTTTTGCTGTTGTGCCATGCTCCACGTGTGTGGCTTCTCCCTTTCTCTGTCTCGCTTTGAGTGCTGCTGCTTCCAACTGCGTGTATGTAGGTGTGTCGTTGTCCTTGTCCCACCACTGTCGATGTCCGCGAAAGACGTACTGCTGATCATAGCTGTATGTGCCGGTCACATGGAAGCTGAGCAAACGGATAACATACACACATACACACATAATGCACATATCGCATAAGCACGAAGAGCTTAGCGTGCGCACTCTCTGCTTCTGCTGCTGCAAGGACGGGTACTCGCCTTTGCGTTTCTGGGTAGCAGTAACGGATGGTGCTGCTCCTCAAACTCGTCCACGCACACTCGCGCATGCAGACAGCGGGTTCACTTCCTAACTCTCGTGCTATTTATCTGCATCCGCTCCTTGGCTAGTTGTCCCTCTCTCCCTGTTACGCCCTCCTTCTCCTCTTTGCTTCGTCAAGAGGAGGTGCCACACGGCGCATGAAGTCAGCCTTCCGCCTCCTCGTGAATGGTTCCTCCTTCACTCCCTCGCTTTAGCTCTTTTACAATCATCACTGCCATCCCAATAACATTTTGCCTCTTCTCAAGCTTTTGTTTGCATGTCGCGTAGGGCCCTCCTCCGTTCTCAGCCCTCTCTCGCACAGTGACCCTACGTCGTGTTTTGAGGGTGCGCCATCGGTGTCGTCCTCTGCACCTTGTCCTCCATTCGTTCTCAGGCTCTTACGCCTCGCTATCCGTCCGGAAAGCGAAGCTGGCCACGATTTTCTATTTGGTTTGGGTCTTTCACCACAACGGTCCACCCTGAAGTTTGTCCCCTCTTGGGCTGCTTTTTTTTACACATATTGCGGTGAAGTCTCGCCTTGGGCAGTGGGTGCAGCCAGCCACCCATCGCACTCTGCCGCTGCGACCTCCTGTGCCTTCCACAGCCAGTCCGTGAGCAGCTGCCCGCCGTCTCAAGGAAGGACAGGAGATCTTCTCCGCGCACCACTACTGCACCCCGCCCCTCTCTACCCTCTGCTCCCCTCACAAGCACCTTCCTCAGCGAGCGAACCCAGCATCCGCTCTTCGGCGATGGTGTTCCTCGTCCAGACGGGGCCCCGTCCCGAGTCGAGCTCGCCTGATCGGACCCGAACGATAGTCCCCGTGCACAGGCTGGTGCAGCACAGCCGGCATGCCCTCTCTCTCATGCTTGCATAGATCACCCGACGACTGCACAGGTGGCAGGCCGTATCCCATCCTCCATGGGTCCATCGGGGGGTCCAGGGAGGGGCGGCCTTCTCATGTCGAGATCCTTCACCTGAAGGAGGGGGGGAGGGATCGCCCACCACCTTCTCCGCCAAGCCGTGGGGGCGTTGACCCCGGGCGCTACACCCGCACGCTCAGTGACGGGATTTGCCGCAAGCAGAACAAGCTCCATCGCGGCTCGCGTCACACCGGAGGACGACCTACGGACGCTCCCCCAGTCATCCGCAGCAGCCTTCGAGCGCCTCAGCAGGAACAGGCTATTCCAGGCCAACGGCAGTGCTCGTCACCACGTGGCGCAGCGGCTTGTGTCGAGAATCGACCGCATCGCCTCGCGTCGACACGGCCAGCAAGCCGCATGCCCATCACCGAACCGCCCTTTGCGGGAATCCCTCGAT
Organism: Leishmania major strain Friedlin; assembly: GCF_000002725.2. Classification (NCBI taxonomy): domain Eukaryota; phylum Euglenozoa; class Kinetoplastea; order Trypanosomatida; family Trypanosomatidae; genus Leishmania; species Leishmania major. Next base: position 1,056,724 of record NC_007287.2, on the reverse strand, counting down.
GCTGCGCGGAGCGGGGCTGTGGGACCCGTGGCCCCGACGTTGTCGCTGTCGGGTGGCGCTGTGGGTGGGCGGCAGCGACAAGGAGCAACGCGAGGCTGCTGCACACGGCACCTTCTCCTCAAGGGTGGCGAGACCTTTTCGAACCGGAAGATGACGGCTTACCAGGTGATGAAGGTGAAGCGTTCACCAGCTGGGAGGAGGCACCATGCAAGCTGCTTCCAGCAACCTATCGACCGAATACGGCACCGCGTTCTCCCGGGACATCAGCAACCCGGGCAACGAGAACAGCGTGCACGTCTTGAAGGCGGTGTTCGACTTCTTCGTGACGCATGCGCGGCACGGACGGCGTTTCGCTCTCGGTGCCCCTCGGACCAAAGACGAGGCCCTTAGGGGACGGAGTAGCCGAATCCTTCTACGCTGAGTCGGAGGCCGCAGCGTGGGCACGCGCTAACCAGCACCGGTCGACCGAACGCGACGCCGTCATCACGAGTCACAGAGACCCCCCCCCCCCCACCCCAAAACAACAGCGACACGTGGGCGGAGGAGGAGGCTCCGGCGCGAGCACTCAGGGCGGCAACAACAGGAGAAAAATGTGCCACCAAACGCCTTCGTGCGAGTCTTGACGCAAGGCCACCTCCACACACACACACACACACAAATTTATGCGCGCCGTTGGATCCGTCTGCCTCGCCGACTGAGGGAGAGGAGGCGAGGGGCCACCGAGAACGGACGCTCCTCGACACGGCATCACGGGCCGAAGGGGCTCTCTTCCCGCTGCGTTCAGCACGGCCGACGACGCAGTTCGGCTTGCTACCCTTTTTCCCGCTACGTCGCACCTTTGGTGAATCATCTCCACGTCCTCGCTGGGAAGACGGCCAGCAGCTTGGACGAAGTCTGCCGTCTGACCCCGCAGAGCTTCCTAAGCGTCTCCAGCGCCAAAGTAGCGCCTTACCCTGGGGCGGAGGCGAAGCCGAGTCGGAGCGCGGCCGTTCCGTCCAGACCACATCGGCGTCGTGCGGCTCGGTGTTTCGCGGCACGGTTACACACGCCTTTCCGTACTTTGGATTATAGGACCATGCGCATGCTGCTGGTGACGCCCTGCTCTCTTCATACTTTCCCTCCCTTCACTGTCCTCTTATCCCTCACGCGGGCGAAGGAGACGGGTGCGCTCATGGTTTCACCCCTCCTCTTTTGCCGCCGCTTCGGATCTCTCGCATCTTTTTCTCCAGTTTCAGCGACGTCTACTTGTGGATTGCCTTTATATATACACACACACACATATATATATATATATAGTAGCCTTCTCTCTTCTCTTCCTCGACCGCTGCTACGCATTGCCCTTTGGCGATTCTCGCTCTTTCCTCGCTTGTTTTTTGTTTTTGTCTCCTTTCCACTCCCTCCCCCCACACACCAGTCGCTGTGCGTGTGTGTGCGGTTTACTCGCGGACGCCCAAAAAGGGGGGCAGCCCGCTCATCATTGTTCACAGGAGTTGGAAAGACGGTCAAGCACAAGCAGCAGCCATGCCTGCGTGCCTGTGCCATGCGCCAGTGTTTAGTTAATCTTCGATCTCTCTCTTCTCTTTTCCCCAGCTGTACAAGACACGCACGTCACACCTTACGTGTTACCGGCTGTTTGAAGGCGTTTCAGCGACTCTTTGGCTGCGTTATTGAGTCTGCTGTTATCGTCACCGCTGCTACCGTTGCCCCCGCGACGAAGTTTCACGCCTCGCGACACGGCTTGAGTGCATCGGTTGCGTCCTTGCCCGTATCTTGTGTGGCTCGATCGCCACCCTCGCACCTCTTCCGCACGTTTCATTTTGGCGCCTGTGCGTGCTCCTCTAGTGCGCGGCACACCAGCAGGATGTCTGTGTCAACACTGCATCCTGGCGTGCTTGCTGCGGGCTCTGCAGGCAGGGCGAGTCCGCCGCCGCCACCGCTGCAGCGCGCGCAGTCACGGGTAGTGGTGCACAACTTGGGCGAGGACGGCTGCGCAGGCGAGGGTGCCACCTCCGCCGCTGCCGGTGTGTCCAAGCGCCGCCACCGGTCCTTCAAGGATGCGATGGAGGTTGTCGAGAGGATGACGGGGCGGCGGCCGAACAGGTGCCCGGACGGCTTCGAGACGACGAAGCGCTTTATTGACCGACTCGGGTTTGCCCCCATACTCGAGCGGATTCGCTTTGTGCACGTTGCCGGCACGAAGGGCAAGGGGACCACCTCCGCGTACACTGCTGCCCTTCTGCAGGCGTACGGTTTCAAGGTGGGCCTCTTCACCTCCCCTCACCTCACAGACTTGCGAGAGCGGACAGTGGTAGACGGCCGGCTGCTGGACGAGAACGCATACGCGCAGTATTTCTTCGATTTCCTGGACAAGTACGAGGCGCTACAGTATTCAGACAGCCAACTGGACCGCGACATTGCCTCACCGTCGCGAGCGAACTTCTTTCGCTTTATCTTTCTTCTTTCCTTGTACATCTTCGAGCAGGAGGGCGTGGGGGTGGCGGTAATGGAGGTGGGCATCGGCGGCCGGATCGACTCCACCAACACAATCCCGTCCGAGGTGAGCATCATAACGTCCCTCGGCTACGACCACATGGATATCTTGGGCAATACCATTCAGGAGATCGCTTCGGAGAAGGCTGGCATCATGAAGCCAGGCGTGGTCTGCTTTGCGGCACCACAGACAGATCATCCAGAGACGCGCTCAGTACTGGAGAAGCACGCTCGAAAAGTTGGCGCGCCGCTTGTGCTGCTGGATCAGAACGTGCTGCCGATTCGCAGCTGGCCGAAGCTCGCTATCGGTGGCGCACACGCCATAGAGGACAGCAAACTGGCGCTGATGGCGGCGCGACGTGTTGCGAGCATTCCCCCCATCCTCCCACTGGACGAGGTGGAGAAGAGCGTGCTGCAGTCCATGACTTACGCTGGCCGGTCACAGATCGCTGCGGTCGACGGTGGCACAAACATCACCTTCTACCTGGACGGTGCGCACACCGTTGAGAGCATCTCCAGTGCTACGCAGTGGTTTCTGGACGTCAGCGCCACCAACACCAGGGACCCGGCGCCGCGCCGCGTGCTCGTCTTCTACACCTCTCGCGATCCAAAGCGTGTTCTCAAAGCCTTCATGCCTTACGTGCCTCACTTCTGCAAGGTGGTCATTGCGCAGGTGGCGAACCCACGCATGACGTCGCGCTCGGCCGACCCCGGTGATGTGGAGGGAAAGATGAGTGAGCTGAGGGAGAGGATGGTGACCACGACCGAACACTGGCGCAACATGTACCGTGAGGTGACCTGCCTCCCTTGTGCCCGCCCCTTCTCCGCGCTCGAGGACATCCTTGACCTCGTTGTGCCGGCCGCCAGCGATAACGAGGACGCCTCAAAGCCGGCGCAGGTGTTTGTGTGCGGCTCCTTCTTTCTGGTTGGTGACATTATTAAGCTACTCAAGGTGTACGAGGCAGGTGGTCGCCGCCCCGAGTAGCCGTGAGACGCACGCCTTTGACGTATTATCTTCTCCTTGGTTCGACTTCTCTTCCCCCATGCTCATGGCACACTGAGCGCTTGCGTGGTGGTGCTGTTTGCGTGTGTGTGTGTGGGTGAGGGCGGCGTGCTGCTCCCTTTCCTCGCTGCTTTTCCTCCTTTACCTTGTGCCCGGGTGACATCAGCAAAGTGTCCGCGGGCTGCCAGAGAAGACAAAGACGGAGAGGGTAACATCCTGTCTTTCTTCTTTCTGATGCCGACCTTTGTAGGCTAGCGTGCGTGTATATGTCTTTCTCTCTCTGTGTGCGTGTGTGTGCAGAGAGAAGGATCAGGAGGGGAGGGCGGCGGTGCCTATTCTCAAGAGACGAGGTCGTTATTATTCTTTCTGGAGGTGAAGGCTGCTGATGAGTGCTTGCCCTCTCCGCTCCTCCTGTGGGACAGCAACCCGGTTCAGTGGTGGTTGCGATTCATGGTGGAGGCGAGGATGACTGCGTGTGTGCTGTGTGTTGGGTCATGAACTCGCAGCGCTATTTACTTTCCCTTTTATACCCCTTCAGTACAACGTACCCTTTTCCTCCGCGTGGCAGTGAGCTTTATATGTGCATGTGTGCACCTCGGCGGAGGAGGGAAGGGGGAGGGGTGGGGTCATGGTTTTTGCGCCTGCTCCACCTTCATCTGCTTCTTTCCATCCTATGTGTGCGCGGAAACGTGCACATTGGCCACCCCTGAGGGGGCGAGAGGATAACAACTCTCCCGCTTCACCCTATCGAACACATCAAACTGTAAGGAGTGCCTAGGCAATGATGCACACCTACATATGTGCTCTGTATCCCTATAACGCAACGCTTTGCAGGTCCATAACGACGAGTGCTCCACCTCATATTTGTAGCCAGTCGTTCGCGGAGGTTGTGAGGGGCAACTAAAGCAAGAAATAAAAAGGAACCTTGCCATCGCCACCCTGCCCTCGTCGTCTTCCGTGCAAGCGCAGGTTTCAAGAGATGCTCATCCTTGTCTCTCATGCAAGCAGAGTGTGGTGAAACGATGCTCGTCAGCGCACGGGGCTCTTCTGCTGTGGTGTAATCGACAGCATTGGCTTTGCATGCGGACGATCTTCGAGCCCTCAATGTCACGATTTCCTTTCTCTGCGAATCGCACGGGGCTCTACGAGCACACTAACTACTGCTACACGGCCAGAGCGCGTTCGCTGTTGTGAGGGCTGCTCGTCGTTGTGAGCGATTTTGTCTTCCTTGTCTTTACCCCATCAGACTAACATCGTCTTGTTTCTTTCCCTGTCTTGCAACCCTGAGTGCACGCACACACACACACACACACACACACACACACACATTCACGTATCGGACAAGAGCTCATACGAAAGACGGCGGATTGATAGGTGCGCCGCACCAACAGCGAAGGGGCATCGGTGGCAAGAGTCTACAGCTCGTCGATCGCTTCCTCCCTCCCCGCATCTCCTTTGGGAACTCCTCTCTTTTTTTCTGTACTTTAATCACTTGACAAGCGGCTCGGGTCATGTTCGCCGTTGTGCCAACAGCGGCTGCGGCACCAACGGAGGCGGCCCTGTACTCGCTTGCTGACTCTGCCAAGTCCGTCGCGGATGCTTTGCGCCCGTTCTTGGACGCATCTCCATCACCCACAGCTTCGCTGATGCCGCTGTACACGATCGAAAAGGTAGTGTCCTGCAAAGCCGTCTACTCTGCCTTGCTCCGCAGCGATGGTGTGCTGCTGCTTCTCTCACATCCTGCCGCCGACGGCGCAGCAAGTAGTGCACACGTCTCGGTCCTGGAGAGCGGCGGGGAGGCTGTTGTCGATGTCGCAGCTGGAGAGTCGCACATTGTCTACTGCACTGTTTCAGGGTCTGTTTACAGCTGCGGCTACGACAACACGTACGGCCAGCTCGGAGACGGCTCTGTGTGGTCGTCCAACGATGCCGCTGACGGTCTCGCTGATGAGCAGAACGTTGGAGGCGTGAGGGAGCCAGTGCTGAGCGCGCCCAGGCGGATTGCCGGATTCGGCGAGGGTGCACTGACGGACGGCGCGCAAAGGGAACACCTTAGCAGCGAGGACACAGGTACACCGCTAAGCAGTCTGAAGGATTACCGGGTTGCTATCGACTTGGCACCCCTACCGTCATCTCTCGCTTCCTGCACCCGATCGCCCACTGCTGCTGCAAAGAGCACGTCGACTGGTGACTCGGCCGCTTCATGGCGGCACGTGCCACCTCCGGCCGACCGGCACATTAAGCAGGTTGCGTGCGGCGCCCACCACACGCTCATGCTCACTCAGTCTGGTCGCTGCGTCTACGCGTGTGGCACCGGCGCGCACGGCCAGCTTGGCGGATCGCGCCCGGTGCTCGTGCAGTCCACATTTCGCGCTATTAAGCTGCTGTTCGGGATAGATATGGCGCAGGTGGCTGCCGGAGACGCACACAGCTTCGTGCTGCTCCGCAACGGGCTGCTTTACGCCTTTGGGGACAACACATGTGGCCAGCTGGGTCTGGGACACACAAAGCGCGTCAGCCATCCAACCACGGTGCCACTCCCTCAAAAGGAAGAGTACAAGGCGCCCATAGCGCTGGATCACGCTGCAGCGACCACAAAGGGTCACCGGCAGCTGGACGCCAAGGCCTACGCGACGTTGCGGGCACCCTACGCCTCCACCGAGAGCACCTACTACCCGTTGCGAGTACCACGTCTGCAAGACAATGGAAAGCCGCATGCCATCACGGGCGACGACGACCGCGACAGCGGTGCAGCCTTCACCGCAGCAACCAAGTACGGTGCCCACTCCCATGAGCTCGAGGCATCGAACTCAAGCGTTAGAGTAGTGCGTGTCTACTGTTGTGTCTCGTGGACGCTGCTGGAGACCACGAACCCCGGCGTGTGGCTTTCATGCGGGGTCCCACTGACGCGTGGCGTGAACCGGGCCGACGTGGCCACGACGGCGGCGCGCATAGATGGATGTGGCGTGCTGGGTCGGCCGCTTCTGCGCAACAAAGCCGAAGCCTATGTCTTTCAGCCCGTTAACTGGGCTGCGACCCTGTTCAGTACACGGCAGAATGTTGACGCAGCCACTGATGCCCTCGCAGCACCACTGGCATGGGTAGGAAATGAGCAGCAGGTTTTCAGTGCCGACCCATCCCACGGCGCCGGGGAGGGCACTTCGGATGCCCCACAGCTACCGGGTGTACAAATCCATCACCGCACGCCTTGCTCCATCTCATGCGAAGGCGACTCTTCCTCGTGCACCCCCGTAGTCACAACCGCACCGGCTGCGGGGCATTGCAGCACTGCCGACAGCCGTATCAGCAGCGACGCCGTGCTGAGGTTCTCTCACGCGAACAAAGGTATAGAAAAAGCGATCCTGCGCGTCAGAGACACTCTCGTCAGTGCGTACCCGACCTCGCTGCTTGTGGCTTTCTCGAGTGCCAATGCCGGAGGCGTAGGCTGTGATGGTGTTGTTACTAGCATGCTCATCCAGAGCGGAAGCCCGGCCGTTGTGGCATTGGAGGTGCGGCCGGACAGCTCCTCTGGTGTGCACGAGGTGCGGGGAAGTCCCACCCATGCCAGCATGGACGGGCCGCTGTCTGCCGAGTCTAGCGGAACCACCGTATTGCAAGTGAACTCCACTCATGGTGCTGTGATACCACTGCCTTCCTATGTTCTTGTGATGTAGCGTCTTCAGGCTGTCGATGAGGGCCTGCAGCCCCACATGTTTCTTGGTGGTGATGGTGGGGCGTGTGGGTAGGCAGAGGTGACTTCCAGTGCACACACGTGCGTATGCCTGCGTATACGCTGCCCCTCTTCACACGCGATGTAAATCAAGCTGACAGAACAGACACATGTATATTCGTTACTGAGTATTTCGTCGATCATCTCTCGGTTGTCTTGGTCTAAGGGGGAGAGGGGAAGGGAGACGATGGGGCCAGCGACAGTGCACGGCATTTTCTTTGCTTCCCCTCTGCTTCGCTTTGGATGGTTACTCTTGTCGCATGTGTGCGTGCGCTTGCATGGGCCCCACCCTCTGACCAACAGGGAGGTTGCTGCGCGGATCTCCCCAGAGACACAAACTCAGAACAAACGTCTGAGCCAAATCCAAACGAGGGGTTGTGGCGGGCTGGCTTCCTGCAGTCGAGCTTGGAGGCGACACCGCTGGCGCTGCCGCTGTTCACAGGTGCTGCATACGCCACCAGTGAGGCTCAGTGCGAAGTCGCGGCGTTTCTGTTGGCCTATCGGAGTGGACTACGGGCACGTCGCACGCGCCTTCTCCTCGCGTTACAGTACAAGGAAAGGCGATGCGCCACAAGGACGAGCGGCGTCGGTATCTCGTCGTTCCGCATTCGCCGCATTTGTGCTCACCGGTAGTGCAGAAACGGGGACGCAAGAACGGCGGCATCATCCTTCTTTCATCTGTGTGCGCGTATGCCCGGCTCTAAGTCTCTCTACTTTCTCTCCTCAATGCGTTCATGTCTTTCCCCCTTCCCCACCACATCCCGCTGCGCTCTTTACTCTGTCTCTTGTCTCCTTTCCTCTTGCTTTTCTCACTCCCTCACGCTTACATACAAACATCGCACCAACGTACTTGGTGTGCCTTTGCCCACACCAACTGCATCGAACCCTCGCTCTCTTTGTGTGTTTCGGTTCGCCCCCCCCCCCTTCCTTCCTTCTTCCCGAAATGGAGCAGCAGTGCGAGCAGTGTGGGTTTCACCTCCATCTCCCCTTCTCGCTCTTCATTTCCGCGTTCCCCCGCCCACGAGTCTTGGACCTCCCCTCCCTTTCTCGCTCTCTTGCCATCTTTCCCGTTCCCTATTTCTTTCTCGCATTTCGCTCCAGGTCTGTGGTCTCCCTGCGTGTGTGTGTGTGAGCTCGAGTGGCGACACATCTCTCTTCACCTTTCCGCTATCTCGCTTACCTACTAGAGAAGGAACTCACTCAGCGTCGCCTGAGCATCCCGCTTCGACTTTGCCCACTTGAGGCCGTCGCTATCCGCGATGGCTTGTTTTGCCAGACTTGGCTGGGCAGCTGTTCTGGCGGCGGTGCTGATTGCGTGCGCCATCTCTATTGCCCATGCGCAGAGCACCATTGCGAGAGATGGGGCCGCGGATGCGAAAGACATCATGAAGGTGCTCCAGGTGAATGTGCTGCATCGCCATGGTGCCCGCTCCGGCCTACCGCGTGAAAACACTACGGAGATTTGCACCGAGTCTCCGTGCGGGTACCTCTCGTGGGCGGGTATTGAGATGCTGCTCAAGGTCGGCAGCTTTCTGCGCACCCGCTACAACACTGATCCATCCGTGGTGAGCTCGCCGATGTTCGAGTCGCCGAACTACGACCTGGATGTGGCTTACAGCCGCTCCACCGACGTTCTGCGTACCCTGCAAAGCGCCGAGGCCTTCCTGCGAGGCTTCTTTCCCAACATGAGCAGCCTCTACGCTGCTATCCACACCATGCCGGAGTCGACCGATGTGCTGCTGAACAGCAACACGCAGCCGTGGCTCAAGTTCTTCTATTCCAACAACAAGGCGCTGCTCCGCGCCGTGTGCAACCCACTGACGGATGAGCTTTTCCCCAACTGGAAGGATATCACAAAGATTGGCGCAGAGATCTACCAGGAGGGCTACTGCAGCGACTACGAGACTCGCTCCGACTGCGTGCGCACACTTTTTGATATTGCTGCCGCGAAGAAGGCCATTGGCGAGCTAAACCAGTATCCGCTGCTGGAGGCCAACTTCGAAAAGCTGAAGCGCGTCACGACTGCCCTGTTCGACTACGAGTACCACTACAACCACAGCGACCCGCTCATGTTCAGGCAGGGCGGCCGCGGCCAGCCGTTCGTTCAGCAGTTGGTGACGAACATGGAGGGCGTGATTGAGGGCTCGAACAAGTACAAGTTGATGCACTACAGCGCTCACGACACCTCGCTTGGTCCAGTGTGGGGTACGCTCGGTGACCGCACCCCGGATGGTATGATGCCGCCTTTCGCCCAGGTGCTCGTGGCGGAGCTGCTACAGAACTCGCCGACCGGCGCGCACTATGTTCGCATCCTGCGCGGCAACCCTGGTCAGAGCCCTGACACAAAGTTCGAATTTGAGTGGGACTCGAAGTGGGAGATGCAGTGCATCGACGCCCTCGGCACCGCTTACAAGGCGGAGGGGAACATTTGCCCGTTCGCCGACTTCAAGCGCTTCGTGAAGTGGTCGGAGCCGGCGGATGCGCGCGGCTACTGCTACCTTGATCAGGTGTCCATCGACATCGCCGGCTGCCCCTCGGAGCCGGTCGCCTACGGCACCCCTCCCACTGCCCTGGTCTCTAGCACGTGCCAGTTCTACCGCTCTGCGTGCCCGCAGTTTGCCTGCGGGATCGGCGAAACCCTCAACAGCGTGAGCATGCAGTGCGTCTGCTCCAAGGACAGCTGCCTGGGAGGCAAGACCAACGAGGAAAGTAGTGGTGATGCTGCTGTGGACACCGACAAGAAGCCCACGCTGCGTGAATCCAACGGCCTCAGTGCCGGCGCTGTTGCGGGCGTGTCACTGGCAACCTTCTGCGCTGGCGCCATCATCGCCGTGGCAGCCACAGCTGCAATATGCGTTTGCAAAAGGCGCAGCCAGTATCAGCAGCACGTGCGCATGAGCTCGACGGTGGAGGAGGGAAACCAGCTCAATGATGAGAGGGAGGGGGCGGCGAAGGACTTCAAGGAAGGCATCTAAGCGCGAGAAGCAAGCAACAGGGGTGCAGCTGGGTCTGTAGAGACGAAATCAGAACCTATTTTTGACCATTGTCTGCGCCTTTTCTCTGCAGCTCCGCGTACTTGACCGAGAGTATGTGCGTATGGACGGGGTGGTGTGTGTGTGTGTGGGGGGGGGGCGGCGGCAGTGCGCGTAACTGTAGATGTGTGTATGCTTGTTTTTGCTTTCTTATTTGGTTGACACTTTTTGTATGTTTTTCTTCCTGCCTTTTTTTTCTGCCTTTCTCTATCTTCACTGTGACAGCACCCTCGTAGATCATGCTTTCTATGCACATCACACAGTCGTTGCGTGCGCGCGTACGCACCTCCCTTGTTTCTTCTCTCCTTCCTTACTTCTTTGTACTTTCACAGACCCTTCTGTAGATTTGAAGAGTAAGAGAGGCCTACGGCGTCATTTGCCGTGAAGGAGGAGGAAGCGTTCAACAGCGCCGCGCGGCACCGGGAGGCGCGAGGAAGAGGGGTGGTGGTGATGTGAGACAGACACGTGTCGAACATTGGGGTACATTATATATATATATATGTATGTTTATCCCTGTTTCGCCCTTGTGTGCTAGTTGCGCATCGCGTTCTTTGTTCGCACTCACTTTTTCATTTTTGTTTTGTTGACTACCCCCACTGCAGCAGCCTCCCTCCCCCTTTCCCATTGGCCTCCCTCCAACACAGTCGTCACTTTGCCCGCGATCAGAAGCGTTCATTAGTGAGAACAGCAAAAAAGAAGAGAGTGGGCAAGTGAGCTGTGTGTTTCAATCGCAGTGTAGCGCGACCCACTATTCTTGCTCTTTCCCTTCTGAACTTACGCGCGCGTGTGTGTGTGTGCGCGCGCAACTCTCCTGCGTTTATTTCTTTTGTTTTCATGAGTGCATGCGCGTGACATGTGCCTGTGGACCGTTGACAATATTTTACTTATTGATTTGAACATAACGAATGATTTCTGGAGAGGGAGTGGAGAGGTGGCGAAGGGAATGCGGACCGTGGCGACGCGTTATCACGCACTACCGAGAGGAAAGGAGACAAAAAAAAAACAAAACAGCGGCATTCATGTGATTAGGCGCTGTGTATGCGTGTGCAGACGCCTCTCTCTTTTCCTCCTTCAGCGTATCCGTTGCATCAGCGTTTCCGTGCCAGTAATTATTATAATTATTGTTCTTTTTTCCGCTTTCCTTTTCCATTCATCTTCTCCCCTCTGCCCACCCCCACTTTCCGTCACGCAACCGAGGCGCAGTTATTGACCCGCACCTTATGCCTCTTTTTCTTTGTTCTTGTTTTGATTGTTCTTCCCCTCCTCCTCTCCCCCCTTTAACCGTCTTTGCTCCTTTGTTCTCCTCTTGTGTTCCGTAGTGCACGCATCTCTGCTGCCACGCGTGTGAAGGGTTGGACAAGCACTGCGCAGCGAGGAAGAAACGCGAAAAAAAAACGAAAGCTCCAAGTCGTTGGACAAGTTGACGTCATCGTCTGTATAAATTGCTCTCCCTTACTGCCTGCGCACGCTCTCACACAAACACCCCGTCCCATACAGCACTGAAACAAGCGACAACAACGAAAAACAACAACAAAGACATCGAAAGCTAAAACGGAAAAAGAAGACATCGATAGACGTGGGTGCCGTATTCTTCTTTCATCTTTCCTCGGTTCTCTTTCTCCTTTTCCCCTCCTTCCCTCTTTTTTTTTGTTCTCCTTGTTCTTTGTTAGCATATTCGTTCCTGTTGTTTCTTTCAAGCATACGCATATGTCTTGGCTTCCGGTTTTTTTTTCTTCTCTTTTCATGGTGATGTCGGTAGCATCCCGCAGCGAGGCCGCACAGAGGTGAATGACCAGCGAACGCAACACAAGACAAAAAAACGTATAGTCGTTTCCTTCGTTGTTGATTGCTCCTCTGCCTCCTCCACCTTTTCGCTTCCTTCTACCTTTTTTTTTGTTCCTCGCCGATTGCTTTGTAAGCTAAACTGGGCCGCCGCTTCTCTCTTCGAGAGACTTCTCATGCACACGCTCAATGGGCGCGATTTACTTCTGCGCTTGCGTATGAGGGAGGCTGTGCGCACACACTCTCCTTTTTTTTTACTCTCTTCTGCATGTTTGTCTGTCGATTGACCTTCAATGTACGCGCGCTATCATCAGCTATCTATACTACACCCCCTCTGCGCTGTCTTTGTTTTACGAATCGCTCTTCTCCCTTCTCCCCTCAATCCTCCCCCCCCTCCCACACACAAACACCGATTGCTCACGCACGCGCACACAGCTACGGAGCAAGAGAAGGACAGACCCATACGAAGATAATGTAGCATCGCTCGTTCTCGTTCTCTTGACATGACTTGCCATGCACAAAATAGTACCACAGAGAAGGAGAGGATGATTACCGAGAGAGGGAGGGGGTCAAGTGCAGTGTGTGATACTTCCAGGCGAGTCGACATAGCAAGTAAGAGAGAATCACATATCGTGACTTTTGATTGATATAGTATTTTTCCACTCTCTCGCTCTTGCACGTATAAAAGAAAAGAGAGACTGACGTGTAACGAAGGGGCTAATACGCATCAAGGCCAAACGCCGCAAAGGCCGCAAGAAAATTAACCACGCCATGAGAGGGACTCCGCCCGCTGCCGCGCATACTTTTTGCGTGTCGCTGCAAACTGTTTTGTGGCAGAAGGGAGCAGCCGCTGCCGCTTTCGCCACCCTCCTCGCTTCCTGTCCTTTGTGCGGGTGTTTCGACTTTTATGCAGGCCAGGGGTGGGGTGGGGGGACGGGAGAGGAAGCACTGTAAAGACCGCGCTGCTACTGCTTCCCCTTCTCTGTTCTATGCGAGTGTGCACTCGTGACGATGCCAGCTTCCTCACCCCAATACTATTTCCTGCCCCCACTCCCCCTCGCCGTTTTCGAGCAGATCCTCTGATCGCCACCCACGGACATTGGCACAGTCGGAAGCCGTTTTTGTCTTCCACAGCGCGAACATACACATTCGTATCTCTCGTTTTGCTCTTCTCTTGCTGCAGATCGCCTTCTTTCTCTCTCTTTCTTTGCTATATTCGTTCCTCATTGCCCCCCATCCCCTTCCCCCTCCCCGCCCGCCCGCCCCGCGCAACAACATCGTTTACGACTCTTTGCTTGTCACTTGCTGAGTTCTGAGAAAAAAAAACAAACGCGGCAAAAAGAGATCAGCACGCGCTCGCGATGTCACTGATGAACGTGTGTGTGTACGGTCTCTCCAGTCAGATGCTGGAGGCTTTCTTTGTGCGAGAGTGCGCTCGAAGCGTGCAGCCGCTCGTGGCCTCCGCCTCCTCGGAGCTGCGATTTGGTCTGGTGGGCGCAGGGGAAAGTATGGGGGTATGGGGCCTGAAGTGGCCTGTGGCGCTCGAATGTTGTCAGTGCCAGCGTACCCCGTGTGTACGCGTTCCTTACCTCTCGCCCCTGCCCCACCTCTGCGAGGACGGTCAAGAGTCTTCCGTGGAGCATTACGTGGCCCAGGTGCGTCTCACAAGTCAGGAGATAGACGGACTACGTAATCAGCAGTCCGTTGCAGAGCCTCTCTCCATGCTGTGCCGGCTGGTCATTCTGGAGGATGCGTTCTTTCGCGTGCCGCGCACCCCAGAGTCGAACATCTGTGCCACCCCTGGCACTGTGATTGCCGGGGTTGATCAGCGGTACAGCCAGCCTTCCTCTCTCTGCATCACGCCATTCGAACACGAAAAAGACGCGTTCACGGAGGGCAGTGGGGAGGCGCTCCAGTGGCTGGCGGTGTTGGATGTGTGCCGGCGCCACGATGCCAGCGTCACAGTCGACGGTAACCCTCTGGGTCGCAGTAGGAGAGGTGATGCCGCGACCGCATCCGTCTGCTTCGGTTCCACTGGTGAGCAGTTCGCCTTCCTGTACAACTTGCCTGCTCTGCCGCCACGCCCCATTCCCCCGGTGCCCGTGACGGTATCATCGGGCATGGCTTTTCTGGCATCCGAAGCTGACGCAGACACCAGCGTCTGCTCAGCGAGCGATAGCATCCCGCCCTTCTGCGAATGCGGCCCTGATGGGGGTGAGTGCGCAACCGTCGGCAATCCAGGCCCGTTGCTGTCTCTCACCTTCTACGCCAACGACCCCACCCAACCGTTTGACCAGGCCGCGTGGCAGTCAGAGCTGACGTGGCATCAGAGCGAGGTGATGCGTCGACGTATGCGCGAGACCCCCGACGGGGTGCTGCCGACCACCGTCTGCCAAGTCACAGACGTGCGGCCAATTCCGGTAGAAGGCAGCTGCTGGTGCCATTCCAAACTGCCCATACCCGCGCTGTTGGAGCAGCAGCTGAATGAGATGCGCATGAGGCGTAGCTCTGCGGCCGCAGCACGCAACGGTGGTCGGGACGGCTACAGAGCATCGATCCCCGCCATGTCTTCAACATCGTCGGTATGCACGATGAACTCTTCCCACAGTGGCCGTCACCATACTCACGTCGAGAGCTCGCGGCGCTCGGCACGCGGCGGGGCAACGCAGCCGTCCGCTGGTTTCTTGGCCAAGGGCTGGTGTGTGCGACCGCTGCAGACGATCAAACCTGTTCTGCCGCTGACGGGCAACGTGGACAGCACGGGAAGAGCGCCGCTTGTGACGGCTCGTACGCAGCACGTGTGGACGTGCCTCCTCAACCTTCACGAGTTGGACGACTTTGCGATCGAGGTGACTGTCAAGGTTCCGTACATAGCGGACGGCACGGAGCTTTCTCTTCAAGGCAATACCGTGCTCTTCTCTGGCATGCTGCGTTCCAGCACGAGCGGCACCGTGCTCTTGCCAGTCTACTGCCCTGCGCCCGAGGGTGCGCCCGCGGGCGTCACGTCACTGTGGATGAAGCTCTACGTGCAGTACCTGCTAGTGTTTCCATTGGAGGGATGCGGGCAGCACGGCCCGCTGGAGATTGTGCGGTCCTCGGAGACGTTTGCGTGGCTCACTGTCCCCACCTTGATTGGGCACCGCGGGCTGGGGAAGACGTACGCGCGCTCGCCCTCCACCTCTCGAGGTGCACCGTTCGTTATCAAGTGCAGCGAGAACACCATACCATCATTCCAAGCCGCGCACGCCCGCAAATGCGAGATGATCGAGTTTGACGTCATGCTCTCCAAGGACCGCGTGCCGGTCGTGATCCACGACCCCCTGATTGAGCTGATGGCGCTGAAGCGAGAGGGCGTACGTGCGTGTCCGGGGAAGGCAGAGTACACACCGGTGCGTGCCGAGGTGCACAAGTTGAACTATACGCGGCTGCGTGACCTGCACGTGCAGTGTTGCAAGTCCGTTGACCGCGTATTTCCCACCAAAGACCTACTGATACACCACTGGGATAGTCTGCTGTCGTGGGCGCGGAAGTGTCAGCCCAAGGTGATGAGGGGCTCCTCATCGTCGTCACAGAACGACATGTGCGGTGGTAGCTCAGCGCGGACCGTTGAGAGCTCTCTGATGGGGGTGGAGGACTTCCCTAACGGTGTGCCCTCGCTCCGGGAGGTGTTGGAGCAGACGCCACCGTCTCTGCACTTCAACATTGAGGTGAAATACCCTTTCCAGCCGCTCATCGACTCGAATCTCTTTCTGCAGAGCGACGCGTTTGAGGTGAACGGGTTTGTGGACGCCATCCTGCGAGTCGTCTTTGAGTTTTCGGACAACGGCCGCAAGATCACCTTTAGCAGCTTCGACCCCAACGTGTGCCTTGCGCTGGCCCTGAAGCAGAGCCGCTACGACGTCCTCTTCCTCAGCGACACGAAAGAGATGCGAGACTTGAAGGACTACCGCTCCTTTTACGTGGAGGGCGCCATCCAGTTCGCCTCTGCGCAACACCTTGCGGGTGTTTCGGTGAACGCCGGGACGCTGCTGTCGCCAGAGGATGAGGCGGTGCTGCCGAATATTCCTGAGGAGCCGCTGCACGGCTCGGCCGAACGCGGCCCCGTAACGGCAGAGCTCTTCCACGCCGATGACCCGCAGCATGCTCCACCCACCGTGCCGTCGTCCTTTGGCGCTTATGGACGCGCCATGGTCGCTGAGATGCACCACCGACGGCTGAAAGTGTGGACGTGGGGCGACATGAACAGCTACCTCTACTTTGCCTACGCGCAGGCGGCCAAGATGCGGGTTGACGGCGTGATTGGGGATCGCATGCCAGTGTTCTCCTCCACGAGCTGAGCCTGACGCGCGCTCAGTTCATGTGACGAGTGCCGGGCCTCTGGTGTGCATTGCCTCTTCTCTCTTTCCCTGTCCAACGAAACGCAGACAAAGTAAAAGCCTCGAACCGAGGCTGTAGAGCGGGCGCGGAGGGGGCAACCCCTAAGTGATCACTGACAGTGCTTTCCTTCGACTACCTTCACCCCACTCTCCTTCGCGAGAGACGGCCATGCGCATTTCTCACCGCGAAGAGTTCTCAGAGGGGAACGCTGAAGAGGAACGTGTGTATGTGTGTGAGGGGAGGGGAAGGGTCTCGGAGAAGGGGAGAGGCTGCTGTTTTTTATTTACTGTGCATCTGCTACATCGCATTTTGTTCTATATTTCTTCGCTTGCGCATGCTGTGCCCGTTGCGATTTGTACAGAAGCGCGTTGTTTTGCCAGTGTTTGGTGTCTGTGCTTGCGGGCGCGAGTGTGTTCTTACGAGGACGCCTCAGATGGAGTTCACACCCTTATTGACATGAGCACTCAGACACGGAAGAGAAGCGAGCAGAATTTTTTGTTCTGTGCTTTTCTTTCTTTCGATGCGCTCACTAAACGAAAAAGTTAGTTTTCTGGCATTACAGAATATTTTTACGGTCGCCTACTCGTTGCGCAGGTGAATCGAAACAAGCGCACACAGTAACGCAGAATGTAGTCGGAAGGACAGGAAAACGCAAAAGACGAAGGATCAGCCTAGTGCTGACGAATGCACATCTTATGGGTGACGCCCACGGTATGTGTGGGAGTTTGCGTGAGCAGGGTGCGCTCCGCAATGACAATTGTCGTGCATCCTCATAGCTCGCTTTCTGTACAGGGTGAAGCTACCATTCTCGCATAAGAATGTGCGATTTTCTCTTCCGTCTATAATTTTTTTTTGTAAGTATTTGGCTAGAATGGGGGAGGGATAATCGGAAAACAAAAACGATATGATGGAGGAGTCGGTCAAAGTATTCTCCGCCATTGGAATGACATGCTTCACTCAGCATTTTTTTTTTATTTTCGTACTTTACCTCATTCGGTACTTTCATTTCAGATCTCGAGGAACCGAGTAATTGTAAGCGTTTCACTTTTCCTCCACCCAACCACTTGATAGCCCACCACGAGAGGGATTCGCGGGTGACGGAAAGGAGGGAAATGCGCAGGTCTACCTATTCGTGCGTAGTGTTTCCCGATGAGGGCTCGAAAACAGGATTCTCACTGGTTGCTTTGCCAGCGCCAGGATGTATCGAGGTCGCGAGTGTAGGGATACCAGACCGGTATACTCACCCACGAAAATAGGAAACTCGCCCGCTAAGCCAAGCTGGGAACATGTGTTGGTATGCATTATCATGCCTCTCGTTCAACATCTTTCTCTTTTTATCCCTTTTTTGTGTGTGGGCCCACTCTTTCAAGTTCGTCGCCGACGTCCCTGATGACAGGAGGACACCTCAGCGTGTGATATCTCAGGATCCAGTGCCCTCACTCTATGTGTGGGGAGGCCAAGCAGCATCCCCCCTATCCCTGCCTATGTGCGGAACCACCTCTGGTGGTGACAAGGTCATACTTCTACGACGTAGGGGGATGTCAGAGCGATGTATCGCTGCTGCTGTCGGCGGTGATGTCCTGGATAGCGTTGTTTCAGGGCGACCTGCGCCCTTGAACACGCTTGTGCCATCCACATGATGTGCAGAGTGTCGGCGTGATCCGAACGTATCCCAACTCGGCGACAGCGAGGGGTGCACCAGGTGACGGAAGGCGCAATGGGATCAGCTGTGAGGCAGCCTGCGAGGCGGGG
The DNA here is from genome assembly GCF_000002725.2 of Leishmania major strain Friedlin. Taxonomy (NCBI): domain Eukaryota; phylum Euglenozoa; class Kinetoplastea; order Trypanosomatida; family Trypanosomatidae; genus Leishmania; species Leishmania major. The sequence continues at coordinate 1,038,558 of NC_007287.2, read as the reverse complement.
GGTGGGCAGAGTTCGAGGCAAGTGCAGTTTTCCCATGATCGAGTCGGTGGTTTGCTGTACCGCGTTTCTGCAACTGCTTCGCCCCACGCGATGAGGCCTACGACCGGCCGGAGGGGGTAGAGTGGTGCTTGACTCATGCTGTATGGCAGAGAAACGGGCACGCTGGAAGGCAAAGTTACCACCCGCATTTTTCGTGGCGCATGCTATCAAGGATTCAATGCAGCCCTTCGCAGTCTCTCTTTCCCCTCTCCCAAGCAAGCTATACGTGGCTGTCGTCGCTCTTGATGGAATCGCCCCATGTAGGAGTCGAGCAGAAGAGATGAAGTCGAAACACGCAAGTAGAACGAAGAAGCACGCGTTGGTTTCGTGTATAGGTGCGTGCGCTCATGCGCTTACGTCGCTGTCTGTCTGTGTGCGAGTATGCTCGGGCGACTCGTTCACGCTCCTTTGCGTGCCTGGATGAGGTTTGGGCCGCACCTCTTTTTCGTCTCTCTCTGGGTCAAAGTCCCCCAGGCGCATCCTACGCACACGTAAGAACCGACAAAAACGAGAACCAAGCACGAAGCGAGGATTGCGCAGCTTGCTGGTGCTTACTCTCACTCGGTTCTCTCCCGTGTTCACTGTCACGCGCTCACCTCCTCACCTTCTCGCCCCCCTCCCCCCTTCCCCCACATACATGCGAGCACCGAACAGGCACCTATGTGCCACTGCCATTACCGGGAAGACGCAACCGCGCACCGTTTATATATGTTGCCTCTGCTACAGGAATGTTGCTTTCCCCACTGTCCGCGTCCTTTCGTCTCTCTTTTTTTCGCTCCCCCACTCCCCCGCGATTGTATGCACACGCTCCTTGCCTGACCTTCTCCAACTCATGCACACGTGCACGGTCATCTTGTCATGTTGGCATTTTCCTTGTCTTTTGCAGCTATCCTTCTCGTCTTCTTCCCACTCCACTGCTTGTGGCCTTTCACTCTCTTTCGACCCGTTTTGCCGCCTGTGAACTCCTCTCATAGAAGAGACTTCCTATCGCCCGCTTCCCTTCTTTTCCGATATCATGCGCAGAGGCATCGCTTTCCTCTACCCGTGCGCGGTGGTGGTGGCTGTGGTGGTCAGCGCAGCGGTGGTGTTGGCGGCGCCGATGTACAAGGTGGAGCTGGTGCAGGTGGTGCACCGCCACGGAGCCCGCTCCCCGCTCGTCGATGACAACCACACACTCATCTGCGGCACTGAGTTCCCGTGCGGGTTTCTCAACTACGAGGGTCAGGCGATGCTAGTGAACTTGGGTGAGTACCTGCGCCATCGCTACACGGAGGACCGTTCGGTCGTGTCGACGCCATACTTCCCGTACAGCTGGTACAACCTATCTATCTCGTATACGCGCTCGACGGATGTGCTGCGCACGCTACAGAGCGCCAACGGGCTTCTGCGGGGCCTCTTCCCGAACAACTCAGATTTCTTTCCTGCGATCCACACGGTGGGAAGCGAGGGGGATGTGCTACTGCACAGCTCGATGGTGCCGATGATTCGCGCTCGCTTCAATTACGCGAAGCAGGAGCGGCGGGCCGCGTGCGACCAGGTGTTAGACAGACTAATGTCATTTGATCAGCTGCAGGCGGTAGCGGCGGAGGTACACTCGCAGGGGTTTTGCGCCAACTACACCCTGCGCTCGCGTTGTGCGGAGCGGTTGTGCGACATTGGGCGCGCATACGAGTCCACTGGCCGCTTGGGAAGCCTCCCGCTGCTTAATCGACACCTGGAAGACGTGTGTGCTGTGACAGCGATGAGCTCACATTTCTGTTTCGCTTACAACGCCAGCAATCCCGTCCATCAGAAGCAAGGTGCACCGTTCTACCACCTGGCGAAACTGCTGGTGAGCAACATGCTGGCGCACCAGCAGCGCGAGACGGCGCCGCCGTACAAGCTGTACGAGTACAGTGCACACGACACCACTATCTCGCCCCTGGCGGTTTCCTTCGGTGAAAGCTCGATGGAGGCGATGCTGCCGCCCTTCGGCACAGCGTTTATCATGGAACTCCTGTCGCTGACGGACGCGCCTGCCGCGTCGTCGCGCTTCTACGTGCGGCTGCTGCGCGGCCACTCTGGTGCGAAGCCGGAGAGCAACTTCACCTTCGCTCTGAGTCACTTCGACATGCGCTGCAGGGATGCGACAGGCAATACGTACATTGCGACGGACAACATATGTCCCTTCACCGACTTTGAGCGCTTTATAGACTCCACCGCGCCAACGAGCCCGATGGGCACGTGCTACCTAGATCCTGGTCTGCTGCTCCGCATGGACTGTCCGATTGACACCTCCGGCGACAACCGCAGCTTGTCCGAGGACTGCCTCTTCTACCGCAAGCACTGCAGCAATTACTCGTGCGGCACCGGCTACTACCTCGACGCAATCGACTACAACTGCCACCGCATCCCGGCGAACAACTCGACGACTGTGTCGTCGCCCATGTCTAGCGGCGGCATTGCTGCCCTGAGCATCGTGCTCTTCATCATTGGCGGAGTGGCGAGCATCGGCGGCATGGAGGTGTGGAAGCGCTACAAGAAGTTCAAAGGGCAGCAATCCGAGGTGCTTATCGTCTGATAACCCGTCGAAGCTTATAGCCATGCTTTTTCCTTGTAGCCTTTATTTTCCGTAACACACACCGACCACAGCTTTACTTGCGGGCTTCCTCAACGGCACAACCCCCTCTTCGACAGTGCTTCTGCGAGAACTTGTGCATCTTGTGCGCTAAGGTTGTAAACTCACAAACGCCCCGCACCCGAACATTCTCTGATTTATTCTACCTGCCTCGGTAGATGCTTTTCTTCCTTCTGTGCGGTATGAAGCGTGCTTGCAGTGGCTTATGCTTTCGCTTAGCTGTGTTTTTTTTCTTCCACTACTTCTACTACTACTACTACAGTTCTTTTTGTGTTCTAACCCTTCGCGGGGTCCATCAGCTTCCCCGCCGTTGCGCTCACTCAGCGGTGAATCCTGCGTGTGAGAAGCAAGCTGGCAAGCTGGAAGTCGACACGAAAGAAGCCAGTGAGTCGACTTGTAGTGCCTTTCATGCGCAACTCCCGTGTGTGCGCGGGCCGACGTCGAAAAAAAAAACACAAGCACAGCTTTTAGCAAACGTTGCTACAAACACTATTGCCTTTTCTCTGGTGTCCTCCCCAGTCTTCTGTTTTTCTGCACCACCTTTTTGTGTTTCACAATAGTCGCTAAGCAAACGAAGAAAAGTAACTGCGCACCTTATGGTGAACTGTTGGGTTACAGGGTGGAGTGGCGTTCAGAGCCTGTCGCCGCTGTTTCTCCGGTGGGTTTGAATATCCGCGGGTGAAGAGGAGGGATTGAGAGATTGCTCAGACGCTGCTGACTTTTTACAAACTGGCAAGTGGCAACCGTCGCTGAAGGGGTCATCCCTTTCTCGTGGTCCAGTCCAGAGCTGCGAAGTGAAGTCGTATGATTCAACAGCCCCCCTCGAACCCGCATGGCCTCTTGCGACTGGCTTCTTTACTCGCACAACGTTGCAGCTACAAATCACACCTCTTGCTCAGGTACTGTTCCCCCTCCTTTCCCCTCTTTCTCCACGCGACACGCCGGTTAAACGCAAAGAAACCCACACACCCTCACCTTGTGTGTTCAAGTTTTACGCCTCCCCTCACCTTGCCACGCGATGTGCCGGGGAGGGATGGAGGGGGGGGGGGCGGAAAATGCATAGAGGGGCATAGTTGTGAAGGATGCTGTTCTTGTCAGTTTCTCCGCTCATGCGATTTCATTTTGCTCCATCCGGGTGTGGGCAGAGCATTCCCACTTGGCACGGGGCTTTTCGCTGACGTTTCCATCTCCACCTCGAGTACCTTTGCCGTTGGGTGTTGCGCGCGTCCGGCAAGTTCGCTCTTACCGCTTTGTAAGGGGTACTCTTTTGCTTTTCAGTTTTTTTTGTTTTGTTTTGTCTTCGAGCCAAGGCGGGTGCAGCGCATACACGGGAGCCGTCTTCTTTTGTTGCCTCATGGAACCCCGCGCCCGGCGTGGCGCGCGCAGGTAACATACAGGTATATGCAGATATACGCTTGCGGCCTTCTGTGGTCGCACGTGTGGTTTTCAGCGTTTTTCCGCCTTTCTGCAGGTCGCCTTTATTGCTTGCGCCGCTTGGTGGAGCATGTAATCTTTTTCCACCCCTTTGCCGAGGACACCTCCAAATCCGTGTTCCTTCCAATTTGAGTAGTCGACCCTTTTCCGATGCCAGGGGTGTTCAGGCTTTATCGCGTTGCCAGGGCAAGGACCACTGTCTGTCGCAGAGACAAATAGCGGGCTGCTGACATTCGACCTTTCTCTCCGGCGTACGCGCGCACATTCTGTTTATCCCTTTCTCCCTTGATCCGCTTTTTTCTTGTGGCACTGCCACCCCGAACCCACCCACCAGTCCAGCCACACGCCGGTAAACCAGCGGGGTGAGGTGAATGTGAAATGCTCTACAACGGTGATGTCAAAGTAGCACAAGATGACGCCCTTTCCGGCGTTATCATTGTATTTCCCCAGCCTGAGCTACGCTGCGGATTGAGCAGGGCACAATGCTTTTCGCGAGTTGCCAGACGACGCACGACGAGCGGAAGGGAGCGCACCTTCTCTCCCCAGTCTTACGCGGTTAGCCGAGGCAAGACAAAAAGTGTTCCCCACCCGTGGTGGGATCAAATATTCCCTGCAGTAGGAGTAATGGAGTCTTTAGTTCAGCACTAAGTGAACAGTCACCTGAGGTTCTTGCGTTCACATCTCCCTGCGCAAGGCTTGCCTTGGGTGTGCGTTTCGTGGGTGGCGTGGGGCGGAGTTGCTGTTAACAATTTCGGATCATTTGGCACTCCAGCCGGCTCGTATGGCTGCGCCCGGTTTTTTGTGACTGAACGGGTGAAAGGGCGGTTTCTAGTTCCAGCGTGCTGGGTTCGGCTCGTGGGGCGGCGCTCCTTTTTTCGCCTTGGGAGGAAAAAGGGTCCAGCCGGGAATTGAACCCGGGACCTCTCCCACCCTAAGGGAGAATCATGCCACTAGACCACTGGACCGTTTGTTAACGGCAACAAACGTACCTGACGCGTGTGAGGTATTATTCAACGGCGCCGAGTGTTCGTTTCAGAAGCGCAGTTGGTCTAGTGGTAGAATTCTCGCCTGCCACGCGGGAGGCCCGGGTTCGATTCCCGGACTGCGCAAAGTTTTTTGACACACTGCTGGTGTTTTATGGAGGCTGGTCCGGATGTCTGGGCGTTGCAGTGGCTGCTTAGCTCAATGGCAGAGCGCCGTCCTAGTAAGACGGAGGTCAGGGGTTCGATCCCCCTAGCGGCCTAACTTTTTTGCATCGAAAAGCCGACCCCTAAAAACCAAGGGGTGGGGGACGCCTCTTTTTCGGGGCTGGCATTCTTTTACTGCTGCTTTCGGCGTGCCGATTCCCCGGTGATCAGGTCAACCGTTGCAGAATACCGAGTTCACTCGCCTTCGCTGGAATACGGCTGGGTTTTCTGGTTGTCTAGGGGCGGGCCGTCCTGGCGCGAGATCGCGCTGGTCGCCCGTCGTGGCTCGTTTTGCCGGCCTTTCCGCTTCCCCCTCCTTTTGGTGGCGTGCCGCGCGGCCCCGGGGCCTGGCGCTCCTTGGGCCGTGCCGGGGGGCTCGAAAAGAAAGGGGGCGGGGGCGCCCACCCGCGCGGGTGGCGGGGTGGAAGGGCGGCGAACCGGCGGGCGCAGGGTCGCAGAGGACCCTGGCCGGAGCGCGGCCGATATTCTTCCTAAGCGCGTCCGGCGTGCGCCTCGACACGGGGCTCTTTCACAGTCGGCTAAAATCGCGGCATTTCGATAACATGGTGTGGACCCTTTTCTTTCTTTCGGAAGGGGGCGAGGCATCTCGGCGGATCAAGAGTTCAGGTGCTGCCTCGTCAGGTCGGCACCGCCCAATCGAGCTGAGCAGCCGCTCAGCTGGCTTAGGCGAGAAAAGCCTGCGCAGTCCGGGAATCGAACCCGGGCCTCCCGCGTGGCAGGCGAGAATTCTACCACTAGACCAACTGCGCTTCGGTATGAAACGGTTCCCGCAGGCACATGTGGGTCTGTTTTTACGAGGAAGAGGAAGAACGGCGGAGGAGAATTGAAAGGGGCGAGGATAAGAACAAAGCGCCACGACGTTCAATCCCCTCGCATGCCGGAAAGGTGTGACGAACACGTCGATCATTGGGCATTTGTCGTTGTTGACAGCGCCTATGTGGGCTGGGTGGTGAGCACAGTCACGGTGGGATAAACACCCTCATCTGACATCGATCAAACAACAGCCACACACACACACACACACACACACACACACAACGCATCCACGAGGCTCTCTTCCTTTTCGGCGTTCAGAGAGCCGCGAGGACGGCGAACTCGGGGCGAAAGCGGTCCTCGGCAGCCGCCATGTCGCGCGCCTCCATCGACGCCGCCGCGCGCTCGCGCAGCACCAAAACCACCGCCCTTGCGTTCCGCACCTCCTCAGCCGCGTAGATGCCTTGTGCGGCGCCGTCCTCATCGTCGTCCCAGCACTCGTTGTCGTCCTCGCAGCCGCTGACGACTGCTGTCGCTGCAGCCGTCGCCGCGGTGTCCGTCTCCCGCCACTGCAGGCATACCTTCTCCAGACGCCCGAAGACCGCGGCGAGGGCGGCGGCGTACCAGTACACGTGCGTCCCGCTCGGCATGCTCATGCTCGGGTGCAACATGCTCATCATGAGCGATCGTAGTTCGCGCAGCACCACCGGCTCCGTCTGAGGGGACTGGTACAGCTCCTGGTAGCACCTCTTCTCGATAGCCTCAAAGACGGTCGAGTTACTTTCGACAAAAACGATCGACCCGCCCCTCGATTGCACTGACTCGCCCCACAGCGCTGTTGTCGGGATGGCTTCCTGCGTCGGCATAAAGTGCTTTAGCCACACGTGGCCAAGTGGCACCGCATCGCCGCCTTCGACGAGCGCTGGCGCCGCGTACGCCTCGTGGTAGAGAAAACACAGCGCGTGCTCTTCCACCGCGACGGTGCGTGCCGTGTGCGCCACCACTGCCACCCGGATCATCGCCACAAGGAGGCACTGCTGATGCGTCGGCGCGTCGGCCAGGGCCGACGTGAGCGTCGGCACAAGTTCGACGACGCGCTGTACTTCGTTACTCGTGCCGCGCCTGTGCACCGCCCGCACGAAGTCTGGCCCGACGCGCGCCTGTTCCTGCCGCGCCGGATCCGCGAGCAGCTCGGCCCACCAGCTCGGCGCCAGCAGCTCATCGACGCACAGGTGCCACTCCTCCGGGCCCATCACCGTCGCAAAGTACGTCACCAGAGGCAGCAGCGCACACGTTGCCGTGTGCCGTGGCAACGCCGCGCTGCTGCTCACCTTTCCGCTGAGGTGTGCCTGCGACGCGAACAGGATCTGCTCCAAGGTGGCGTACGGTCGCACTAAATCCTCTACCTGCGCGCGCGTCTCACCCGGCGCCCCCGTCGTCGGCGACGGCGTCATCTTTTCCCTCACCTCCGCCACCAACCGCCGGATCGTCAGAAACCACCACATCACCGGCACCACAAACGTGGCCACGTACGTTTGCGCCTTCGCCAAGGTCTCGAAGGCCCCGCACGCGGCAATCCTATTCAGCTCTGCCTGCACGCATCCATCAGAGCCGCAGCACGCCTCGCAGACGCGCGGCAGCGCCACGGGCGGGCAGAAACGGAGGCTGAGCTGCAGCAGCAAAGGGAACAGCTGTAGTCCCATCCGCGCCACCTCGAAGCGAGGAGAGTGCGTCGCCTGAAACACCACCGACAGCGAGGTCTCGAACACGACGGGAGTCAGGATGCCTTTCGTATCGGAGCTCACGTGAAACAGGTCTTGCATTGTCGCCGACGTGGTATGCAGGTACAGAAGGTGCTGCTGTAGGGCCATCATCAGCGTCTCAAGACGCTGCCAGCTGAGCTCATCGCTGTCATCGTTCTCGCCACCGCCTGGGACGCTGCTACTGCTGTCTCCGTTACCTTCGGCGTGCTGCAGCATGCAGTTTTGGTGCTCACACAGCCGCTGCATCAGGTAGGTAAATACATACAGGGAGGGTGGCCGAAGAATCTGAGCCACGTATTGGCGAACACTCGACGCCGGGTAGTTTGACAACCGCAGCAGAAGCGGCATAACGTCGGCGTCTTCCACACGGATAACGTCGGCATCCACTAGCTCGTTCAGAGCGAGTAGATTGCCCTCCAAGACGCGCGTGTCCTCCACGGAAACCAAGGTCTCAAGCGAGTGTCTCCGGGTTGGCGTCGGCACCCGCACTATAGTGCGGCACACGTGGTCTACGACGAAGGAAGTGATGGCCGGGGAGAGGGAGGTGGAGCTCCGCCGGTCAGCGAGAATGCCCAGCAGAAGCGCTGCAGACTCCCGCACGGGCAGCTGTGGATTGCGCAGCGCAGGAAAGATGACATTGAAGAGCAGACAGCGCAGCCCCGCCTCGTCTGTGCGCAGGGCGTCTCCGGAAGGGGTGCCGCTGCGGCTGTACAGCTTCGCCAGCATATGCACAATGCCGTCTTGCTCATACCAGAGCGACGTACCCCGCCACCGGTGCCACACGTATTCGAGCGGCGCCGACACGCTCTTCGGCAACGAAGACTCTGTTGCCGTCAGCTCGTTCTTCCAGTCCTTCTTTGCGCTACGTGGCGTCGTCCTCGCGACCGAGGAGGAGCGTGGCGTACTGTCGGATGACCTGGGGTGGGTGCTGGAGCTACTGTCGTGGCGCTGCAGTACCAGCTCGACCTCCGCGTCTAGTAGGTCCGCCATCACCGGTGCAGCCAGAGATCGGATGCGCGACCACGGGTCGGTTACCCCGCGCATAACCACATCTGCCCACTTCCACCTTGCGCCATGCACACGCGTGTACGTGGCGGAAGAGGGGTGGGTGCCGTCAGCGCCGAGGCCGTTCGCAGAAACAGCGCTGTCGCTTTTCGGCGACGTGCTGACGTGAGCTAACACCTCGCTGAGTGCCTGTAACCGTGCATCGGGGTCATCGACGATGGCGTCTTGCACAAGGTACAAAAGCACGCTAGAAACGGAGTCGACGGCAAGAAGTTGGGAGAGAGAGGGTGTTAGCGAAGTCGCATCCAGCAGCATCTCTGCAGAGCTCATTGCCTATTAATAGATAGAAGAGGAGAGGAAGGCAGAGGCAGACGACTGACCCCACAACCAGCGATGATCCCCTCGAGAGAAAAACCTGCTTGTTTCTCTTGTGATACGAACCGTTTGAATACGACTAGTGCCCTTGTCGCCCTCGTTAAATTAGGTGGAAAACGCAGGAGGAGGAGGGGGGGGAGTAGTAGATGGGCTGTTAATCTTGCAAGACCGAGTCCTGCCACGTCTGCACCAGAGACGTGGGAGTGAGAGAGAAGGGGGTGAGGTAGGGAGAGATGTCAGTAGAAGAGGTGGGCTGGGACTGATGTGCTCGTCATGGCAGCAAAAATGACAGATGGTGATGTGAACACTCAAGGCAACAAGGACTGTTGTAGAACCGATGCTCGCAGTCACACACGGAAAGCACAAGAAACACACGTCTTCTCTTCCAGCGCGAGGGTCCATGCGGCGCATTCAACAGAGTAACATGATTTGTACCCACTGCTTCTTTTTCGCTTCAGTCACAGAGAGAGAGGCAAGGGATGGGGGACACGGACGAGGTCAATGAGAGTAAGAGGCTGATAGGAGAACCACGAAAGGACTGCATGGATGACTGAGTGATGTGAAGGCGGATCTGACAAAAGAGAAGCGACACACACACACACACACACACACACACACACACACACACACACACACACAGATCAACCACGTATGCGTTTATATCGTGTGTCCGTCGGCTGCTGCCCAGATCTCCCCATCCGTGCACTCTCAAGTACATTGTAGTAAGAAGGAGAGAGAAGCACATAACCAGTTTAATAGGGTGCACACGGATCGAGGAGGGAGTTCAGGGGGCGGTGGGGAGAGATGCCGCGCAGATCACTCCTTGGCTTCAACACCGAGAAAGGGAGAGCAATGCATCTTTTCCGATTAGCTCTTTCTCGCTCCTCGTATCTCTCGCTCTACTGTGCGTGCGTATCTGCGTTGGCGTGAGCACAGCGCAGACACGCTCACACAGTAAGAAACAAAGGTTTTGTACATCTGAACACAACAACGAAAGAGACGACCCCTACACACACACACACACATGCACACGCACAGTCGGCGCAGACTGTAAGGTACACGATGATGACGGCTTAGAAGTTGTCTACCTGTTGGTAGCAGAAGTGGTCACGTGAAAGACACACGTACGAGTCGTTGCCCTTTGGCACGCGACGGTAGCCAGAACCCTTGATACCGGGAATCACCACCGTTTTCGTCGTCGTGCCGTCATCGGTAGACTCAGCGGCGCTGCGCTTCGCCGCGGATAGGTGCAGCGCCTCCCGCCGCATCGTACGCAGGCGGTCCAGCTCCTCACGTGCTGAAGACTGCTGCTTGGTCGATAAGCTCTTCTCAAGGAAGGAGTTGCGCGGGCTGTACGTCTTCTCCAACACACTGTGCGGTGTCTTGAGGGCGGCGACGGACGCATCGAAGAGCACCTTGCGGCGTGGGTCATCGATGGAGTAGGCGGAGTAGGCGTACGAGGTGCCGAGGTCTTCGAGGTTGGTTTTGTAGGATAGCGATCGGTAGTCAGCTTGAGTTGCGTCTTCCATGAAGTCCTTGCGGTAGATCGTAGCCTTGTCCTTGAGTCGGTCCGAAGACACCGCCATCGTCAAGTACGGAATCTTCATGGAGATGTCCACATCCGCCTTCTCGTCTTCTGTCCAGTCGTCACGGTATGCGGCGAGGAGCTCGCGGCGCACCGTGTCGTGAAAGCCATCCGGCTCCCACTGGCAGTAGTCCCACCGATAGGTGGATCGCTCGTCGAAGCTTGGGGAGAGAAAGCGGCTGCGGTAGCCACGCGGCGCAAGACTGCTGATCGACGGCATGCCTTTAGGGTTCTTCGCCCGTTCCTCCCTCAGCTGCATGCCGAGGCGGGTCATGCGATTGGTGCATTGGTTTGTGGTGAGCATATCTAGCACGTTTTCCTCCTTCTCGCTGTAGCTGGCGGCGTTGTTGTTGCGCACTGTGTGTGCCTTGCGGTACTGCAGTGGATCAATCGAGGAGAAATCATTGACAGCTGTATTGTGCTTTGGAAGCATGTGCTGATTAACTAAACCCGGGTACGCCGTGACATGAATGTCCATCAGCCGACGCTGCTTCGAGCTGGACGTGGCCGGCACCCCATCCCGGTCGATTGCTTCCTTGAGCGTCATCAACTTCGGCGCTGCAGCGGCGGCTGTGGTGTCTACCACCGGGCTATTGGGCTCACACGACATGGTGTGCACTGCGGCAGAGGTGGTTGGGATGGGTGAGTGGAGAGAGGTGGAGGGGGGGGGAGGGGTGACAGGAAATGGGTGTGTTCGAGTCCAAAGGTGCAGGGATACCTGGCGATGTATGAGGAAAAGGCGTATGTGTTGCTGTACCTCTGTGATGTTGCCCGCTGGCTTCTTTAGCTACTGCACCACTGGTGATGCCCTTTCTCCAACAACAACGAAGTTGTGTGGGCCAGGCAGCGTGCGCGCGGTAGTGCAGAAAAGAGGGAGGGAGAGAGGTAGGTTCGTAACGCGCGCGAGGGTTACCAGTGCCATTGAGAAGGCACGCAGTGTATCCCCATGCACGACAAAGGGACAAACCATACAGATGGACGCCTAGGGACACACCCACAGACACATACTCCCATACATAACCCACATGAACCTTGTGTTGCACATGACACCGTGTTTTTCGATGTCGGTGCTTCCACTCTTTTCTGTTAGCATTATTCACTACCCAGAAGAAGCGACTCCTCAGCAAGATAAACCACGTTCTACGCTCAGTCCTTTATTTGGACACAGACACCCACAGACAAGGAAGAGCGAGAGCTGGAACCGCTTATCCAGCAAAGTACTCCTCTTCACTTTTGTTTCGCAGCTCATCCATTCTCTGCCATACAGCATGAGTCAAACACTACTCTACCCCCGACCTGTCTCACAGGCCCCCGTTGGCGTGGTGCGAAGCAGCTGCAGACACGTGGTACAAGCCATGCACACCGACTCCGTCGGCTGAGCACGGCCCCTGCTTCCAACTCTGCCCACCCGCCGTGGCGCAGGCTCCCCATCACTAGCAGGCAGTGAGGGCCGGGGGTGGAATACGTTCGACCCCCTTGGACACTTTACCTATCATATGGATGATACAGATGTGCTCACTGTCGCAGCTCGCTCCGACGCCACGCCATCCAGAACCTATCCGCCAACAGCAGCGATGCATCCCTCCGACCTCGTCCTACGTCGTAGGCGCATGACCCTGTCACCAACAGAGGTGGTTCCGCATTTAGGCAGGGATAGAGGGGGTGGGGTGGAGGGGTGCTGCTTGGTCTCCGCTCACAAAGAGTGAGGGCACTGGATCCTGAGATATCACACGCTGAGGTGTCCCACGTCGTCAGAGACGAAGAGAGAAGGGGAGGGAGGGGGGGGGTACAGAGCGAGGATGAGATGGCGGGTTACGTCATGCAACAGCGCTCTTTCCGGCGTTGCACACAGCACCTACAATGCTTATGTACAGACACTCATTAGTGAAGAGAAAATCCCACACTAAAGCAGCACAGACGAGGGGAGGGGGAGCCTTAAATATATATATATATATAGAAGCAAAGCAATACGTGCAACGGGGCGGTGGCGGTGGTGTTGGTGCGGGGCGGCTACTCGTCTTCATAGTAAAGCATAGAGGAGGATAGTGCAGCGTCCACAGTCTTGCAAGCATACCCAGATAGAAGCTCGCGCGGGGGGGGGCAGGTGAACATGACGTCACCCCCGCACGCACGAACGCACGCACACACAGGCATGCAAAAAAAAATGAAAGAAAGGAAAAAGTGATGCACAAGGGACGTATTGGGACAGTAAACGCGGTCCGCCAAAGACACAGGTCACTGTGTCTTTGATTGATACACTGTTTTCTGTTCTTTACAAGCCGTTGTTTACCTCTTCAATGACCCGTCCTCGTGACTCGCTTCGCTCACAGTGGATACATATGTGAGTATGTGCGTGCGTACGTGAGAGTCCCTTCCATTGCTTCCCTCCTACGCGTGCTCTCTTTCGTCTTGGGGTGCTGCCGGAAAGCGTTAACCCATCCATGCACGCACGGACACATCCACGGCGAGCACAGCAACCAAAGGGGGGGGGGGTGGCGTAGGGATAGCGTCTGTTTGCGTGAGTTAGAGGATGTGATAAGAAACAAGCAAAATAAAGATAACGCACAGCGAGGACGAGCGAGTAAAAGACTGAGGATGGCCATTCGGGTCGAAAGCTGTGAGTGAGAACACCGAAAACATCGGCTAAGCACAGAAAAACGGACATTTTCGTGTCAACGGCACGTTGCACCACAAGCAGCTCAACAGTTATGCGCATACATATTCACAGCTCACCTGCCTCTGCTGCACCACGGCGACCTCCACAAACCGGGCCGACCAACACTGCTTGGAGTCGTTCAGCCCCCTGCAGTTCCACTGCATACAGCGCAGGCTAGGCACAGGATTAAGCCCAACACCACCGCAACGAAGCACAAGGAGAACAAAACGCAGCAGGCAGATGCGCATATTTGCCGGATCGTCGGCACAGCTCGGAGTGAGCCCGTCCAATCCTCATCATGGCCGCGAGTCTCTTTGGCACAGCGCCAGCCCAGACTTGTCTGCCGGCACCAGGCGTCCGCAGCCGTACCCGAGGGCAGGCGATGTGCAGGCTCGTGGCGTTCCTACAGAGCGGGCACTCAACCCCGATACCACGCTCGGGTGGCCGGCATCATCAGGAGAAACGGAGACCAGCTGCAAAACCTACTGGAGGACTCTGTGAGCATTGCCTCGGTCGAAAAAGAAAAACGCAACAAAAACAGAAAGTGAACCGGGAAGGTTCAATACTCGGGCAACAGCAGACTTTGTGTTGTCCGTGAAGTCGTTTTGTGCCTGAGCACCTTCACGAACACGCGCGCACCTGGTCCATTGCTTCACTGCCCACTTCCAGATCGCGCGGCTCTTTCAAATCCTCTTCCTTCAGCGCCGTCGTGTGCGGGTGCTTGTCTGGGTAGCGGTATATCAGGTATGGATCCATTGTATTGAGCAGGGCGTCCATGAAGAGGCCGCTGCCGTAGTTGCAGACGTTGTGCGTATGGTGGAAGTCGTGGAAGCGTGCACGGTGCCCATGCAGTAGGCCAAGCTTGCCTAGCCACGTGTCGCTGAAGCAGTAACCGCTATGCACCTCGTATGTCTCCCAGAGGCGCGCCCACATCCACGTAATAAAGAGAGGCCACGCCCGCGCTGACGTGACGAAGCTCGACTTCGATGCTTCCTCGCGCGTGTAGTGGAAAAACATAAACGTGAAGTACGCAGTAGTGGGGATCGCATTTGCGAGAATCCCCTCCAACGGCGTGGCGTATTCTGCAGCGATGCTGATGGTGCCCGTGTACATGTGATGCTTCTTGTGAAACACACGGTACAGCGTGGGGCTCGAGTGCAGCATGCTGTGGACAATGTAGAAGCCCATCTCGTTAATTACGTTGGCGATCAGGAAGTGCGACGTGATGGTGACAAGGCTAATCGGAATTTGCCTCAGGTTGCTACCGCTCATGTAGTTGACTACATCTTCTGGTGCGAAGCCTACAATCGCACTCTCCGGCGGTGGGGCACGCAGAGCGCACGAGTTTGTGTGCACCAGGTACGCATAGAGCACAACTGGAATAATCAGGTAGTGATTGATCGCGGTGTGTAACATGGTGCTGAAGATGAGCGCTGCTGATGGCAGCTGCTGTGGCTTCCGGGGAAGCTTGTACGCCGCCATTCTGCGGCCAAGCGGGGCCAGCAGGGCGTTGTTTCTGAGGCCCTCGATCCCATACTGAGGGTGGATGCTGTCAAAGAAGAGGAAGATGCCATTGAAGAAGGCCCACGGAACGCAGTGGCAGAGCACCGCAAAAACCAGCGTGAAGAGGGCGGGGTCAGAGAGCCGCTGCAGATAGGTGTTCTGCAGAATCAGCCGGTGGTAAAGCGGCTGCACAATAGAAGTGGCAACAATGGCTGTGAAGAAGTCGTGGCGGAGAAGATAAATGACGGTGTGCAGCGCCACTGCAGACCAACCTGGCCGCAGCTTGTGGATGGGTGGGATCTTCATCTGCTTTTTCGCGAGCACCATCGAGTGCCGAGGGATAAGGTGGAGAGAGGGGTGGGAATAACGACAGGAAGGAAAGGGAGAGGGTGTAACGTGGGCCGTCGAACACGACGTGTATGAGAGAGGGGGGGGGCTCGTGGTGGTGATGGCTGAGGCTATGGGAGTCCTGCAGTGGTGAAAATAGAAAAGGCACGCTAGCGAGAGAGGGAATGGGGAACGAGAAGGGACGGGGGAGGGGGCGGGGAGGAGAGATGGATGACGAGCCAGCGAGACCGACTCAGGATCTGTACGCAGAGACAGCTTAACGTGATCAAAGAAGGGGTAGACAAGTGATGCGACAGGGCTGCGTGAGGAGACACATGCGGGGTGCATCCTATCCAAGGAAAAGACATAGGCACCCAAAGCACTGTTCCACTACTGAGAGAGTGCACAAGGACACGGTGGCACCCGCGAGCTGTCGTTTGCACTGCGCATGAGAAAGTGGAGAAGGCGAGGTGCGGTGCACCTACAACAAGCCCTCCTCTTATAGTCACTAATGTGCGCTCGGCGAGAAGTTCATGGGCGTCTGCGGCTTGCTTTGCTTGCTCGCTAGCGTAAGCGAAGAGGGAGGGAGGGAGTTAAACGCAAGTCACATTGAAGGTGTGCGCTTGCGTGTATGTGAACAAAAAGGGGGAGGGGGGAGGGCGGAGAGCTGCAGACGTGTCGCGCAGACGTTTGGACTCAGCAGCGGAAAAAGACACGGCGACAGTGTTGCTGGAGGTAGCAACGGCCGATAGATCGAAAGCATGCGTTTCCTCTTCATAATGCTTCTCTCACGTCAGTCATACACCGCACCTCCGCCGTCAATGTGGCCGGAAGTGTTTGTGAATGGTGCCCTGCTTGTAGTCGGGGAAGCGTCGCGTGCCTCGGCCGAGAACCGGCGTGCTGTTCTGCGGATCATCCTTGCGGTGCGGACGCGTCGGATGGTGGAAGAGCGAGTTGTTGAACACATCGATGAAAGACTGCTTCGCGTACTCGCGCAGCCTCGGCGGAACTAACTGTTGGTGCTGGCGGAGATACCCGACCAGCGGCTTTGCCAGCTTGATGTTCTCCGGCTGGAAAAAGGTGTAGATGTACCCTCTGCCCTGCAGAGAGCCTCCACGACCGCAGCGACCGCACCGGTGCATCCAGGTCTCCATGTCTGTTGGCATGTCGTAATGCACGACGTAGACCACGCCCTGGAAGTCGATTCCGCGACTCAGCAGGTCTGTGCAGATAAGACTGGTCGACACCCCTGTTCGGAACATCTTCAGTACACCTTCCCGCGCCGACGACGAGGCGTGCGAGGTCAGCGTGGTAAAGTTCACCTGCGAAACTAGCTCTTTCATCTTGTCGCACACGTAGGCGACGTTGTGACGTGAGTTGCAGAAGATGAGGGTGCGCTGGTCGGGGTTGAGCTTCCCGGTCTCGTACAGCCACGCGAGCTTCTGCACCTTCTCGGCGCGCCCCACCATAAATACGAGGTGGCACAGATTTGTGCGCGCGGTCAAAAAACCTCCCGTCACGGTGGCAGACAAGGCTGCTACAGGGGGATCGCCGGCGTCCCCTGCGTTTGGCTTGTCGGGAGACGAGGATGACAGTGACGACGCTCGAGCAGAAGGAGCAGCACGACTTAGCTCTGCCGGGGTTTTGAGGTCGACGAGCACAAATCTGTGAGAGGGAAGCAGCATCTTTGTCTTGATCATTTCATAGGCAACGGGTGGAAGCGAGGCCCCCAACAGAAGTCGCTGCGGCCGTTGCACGCCCTTTGGCAGCGCGCCGAGGATGATCTTCATGGGTTCGAAGTGATTCACAGAGACGATATCGTCCACTTCATCCATCACCACTGTCTGCACTCTCCTCAGGGACAGTTTATGCTTGTATAACGCTGGCAGTATGGTTTCTGGGGAGGCGACGAGCACGTCGACGCCGCCCTCCAGCGCTTGCAGGTACTTGCGCTGCTCCTCTGCGCTGGAGGCGCGTACCATGCAGTGGATCCTATAGTCGCAGTGAAGAGAGCGGAACACGGCGGAGACCTGAGAGGCCAGCTGACCATTCGGCACCAGCACCAGCACGCGCGGCTCCGCGACCGAGGATTGTAGCTCTTCCAGCCGCTTCGCACGTCGCTCCTTTGACCGAAGAGCGAGGTCGGTCTCGAGCTCGGACGCGGACGGGTGCGGGAAGCCTGTCATTGGACACACGCGCACCTCGCTGAGGTTTAGTTCGCAGTAGGGGCAGACTTCTCCTTTGTCGATTTTCTCCTGCAGGAAGGTCTCCACTTGCCGCCGGTTCAGGCTGACACCGCCGCCCTCGTCGCCCGCGGCTGCTGCTGCTGCGGCTGGTCGATCATTTATGTCCTTCAGCAGGAGGTGCATAAGAGTTGCGTAGACATAGCAGAGGGTCTTGCCAGTTGCCGTGGGCGCGATACAGAGCACATCGCGGTACTCCAGCATAAGCGGTATGACGGCGGCCTGCACAGGGGTGAGGACGCGGTAGCGCTTGCGCTCCATCAGCTTCTGCAGCTGCGTCCGAAGGATCGACGGCGAGAGCTCGAGCAGGTCCTCAAAGCTCTGTGGGGCACCTCTCGGCAAATCGGCTGGCATCCCTAGGGCATCCACAACTATCACCTTGTACTGCGCCGGCAAGTCCAGCTGCGACGGCGGCGCGACACTCTCGCGGCGGTTTTCGTCATGTGATGCGCTGCCGTCGATGTGAGAGGGTGCGTTGCGCAAAGGGTCGAGCACCGCATGCCGGACTACCTGCTGGATGTGCTGAGACCATGCTGGCGCCGACGCATCCGCGATCCGCCCCTCTCCGCCTGCATCCGTCGAGGGCGCTGACGATGCACCGCGGAGTGGCTGCCAAGCACTGGGGTTTCGCGAGTTGTCTTGCAGTACGGCTTTCAACGGCGGAGCTACAGACTCTCCGAGCATGTCGAACAGCAGGTTCGCCTCTTGGGGGCCACCAGCCGAGCTCGGTGCGCCTGCGGCCCCAAGCGTGGGTGACGGGCCAGTCGACGAGGAAGAAGAGACTGGGTCTCTGTTCGAGTGAATCTGTGCTGGGCCCGAAGTGTTGTGCTGCTGCCGCGCGCATCGCATGCTGCCCAACAGAGGCAATAGGGAAGATTGCCCCCCTCGCAGCACAACGCGTCGGAGGGTCATTGTGGGGCAGGGGGAGGAAGTAGAGGTGGGCAGGCTCGTTGCTCACGCCGCAGGGGATGCGCGAGCGGACACACAATCTGTTGGGTGTGCTCCAAAGACGATGATGATTCAAGGCCGCGTGGAGGGGAGGAGGTGTAGGTGGAGAAGAGTTGGAAGCAGGTGAAGACAGAGTGGAAAAGGAAGGGAAGGGCCTATGAACTAAATTGACAGACATGTTGATCGAAGAACATGGCACGTGATGGTCGGTGCTCGACACACGGCCGCCACGCGCACACAAAAACTCACGCGTACTCGTTTCCCTTTTTCATTTCGTTCAGTGCGTCACCGAGGCCCCTCTTAGAGGGCCTCACGCGGTCCACGACATCAACGCGTCAAAGAAAGGCAGAGGGAAAGCTCGTGGTGCCCTTCCCTGCGAATTTGGCTCATACACTCTGAACCGCAGTAGCGGGAAACGATAGAGTGCGCCGCTGCTCAAAGAGATGTCCAGTGCCACTCCCAGAGGAAGCCCAAAAAACAAACAAACGGCGCTTCCTTCGCAGTGCTCACCGGCGCTCCCCAAGTAGCAGTCGCCGGCGCGCCGCTTCGTACCCCTGCCGCAGTCGCACAAAGTCTGGGTCACGAAAAAGGCTGTCGGGCCCGCCCACCTCCTCTGGTGCTGCCGACGCATTCAGCATCGAACGTGCTGTCAGTGTAGCCGCAAAGAGAGAGCGCGGGACAGGCGTGACGTGTTGCACGAGCGGCACCGCGCACGCCTGGTGAGCGGACAAGAGCGCAGAAATGTGCTTTCCTTGCTGCAGGTAAGGCTCGATATGCCATCCAGTGGCGCGGCGCAGCGCCAGCACCACCTTGGCCTCCGTATGGGACAGCTGAGCCGGCGAGGCGGACGCTGGTGCGACTGCCACTGCTGTGCGTAGAGGCGGAACTCCTGCAGAGGGCTGCCCAGACATGACCCCCGATCCTGCGTCAATGGACAGACGGGAGAGCAATAGGCGCATGCAGCTGACACTCACTGGCACTGGCTGCATCGGAAGACGCAGGGACAACGGGACAGGCGGAGACGGTGGTGCAGTAGCTGCAGTTCTCTCTTCTGCGCTACAAGACTGTGGTTGCTGAGTGCTTGAGCTGGTGAGGCTGTCCGCCATCATCGCGATGCGGGACGCTCGCGGTCCTCCACTGCGGGGTAGTGCGGATTCCACAAACGACGCAGTTGATTGGACTGGCGGCAACGACTTTCCTTCTGTGGCGACACTAGCCGGCACCTTGGGCCGCTGCCGTGCGGGCTGAGTGGAATAGATGAAGAAACTCAGAAGCAGCCCAAACGTACGAACCCCGCGCGGTGCCACTGCCTCCGGAATCGACAGGTAGGCAGAGCTCAGCATGAGAAGCTCACTTGTGATGACGGGAAAGAACGGACGTTCGAGCGTCGTGCCGCCGCAGTAGTGGAGGTACTCGATATGGCTCGCATCAAACAGCACCGCAAAATCGTCGATAGTAGCCCTCTCCGGGATAGCGAAGTGGTTCGCAAAGCGCGCATACAGCTGAGCGTAGTCCTTGGCGAACGCCGTCAGTCGCTCCCGATCCGTATCCCGCGGCATCGTCTACGTGCCAATCAGAGGACTGAAGAGAAGCGGGAGAACGCGCACACGAGCGTAGGGAGGGGAAGTGTGCGGGAGGTCCACAGAGGATGATGAAAAGAGACGGAGGCAGCGCCCTAGAGTGAAACGAGGGCGGCTGAGCACAACGCAAAAGCGCGGTCGACATCGGCCGCTGAGCGGGAGGGTGGGGAGGGGTGGTGGTGGTGGAGCGTGCTGCTTCCCCTTTCTTCACCTCTACCCCCCCCCCCCCCCCCACACACACACACACAAACACACACAGCGTACTTCCGACACCTGCCTGCGTGAAGTACCATGCTGAGAGACGAAGCATCCACGCATCAACTGCATTTATTTCATATGTCGCTATGAGTTCTCTTTTCTTTGGGTTTGACTTGCATCTTAGAACGACGGTCCTCACACGAGGGGATGTCTCTGTCTAAAGCCTTTACGCAAACACACACACACACACCACACACACACACAAACACACACAGCGTACTTCCGACACCTGCCTGCGTGAAGTACCATGCTGAGAGACGAAGCATCCACGCATCAACTGCATTTATTTCATATGTCGCTATGAGTTCTCTTTTCTTTGGGTTTGACTTGCATCTTAGAACGACGGTCCTCACACGAGGGGATGTCTCTGTCTAAAGCCTTTACGCAAACACACACACACACACCACACACACACACACACACACACACCTGTGCACAGGGACACCCTTCTACGCATGCACGCACATAGAAACGGACCCGATTGCACTCTCCCATGTAGGATTAGCCAAGAGGCGCTGTGGCGAAACATTGAAAGGGCGTCAACGCCGCCCTCTGCGTACCTCCTACAATGATGCAGATGTGCAAAAACAACCTTACACACACACACACCTATATATACGTACTCGTCTTCACCCCTTTTTGGCTCGGTACCCCGACTTCCGCACCTCCCAAGCAGCGACCCTCTGATGCCCCGTACACAATGAGTCCAAAACGTACACTCACAGAGAGGGAGGGAGGGGGGGGGGGACGGATAAAACATACACGCGAATCACACATCACACAGACAGGGCGCGCCAGCCTTGTCCCACTGCATACTCGTGCAGATGAGGGATCATGGCGACTGGAGCAGGAAAGATACGTGCACACACACACACACACAGGGAAAAGAGAAACACTGTGGTACGAAGGGGTGTGTGTGAGAAGCAGTACAGCGCAGTGGGAAAGGGACAAGAGCAGGGAGAGGGAAAACGCGATGTGCGCGCACCACATACCCCCCGCGCACCTTCTTAGCACAGATACGTCCGTTCGAATTCTTCTGCGACAGCCGGGTATGCAACACTGGTCCGTGCGCAGCACTGACGAGCCCACTCGAGCAAGGTTTGCATTCGGTGCAGCAGGCGGGGTCTCTTCTCATCGACGTCAGCGCCACCGCCGGTGATGTTGCGTGCGTAGTGCTGGAGAAGCTGCCCTGCTGCTGAGATGGCAATCCGTAGCACCGCACTGGCGCCTAGCTGCACGCTTCCAGGTGCGTTGCAGTACGCCTCAACATAGGCATCTACCCCGCCCGTCACAGCGGTGTTTGGCGGCGGCACAAACGGCAGCTGCAGGAACGCATCCACGGCGTCGCTGGCGTTGCCGCTAACATTAAAAGCATACACATCCGCCATGCGGCACAGCAGCGCAAATGTTTGGTAGTCCTGCGCGTCGACGGCTTCCTCACTCAGATGGCGCGGGACAGCGTTCACAGCCTGCTGCAACTGCGCCGCCCGAGACAGAACGTCCGACACGACGCTGCTGCGCGATGGAAGATGCAGCACCTGAGCGAGAGCTGGCGACATCATCTGCACTGCGCGCCGTAAAGCCCGTTGCTGCAGCTCTGGCCGGCAGAGCTGGCTTGCGAGGAAGGCGACCGCCAGTAGAACGTGAGTAGCCTTCGCCACCTCGCTGCGAGCCGAGGCAGCCTCCGCGACTTGCATGAGTGCCTTTATCAGCTCCTCTGAAAGCGCGCCAGTACCGGCCCGCAGGAGCAGTGCATCTTGCCCGCCCACGGCGTTGCGCGAGCCCAGTAGCCGCGCGCAAATGGTATCCTTCAAGCAGCACTCCACAAACGCCTCCGTCAAACCACTTTTGTGGAAGTAGGCGAAGATCGCCGTCCCTGCAAACACGGTGGCACGAATGCGGCGATCGACGCCCAGCAACACCACGGAGCAGTAGCGGTTCATGTGACGAGCAATGTCGATTGGAGCCTCGAGCGCAGAGTGCAGCCTGCCCTGCAAAAGGCTCTGCGCGCTGAAGCACAACGCCATGTGAAAGCCGTCCACATGGGTGATGTTGTTCTCTAACAGCAGCCGCAGACCTGTCGAGGGAAGCAAGGCGTGGATGAGAAACGATGCCAGACGGCACGCGTTTCCCTGCGTGATGCACACCAGATCCTGCATGTCATCGAGAACTGCACGCTGGAGCGTGCGGAGGCTCTGAACTGGTGTAACCTGCGCCGACTTGTCCACACCGCGAATGCATGACAGTCTTAGCCATAACGCATCTTCCAGAGAGTCCGTCACCCTTTGTGCGAGGCTCAGGATAGTGCGCAGGACAGCTGCCGGGCTTTCACCCGTGCGGCCAGCGAGCAGCACCATCAGTACGGCCTGTCGATATGGGTCTTCTTTTGTCTTTGCTTCGGCGTAGACAGGCTGAAGATCGGACGCGGGCGGCATAGCGTTGCGCTCGGCAGGAGGTGTCGCGGCCATCTTCGCCATTGCATCGCGCACAGACTGAATTCCAATAGCATCCATCACCAGCTGCGCCACATCGTAGCGACCCACCCGCATCGCGACGAAGGCGTGCATCCAGTGGTTCGTCGCGCCGCACGAGCGCGCGATTACGTCCATCAGGTGCGACGCGCTCATGTTCTCTACCTCCTCGAAGCGAATGGGGTCCATGCGCAACACCCGCTCGAGCAGCCGGCTCAGCGACTTGCGCTCCATCACGCGACGGCTGCTGGCTACGTAGGACAGGATGTCGGCCTCGGAGCCGCGCCGCTGCATTGGCTCGATAATCTGCACAATTGATGCCCACAGCACCGTCAAGTCATTCGCCCCGTCTAGCGACGTCTCCGTGACGTATGCGGTGAAGTGCGTGATCCACTGCGCCGGCGCGTACTCCTCGACAATGGCGGCAAAGGCGGCGACGCGGCGGTTCAACTCCGTGGCCAACGAAGAGCCGCTATTGAGTATGTCTACCAGGGAACTGCTAGCGCCGCTGCCGACACCGCCAAATGCGTTCGCGGACGGGGCGGCGGTACCCGTGGAGGACAGGCGACCACTGGCTCCTGCCTTGCCAGCGGCGAGCTCGTTTGCCCCCATGGACAGCGCCTCGTAGTCGTCCGCGACTCGAACATAGAAGGGGTGCCAGGCCGCCTTGAAGAGGGTGTCGACCTGGTCCCGCACGATGCTCGTTTGACGTTGGTGGACGGCGTGTTGGACGTCGAGCAAGATGTCATTCTTCAGTTCTGCCACCACCGCGTCCACGTCCGCGATCCCCGTGAAACCCGAGGCCTCGGCGCCCGGTAGGGTGTCGATCGGGCCGAGATCCACACCAAGCTGAGCGTGGCGGTGCTGCAGCTGCCGCAGCAGACGCTGCTGCGCTTGAGCGTCGAAGCCGAGGTGCTGAGTCATGAACAACTCCACCGACGCGTGGGTCGCCGGGGCGTAGCCCTCGCTCGTGGACTGGCACTTGTTCGCCTGGTGTCGCGCCTCCTCCGCGGCCTTGCGGGAGGCCTCGAAAAGGCCGAACCCGTTGCGCAGGAGCTGCTCAGCGCCTCTTTCAGACACAAGCCTCTGAGCCCGCGCCGTAAGGCTGGCAAGTGAGACACGCACTTCGTCTGTGGGATCACCTGCGGAGGGCATGACGCGCAAGGCTGAGGCGTCGTCGCCGCCAGGGCCGGCACTGCCGAGCCGTCGCGGGGCAAGATCGGAAGTCGAGCTAAACATGGCGATCTGAATCAGAAAAAGGGACGAGACGATGGAGTAAAGGTATGCGGAAAGAGAGGCAGCCTCATCCACCACGTGCGGTGGGGTCTGCACGGGTCACACAAAGCGTCGAAACAGAGGAGTAAAGGCTACGCCCTCCGCCCATGATGACGGACCACGTCCACCTCCGCCACTGAGTGGGGGTGCACGGTGCAAGACAGCCTGGGTACATATGCGGAGTGGCAGCAAAGACCCCTCCTTGGGCACAACGCATGCGCACCTTTACCGGCTCATCGCCAGCCCCATTTTTGTTTTGTGTTGCCGCACCCAAGACGGGTTGCCGCGAGGATAACACCTTCGCGAGCAGGCCACAAACTGACGACAGCATGCGGTGGACAGAAGGAAGACACGTGCGTGTCGGTGTGCTTCTGTGCCACTCCGCTCCTGTTAACAAAGCGCATCCCTAGAAGAACAGGAGAGGCGAGTGGCGACGACAGTCACATGCTCAAGCACCTCTCAGCCCAACGTACCATATTACTTTACAGGTCTCTGTTCACATGTAGCACATGCGTCTTGTAGAAGTGAGGCATCTTTAGGAGTGGCAGTGCGAGAGAGAGATCGGCTGGTGGTCGGGGAGGGCCGTAGATCGCGCAGCTTGCGACATCCACAACCACACCTCCTCTCACAAACACACACACACAAAAACAACCTCCCTGCTCAGATGTCCGAGATGAGGGCCTCCAGCTGCTGCATATCAACCTCCTTCGCGGCCATCACTGACGGTGCCGCGGCACCACCACTTGTTTTTTCTACCTTCCTCTTCTTCCGTACGACAGCTACACTGGACTTAGCCACCGCCGCTGCTGCTGCGCTGGCAGAGGCGTCGCCTCCAGCCTTTCTGCACCCTCTCGCGGCTCCAGCCGAGAATGCGCCGGTGCTGCGGCCGGCCTCAACGCTGACGCCGACCCGCTCAATACGTTCCAGGAGCCCGCACAACGAGCGCACCGCGGGCGATGCCGAGAAGTACGGTAGCCGATGCGCCGCTGTCAGAGAATCGCCAAACGCGATGACACTGATGTACCCGTCAAGGGAGGCGGTGTAGAGGTGGGACGCGTCGTGACTCCAAGCAACATCGGTGATGCTGCGCATGTGCAAGTCGGTGAAGTCGCTGTGGCGAGAGCTGCTGTCTGTGGTGTAGACGATGACAGCATCTGAGGTCCACACGGCAAGTGCCATGAAGTACTCCGCCGGCCCCCAGGCACCGCGGCGCTGACGTGCTGCTTCAAGTGCTGCCAGCTGCGACGGCAGAGCCTCTGCTGTTGCGGCGCTGGCGCTGTGTGGGAGCGCGGATGACAGTGTTGTTGTCGCTTCAGCCGCCGCGCCATGGGTTGCGGCGGTCGAAAGGGCCGTGGGCTGCTGCGAGCATCCTTCCAGCACCTCGTCGGCGTGCAGCGGCTCGAAGAAGCACGGCGCCCACAGTACGCCACGCACTTCGCTGAGCCCGCGCACCCCAAGTCGACAGGCGATCTTATCCGGCGCCCCTCGAGTGTAGACATACACGCAGTGAAGCATGTCATCCAGCGCATCATCGCCAGCATCTCCAATGGTTGTCACAGGCGCGTCGTGGAGGTTTTTACCCCTGGCAGCCTCCGTTCTGTGCGTCGGCGACGAGGTGTCCTGCGGATGGTCTTTCGTTGCCTGCAACGTCGCTTCCGCCTTTTCCTTTGCCTCGATGAGGGCCAGCAGGTTCGCTGTGCTCGGCGCCTGCTGCTGACCAGCCCTCGTCACCTTGCCATACGGCACAGCGAGCAGCAAGCCATCTGGCGACCAACACAAGCGGCGATACGACAGGGCACATGACTCGCCAATGTAGTCCCCCTGGCACTTGCGCTGGCCAGCGAGGTGCATGCGGCGGTGGTGGCCCTCGCTCTTCGGCACGTGCGTGAAGCACAGTAGTGACGGCCCACAACCAAAGGTGTGAAGAAACCGCGTCCACGGATCCCACGCGACCCCGCGGCAAAACTTCGTGTGCAGGTTGGTGAGCTGTAGCACCGGCATGGTGGAGCCTTGCAGATCGTGAATGACAATGCTGCCATCACCAGCTCCGCTCAGCAGGTAGCGGGAATCAGCGGAGAAGCAGATGTCGTATATATCGCTGATGTGCCCGGTCAGGTGGCGGTATGCCTTCCATTCCTCTACGTCGCCGTCCGAGTCGCCAGACGCCCCTTGTAGGCCACTGCAGCAGCTACCTTCGTCACTCGCTTCTGCTGCGGCCGCTGATCCACCGGCAGGGTCGCGCCACCACAGGCACACTTTGCCGTCACAGTGTGCGCTTGCTATCATCTCTCCTTGCGGCGACCACCGCGCTGTGAGTGGCATCCAGGAGGTGTGCATGCGGCACAGGTGGCGGCAGCACGCCAGCATGTCGTTTGCGGTGTTCTCTAGCCAAGCGTCGACCGCTTTGACGCGCACTTCCCACAGGCGAATGTTGCCATCGCCACCGGTGGTGACGATGCGATGGCAACGAGGGTTGTAGTCGACGCTCGTAATGCCCTCCGTCACGCTGCTCTGCAGGCCCAGCAGCTCCGCTTCCTCGTTGCGTTCATTGAAGTGCCACAGGATCTCAATGGTCCGCACGCGCAGCGGCTGATGGGGAGCGCAGCACGCTTCTCCGTCGAGGCCGGCCCCTTCCACGTGCGCGCCCGTTCTCGCCTCTTCCTTTTCTGTATTGTGGGAGCCCATGCCTACCCGTATGCGCGTTAGTGAAGCAGGTGTGCGATGGAAAATGTATGTGGATGCGTGTGTGCGCGTAGGACAGAGTTTCTATCCGAAAAAGAAATAGTAAAGAGACACTGAAACAGTCTCTTCTGTGTGGGTGTCGCAGTATCTGTTTCTGTGCGCCTTGATGGTCCCGCTCGCGCTCTTCGTTGGCGAGACGTTGGCGTACGTGAGGATCGATGCCCGACTCGCGCAGACACAGTCGCAAACTTGTCACCCGCGTATCGGTGTGCGTGTGCACTCTATGAATGGCGCTTGTCCCACCTGACGTGCATGTATGATGCTGCACACCGATGGATGGGGTTGAGGGGTTGAGAGAGGAGGGCAAGGAGTAGATGGGTGCGCACACACGCAAAAGAGAGAGTTGATAGGCACACACAAAACACGAAGGAAAGTCGTGGTGACGGTGGCGGAGACCACATATAGCGGGGAGAGAGGACTGGGGAGTCAGTAACACGGTGCAGTGCGAGGATACCACTATGGCCTTCGTTTGGACTCCAGTGACACGCACTTCTGCACGCGGCCATCCCTTCGTCCCCGCCTTGCCCTTCCTGGATGCGTCGGCTGTGTGGATTGTCCACGGCACAGATCGCATTTTTTTGCAAAGGGCGAGAGAGTAGAAGGGAGAAAAATTCGCCGAGCACAACAGCTGTGCAGCGCGCCTCTGTTTTCGTTGCCCCAGCCAGCACAGGCTCGATAAACGCGCGCGTGTTTGTATGCTGTTCCGCCTTCTTTGACATGCAGCGCTGCAGCGTAAAATACCCACACAAGGGCGCTCGCGCAGAGAGGGAACAGGGAAAAACAGTGCCAGAAGCGAGGGAGAAAGAAGAGGGAGGGGGCTTACAGAACACATGCGCACACGCGGGTACCCAACAGCGAAAGACCCACACACCTAGACACACCTGTCCGCGACCGCTAACATCATGCGTGTAGTTGGCAAACGGATGCAATGCGCAGGTATTGGCAGAGGCCCGTATGCTCATGGACAGAGAGGGGGAGAAGAGGGCAGGGGCGAGATAGTTTAGCGGTCACCGACACAACACCGCACTACCTACCGTCGCTCTTACCCTTGGCTCGAGGGCATGAGATGCGTGCCGCAGAGATGCAGGTATACGCACATCCATTCATTGTCTCTGCCCTCCCTCCGTGGAGCTGCCTTCTCGACACGCACCGCGGCCCTCGGTTCTGTTGCTGCCGTCAGAATACTGCGGTAGGAAACAAAACAAAAGCCGGCAAACATTCGACAGCCGCCTCGACTCCAGCCCATGAATGCCATATGCACCGTGCACTCATTGCCACCACTACCCGCACTAGCCGCGTGATGCTGTAGGGGCGCCCAGAGAGCTGTTTGCCGCCGCCGATCCAGTCGTCGATGTGATCAAGGAGGGCACCGGCTTGGGGCGGCTTACGACGAGAATGTCGTTCTCCGTAATCTGCGAGCCAGGGCTCGGGCCCTCCCACAGCACCGGTGCCATCACTAGCCGAATCCCATTCTTGTGCTCGCGGAAGTGCTGAAAGCCCTCGTTCGCCCACGGCTTCGTCACCGTCGCGACGGCCACCGTGAAGACGGGCCCGCGCTTCACCGTACCAAAAGCGCTGCAGCAGAGGGAGAAGCAGCGGCGATGAACGGAGAATCGACATGAGCCTTGCAACACCTCCATCGATTCATTTTTATACGTGATGAGTAGCTGCACGCGACCGATAAGGTGGTTTGACTGACCCAGCGAGGCAGCGGAGATAAGCAGCTGCAGTGAAGCAATGTTGAAGATATCATCCTGGAGGGAGTCCTCGTCCCGTGACACGTAGTTGCGGTTCATGACGGCGGACCTTGACCCGCTCGTGGTGCTTACGCTTTCACGGCTACCTGAAGCGGCGTTTGCAGCTTGAAATGTGTAGTGTCCGTGCAGAGCACGTGTGGTGATGATGTCTTTGACAAAGAAGTCGTAGTAGTCGTTGTCCCGCTCGTAGGCGGCTAGCAAGGGTGGCAGGTTCATGGACACCAGAAGAGGCTTCCACACGGCATCACTCGTTGCCAATAGGTGCGCCGAGCGGTTCACCCGCATGAGCTGCACCAGCGTCAAAACGTCGCAGTAGGAGGAGATAAGGGTCACCAATGAGGCAGTCGTCACCGCATCGCAGGCCGTGAAGGGAAAGAAGACGCCACTCAGTGGCGGAGGCAGTGACTCATCGACGTGCCCCGCCGCTACCGCGTGCTTTGCTGCGTCGCCAACACCATTGCTGCTGCTGGTGTCCAGCGTGTGTGTGGAGGTCGGATGGTGCTGCCGGACGCTGCCAGCGAGATCGCCGAGAGCATCTACGTGACAGGAAGAGGATGACACGGCGTCAGAGGCCCCATACGACCGTTTGTGTTTGAGAGGCACTGATGATCCTCTCTCCTCTGTCTTCTGCGGTACCGCTGCGGGCGCAGCGCCTCCTGCAGCAGCGACGCCACCAGCGGGCTTCTCTAAGGTCCCCGATGCGCTCGACTCACCTTCGTTTGCGCGCAGCTCGTTTCCATGTGTCGCACTCTCGGAAGTCGTTTCCGTCTCGGACGTATCCGCCACCGTCGTCACTCTCAGCTCTGCCACGCTCATCGGTGGCGTCTCTGGTGTCTGCGGCGACCAATCAAGAGGTTTTGCGCAACCATGATTGGTTGCCCTGTCACTCTTTGGATCCTCGTCAGAGACCCAGTGAAACGAGGGAGTGCACGGAGACTTGATGTCCTCCTCGAGCTTCTGCTGCTGCGATTTCTCACAGTCCGCATCCTTTGTGAGCATGGTGGCTACCGGCATGCGGTGCCAGCGAGGTACGCGCTAAGGGTGAGGTGGTATGGATGGGGAGGCGCGATGAGCGGGCGCAGCGATGAGGCGCACGCGTTAGTCTATGGATGACGACTCAGCAGACGAGAAGAGACAGAAAATAGATGAGAGACGCAGTACCAAGTCACCACAGGGGAGAAAAACAAATGGACGCAAGCACCAACGGCAGACGCAACGTTACTCCAATAGGCTCGAAGATGAGCGCACGCCTCACGGCACCGAATACACAAGCCTACCCTCCCCTCCCTTGCCCTTTCCCTAGGCACACATAAACACAAGAAACAATAAAAAAGATGCACAACAATGAAATAACACACACACACACGCACCGAGAAAAAGAAAGATCGCTATGATACGGAGCGAGCAATAGTGAAGGGAGGGGGAGAGGGAGAACCCAGAAGAAGGACGACGAGTGAGGGAGCGAGCGAGAGATGCTTAAAGATAAAAGATGGATCTGTCCTCACACAGGCACGCAGAAAATAACAACAGCAAAAAATAGAGTAAAGGAGAAGATCACTGACGGCGTTGAGGAAACACGCACACACGAGAGTGAAAAGAAAAGGAGGTTGACACACCGCTGTGTCTTTCCCTGCTACTGTCGCTGTGGATGAGGCTGTTGGCACTGCGGTTTCTTCGTCTGGTTACTGTGCGCGCGTTCGAGTGTGTCTGTTTGTGTGTGTGGGCGTGTCTGCGTGCCTGGGTGGGGGGTGCGCAGGTATGGGTACTCACTTAACTGCGTGTATGTCCGTGTATATAGTGTGTGTACAGCGGGGAGGGGGCTACAAGGACACCGTGCGACAAACGTTCTCCCCCTACGAGCCGTAGGAGTTCGAGAAAACAAAGACCCAAGAAGGGGGAACGAATCGTTGATTGCCCCTCGGCTTCTCGAACAAGACACGCTCCACCCGCAAGCAGACACGCAGCTACACGAGCAAAAAAATGCAGCACACAACAAGAGAGGATAGGAGTGAGGAGAATAAAGCACCGCTGCGTGTTTGCTAACGTTGTTTTTGGCTCGTCTGGCTTTGCGGCGGCAGCAGTGCGCGCGCTGCGAAGAAACGCAAGGTCAAGGATGAGGGGCATGCCCTCAGGCGCAGCTTCCTCCCCGGTGAAGCAGTGGCTTCGCAGCGACACAAGTAGCACGAAATATCGAGAATGGTGAGGCACTTTTTTCAATGCTCAATTATGATACCATCCACGAGCGAGTAAGGCGGTGGGGTGCGTGTGGAGAGAGGGGAGGGGAAGTTGGTTACCGTGAAGGAAAGAGGTGGAAAGAGGCAAGGACTAGGAGGAAGGCGAAACTGATGTGAGGCTGCGTGGTGATGATGTCGCCTTGCACGGCAACAGACGTGGGACGGGAGAGAGCGAGAGGACGAAACGCAAAGAGAAACACGGGCGGCGCACACGCCACCACGTCGGCCTCGTTGGCCCCACAATCAGCTACACCCTCTTGTGAAAAAAGAGGGGATAAAGAGAAAGAGACGTCATTCATCCAGCCACACGCGTGCCTGCTCTCATCGTCGCATCACGAACTCGAAAGCGACGACACGGGTAAATGATTTCTCAGCATGGGCCGATTGCGTGGGTGGGCGCGCAACTCATTACTCGCAGTTAGGTACACCCACCCACCCACCCACACACACACACACAAGACAGCTATGAACCCCCATGCTCACTCAAGTGTACAACCGGAAAAAGCAAAGGTAGAGGAGACGCACTCGCGTCAAGTCAAGATGAGCAGCGAGACCACACCCCACAACGCAAGCGCATATTGATCTCAGCCTTGCCTCACTTCTTCAGCTTCTCCTTAAGCGCAGCTAGCTTCGCCTGGAGGCCGCTCAGCTTTCGCTCCTCTTTCGTAGGCTCCGGCGGCGGCGGCGGTGGTGGTACGGCAGCAAGTGCTTTAGACTTGGCAGCAGTGAGCGTCGATGCGCACTTCTTTGCTGCGTTGGCGTCACCACCACCTGAGGTGGCGTGATTCTTGGAAGTAGCCCGAGGAGCACTATTCGTGCCACAGTCTGCGCCTGAGAAGAACGGTGCCGCGTGGGCGGCGCCGCGTGGGTGCTCGGCATAGGCGGCGTCACCTCCGGCGGCGGCGTGCGCGTTGCGCGACACTTGGGCAATCTCGGCCGCAATGCGCGCATACTTCCGCTTTGCCGCGTAGAAGTCTTTGGGAATTTTGTTCCGGGGCAGCTCTCCACCGTTAGTGCGGTCCAAAAAACGTTGCCTCGCGGCAGCCCAAAACGCCTCTAGCTGCGCCTTTTCCTCCGCTTCCTCTCGCTCTCGCTTGCGGCGGGCCTCAGCGTAGCGGAACGAGTAGTGCGACTTGGCAGGATGAGCGTAGATGGTGGAATCGCGCAACGTCACTCCAGCGCTCAGCACCTCCAGAACATGCTTTGCGCCCTCGCAGGAAAAATGGGCATAGCGCCGCGTTTTCCCGTCGGCGCCAAGGCCTAGGTCGATGCTGTGGATCGGTGTGCCTGTGCGGTTGCGCACCAGCTCGGCGATTTCGCGCTTGGTGCACCCCTCTGGCAGGTTCTTGAGACAGATGCGCTTCGATGGATCCATGGCACCAAACGACAGAACGAAGAGGAGCGGCTAACGTCAAAGGCTATAGAGCAAAGAAGTAGAGTGATGTGCGAGCTGTAGCGTCTCACAGCCGTGAGCTACTCAGATGTGTGGAAGGGTGCAGGGTACCCAAATGACCCGCCCCCACGAGTTCGTCACGCGATGTGTGAAACCTTCTCACCCTCACTACAGCGCAGGAAGGGAAGGAGATAGGGAATGGAGAGGGTGGGCCGAGGGAAGGGGGGCTACAGGGAAAGTAAGAACCAAAGAAGGGGTTTTCGTTTTGCATGCATTATGGCGCTCACGGCAACCCTGATGATGCCGGCCACCCGAGCGTGGTATCGGGGTTGAGTGCCCGCTCTGTAGGAACGCCACGAGCCTGCACATCGCCTGCCCTCGGGTACGGCTGCGGACTCCTGGTGCCGGCAGACAAGTCTGGGCTGGCGCTGTGCCAAAGAGACTTGCGGCCATGATGAGGATTGGACGGACTCACTCCGAGCTGTGCCGACGATCCGGCAAATATGCGCATCTGCCTGCTGCGTTTTGTTCTCCTTGTGCTTCGTTGCGGTGGTGTTGGGCTTAATCCTGTGCCTAGCCTGCGCTGTATGCAGTGGAACTGCAGGGGGCTGAACGACTCCAAGCAGTGTTGGTCGGCCCGGTTTGTGGAGGTCGCCGTGGTGCAGCAGAGGCAGGTGAGCTGTGAATATGTATGCGCATAACTGTTGAGCTGCTTGTGGTGCAACGTGCCGTTGAGAGAAACAAAAGATAACGGCAATTTACATGATGTCTTGCTACTGAAGCGTCGGAGGGAGACAAGAGAACGCTGCCCGCAGTGGGAGTTATTCCCCATGAGACGGTTTGCAAGGCGAACAGCGTGGGAAGAGAGTGTCGGGAAGTGAACGTGAAGGTCTCGCTTGCTCTTTCTGTTCTTCGAATCCGATTCTTGCGAACAGAAGACCCCCCTCTTCTGTTCTCCACAGAAAAAAAAACAGCGATGCTCTACAGTGGACGCACATGTGCATGTCAACTCTTATTCCACCATCATGCTTCTCTTCTTTTGTTTGTGCTTTGTTGCTCGAGTTACGTCTGCTTTTTCGTTTCGTTTTTCGTGGTTCTGTCATCGATCATTTTTCTCCACACCCATTCCTTCGATTCATTATTACATACGTGGTATGGGCGGGGGTTTGGAGGAGGGGTGGGGCGGAAGTGGAAAGTGCGCGTGGAAGGAGTGTGTCCTCATCCCTTCCTTCCCTCGTGCGCATCAACATACATCAACCGGCAAACATACTCGTGCAGTCTCTCTACCTCATTTGAGGCGCCTCAAAGACACACACACGCACATACATACGCAGGCCGAAAAAGGACAGTAAAGAATGCACCACCCACAGGTGTAGGCAATACGTGCATCGCAGACGTAAAACACACCAACATGACTTGAGTCTTACTACGCTCCTCTTACCCAAATCCCCATTTTCGGTGTTTATGCTCTCTTGCCTACAAAGTAGACGACATAATGTAAGCCGAGTTCTACAGAGCAGCAGATAGGAGAATGAATTTCCACAAGCACAACAGCAAAACGAGTTGGCGCTTGACGTCTTGCCTGCCGCCACCCGTGCATCAAATGAGCACGGGTGAAGGGAAGAGGGGAAAATGCGCTGCGAAGCGGGGCGATGGGCGACAGGGAGAAGGGCAACAGGGTGCTTGTGATCGATGGGAAGCTGCAAGGCACGAAGTAGTAGGATAAAGGGCGATAACAGTCAGCTAGGGTGGTGGTGACGAACAAGTAAAAGAACGAAGAAAGAAATATGGGAAGCACCGAGGCTAAGGGCAATAAAAGTAGCAAGCAAAAGAGAGTGGAGGGGAGAGCGGATCGATGCAGCAAGCGGAGTTGGTGTAGCGAAACACAAAAAAAGAACCAAAGCATAAAAACAAAAACAACAAAAAAAGGCCACACCGTCCACATCTCTACATGCTGGGTGCGGAGGCGCGTGGGGTGTAGGGGAGGGGAAGTGAATGAACGCTTGAGCAGGTAGCATCCACGCAACAGCAAAAAAAAAAGCATGATGACCACACCCAGCACAGAAACACAGTGCGCTGCCCACGCTCTCTCCTTCTCCCCAACTCGCTTTCCAATCGCGCTGCTTCGGACACCACCATCTCGCTTTCCCTTTACCCTCTTTGTCGTCAACGAATATCCGTTGTGTGATCGATTTCTTGCGGCGTGTAGTTGCACAGCTGCTCCCATGTACCCGTGCGGTTCACGCGGGTGTCGTGGATGTACTGCAGCTCCTTCAGCTCACACAGCTCGGGGATACGGCAGGTGGAGATGGGTATTGTGTAGATGCCATTGTACGGTGTCCAGAGCGTTATGTGGACGTAGATGTGGGAGGCGTTGTGGGAGTACTGGTCGCGATGGGGCACGAGCTTCTCCATAATGATGGAGGACGCCACGGGCAACTCGCCCGGTGGTAATCCAGCTACGTTGTATTGAAATCCGAAAAACTGTGCGAAGGCGTAGAGGGCCTCTCGGTGCATGAAGTAAAAGGTGGACTCCTGCCGCGTGTCGGTGAAGTCGTTCAGCTGCTCCGGGGTATCTCCGACATGGGTGTGGTTAAGCGTCTGCAGGATGTTGCGGGGGAGGTCGACCGCCATGTACGTCTGTTGCTCATCTGTGCCGTAGAGGCGCTGCATGAGGAGCTGCAGCGAGACGTTGCGAATGCTGAATAGCATCTCCGGTGTCAGCCTGCCCTTGGCCACCTTCAGACCGATGTCGCTGTTGAACGTGAGACCGTCTGCCACAGTCTTGATGTAGGCATAGCCTTCCGCCGCGCCGATGTACTCGCCGCACACTTCCTTTATCATCTTTAGCACACGACCCGTGTTCGGGTCATCGATGAAGTTCTGATAGCGCTTGTCGATCCACCGATGCGAGTCGTTCTCGGCCCGCCGGAAGCACGGCACGTCATCGAGCAGGTACTCGTGCGTGTCCATGTCAGAAAAGATGGGCACAAACTGCGGCCGCGATGGCAAGTAGCCGCCCGGACCGAATCCATCCGGGAAGATCCCTTGGGCCATCGCCATCGCCGACTGCAAGATGCGCGGTTCGCCAACAGCGCGGAAATAGTGCAGCATGCGGTTGAACTTGTCTCCAAGAAAGGCGTGATAGGTGTTTCGCACATACTGGCCAAAATTGTACTCCTCCTCCATGCCGAGCCCAGTCAAGTCCTCGGCACTGACGTCGTAGCGCTTCTTGCTGTTGATGTCATTTGGGCACATCTTCCAGAACGGCGCGTTCGGTGCGCGGTGGCCGTGGCGGTTGAGCACCACCAGCTTCGTCAGCACCAGCTTGCTCTTGAGAATCTCCTTGCGCTCCGCCTTGGTTATATTGGAGTCCAGGCTCTGCTGCGTCCAGTTGATGTTCACGGGGGGATGCACGGGGTAACTTGTCTCAGGCGCCGTTGACGGCTTATTGCGTCGCCCAGAGTGGAGACCGAACGCTGAGACGAGCCTCGCCACATTCATCACCAACACAAGGGCCACCAGAAGAGCAGCAAGCACCGAGCGCCGTGTCCGAGCACCGCGTGCAAGAGGCGTCCTTGCGGCCATGGCGCAGAGCTGTGTAGGGGCGACGCTTCGTGCCTTTGATGCTCCGCTGTACGCCAACGTCGAGCTATAGAATAGACGAGGGTGTGGCTTTGCTTGTGGGCGGTCGGACACAGACGAGGAGGGAGAGTCAGATGGCTTCAGGCTACAATCGACCCTTAGCCAAGTCCAGCAAGTGCTTCTTTCCGCTTCGACCAGATTCCCGACTTACATCACCGCCAAAAAAGCCACGCCGCTGTATATAGATGGGTGATTCGTGCTCAACAGAGGGAGAACTAGGGGTGGGGAAGAGAGAGAGAGAGGGGGGGGGTTCTGGCCAGGAAGGGGGATAGTTTGTGTGGCTGGATGGAGAGCTTGATAGGTCTCGCGGGACCTTTTTGCACGTCTTTGTGTTACGGCGGTGAAGCGGCACTCTCCACTTGTGGGCTCAACTCTGATGACAAATTTTGCGTCTCTTTTCCATCAGTGCGGTCAGGTACATTGATCCATTCCATCCAAGGTTCCCCCCACACCAACACGTGCCCGCAGAGACACATGCCTGCGTAAACGAGAAGGAGTAGTGAGAGTCTTCCGTTCCAGCCGAGTCGGTGTCCACTGTGGCAAAGAGAGGGTGCTACTACTGCGGCTCAAAGTATGCTTGCTGTACCCCTCCGCACCCCACCCCGCGCCAAAAGGAAAAGAGGCCACCGCACATTTCCCGCTGGCACAGACGCAGAAGACACACACCAACACCCGCGCTAGAAGCGTGGTGTCTGCGCACGATATCTTCTCTTTTTTCGTTGGTCTGCAAAGGTGGTCGACACCTGGCAGCGCTTCTTCCGCCACTCCGTTTGTGTTGCTCCTTCACCTCCGTCACCCGGATGTCGTGTGTGTGTGGGGGGGGGGGGGCACCTCTGTGCGTGGTCTCCCAGGCTCCGGTGGCCCCACACGACATCCGGGACGAGAGAAAGGGCGGAGAACAGCGACAAAAAAGCGGATAAACGCCGCACCCACACAAGAAAGCGAACGGGGTGCTTGCGTGTATGCAGCTTCACACAGACAAATCACTGCTGACGGTTGCAAACCTGGAAGTTGAGCGAGAACGAATGCGGAAGCGCATGCATGGTCACACTCCCTCCCTTCGATATAGACACCAATGCACTCATGCACACACCCGCGCCCATTTGCAGGCGACCAAAGACCAGTGAAAAAAAAAAGAAAGTGAAACAGCGGAGGAGCACAAGGGGCGAATGAACAGAAGCGCGTTCACCCGCGCACGCTTACGTGGTGTGTGGAAGTCGCTCAGCGAGGGCATTCGCAAGACACACACACACACACACACACACACACACACAGAGTTGGTTGAACGCGAGAAGCAAAAAGACGAGCACCAAGAAGAGAAAAGACGACACATGACACACGACCATCACCGTTCAATCGGCATGATACCGTGTGCGTCCCCTCCCCGCCCTAAACGATCCCCATGTCACAAATTTCTTCGGCGTCGGCATCCACGACCCTCTGGAGCTCCTGCAGCTGGGCCAGCATCGGCACAAGAGAGGTGTCGAGGTTGGCGCTCGGGTATTGATGGATGTGGAACTCCACAACTCGAGCACAGCGCTGCAAGCGCGCTGCTGAGGACGGCAGCGTCCATTTCACGCTGGCAGTGGACCCGCAAAAGGAGGCGGTGCCGCTATTCAACTGCCTGGCCACCTCTTCGACGGGGTAAAAAGTTGCATGTTCCTTCGCGGCCGCATCAGCAGCGGGAGCTGCAGTGACGCACACGTGAGAGGACGCCAAATCTCCGGTGGCGCACATCTTGACCAACAGCTGCACAAGCGCGTGTCTGCTGTCCACAGTGGCGGCATCCCGTTGCCTCTCTTCATCCTCAGCTCTTTCATTCGATGGCGTTGCGCCGTTGGCCTTAGCGGCCGTGCGTGTGGGCTGTGACCGGTCCAACAGCATTTGCATCGGCACATGAGCGTACATGCGCGCCACATCCAGTAGAATGTGTCGCGGAAGTTCACGCAGCACCGTTGCCCTGACCACATCCACCGTGAGGTCTGCTGTAAATAGTGCGACATTGGCGGGATTGCCGAGGCACTGATGAGCATTGTTTGTATCGCGTCGGGCGATTGCTACGAGAAAGTCCGCGTAGGCCCGCGCACTCGTCGTCTTGTCGGTCGTGACGACGTGCACGAAGGAGCGGAGAGACACGGGAGTTGTCTCCGCCAGGAGACGAAACAGCGGATGCGGAAAGCACACGTGGCCAGCGATCGCCGACGCCATGCCAGTCCATATGGACGACGCCTCTTCGTCGTCCACGACACGCCGCCCAACCGACGCTGTGAGCGCCATCACGCCGCGTGGGCTGCCGCCGCCAAAGGCCGCAGCGAGCAGCACGATGCCCAAACGGTTTGCCCACGTAACAGCGCGGCGATCCATTTCGCGTTCGATCGCGGACGGCACCAATACGTCACGCCACACAACGGCATTTGACTCAGCGGTTCGGTCTTTGGCATCGGTGCTGCCAGTGTACTTGCGCGTCTCCCCGATGCACTCCGTGCGATACCAGGGGTAGAGGACCACCGACCGCTGCGCAGGGAGGGCACTATCGGCACCGGTGACGGGAGCCCGGCTGGCGTCGGCAGCGCAACCGCCACTGCGGGGGATGGCATCGCGCACGTCAGCTTCCTCATCCTCGACCTCGTTTGACCACGGTGGGAGGTCCCCTTCGCCGGCCCCGCCACGGCTTCCTATTCTGCCCTCCCGTGTGCCGTGCGTTGAAGAGAGCCGGCTCACTGGTACAAGGGCGTACATGGCGCTCTCGTACTGCTCGAGTGCAGCAAGCAGAAGCGCAGCCTCAGCATGGTAGGCGACGTAGTCAGACAAGCCGATGCCCGTCAGCATTGGGCTGACGGAGTAGATCGGACGGCACAAGAGCTGCATCGCGTCCTGAGTGCGACCGCTCACGCGGGCGACGTGCAGGAGGATTGGATGGGCGATAGTAAGAGCATCGCCAGACATGGCCACGGTAAACTTGCATGTTGACAAAAAGAGATGATGGATGCAGCTTTGGAGGAACTGTGGGCCCTCTGAATGGGCCGACAGTACCTCCACCGCCGCCTCGCCGTACGCACGTAGCACAAGGGCCAGAAGAGGTACCCCCATGGCCGTTTCACGCAGCAGCTGGCTGAAGTACGCACCCGCTACCTTGGCGTTGGCGAGCAGAAGCCGCTCGCACACACTGGCGACAATTCGTGCGGCCTCCATGCCTGAAGGCAGCGCGCGCTCAACCGGCATCGGCCGACGGAAGGGGCTGTCCTGCGCCTTGGTCCATCGGATTGGCGCGGCAAGGCCAGAGTGGATGGCGTGCACCGCCGTCACGTAGACTGTAGTAAAGATGGCCAAGGTATCGGACGGCACTGGTCTATTGGTGAGCTGCGCCTTGAGGAAGGACTCTGCTTCGGCGCAGAACCGGGTCTGCGCCTCATCCTTCAGCTCTAGAAGCGATGGCCAACTCTGCCGAAGTACATTCTCCGCCTCGCGGATGCCTGTGCTTGGCACGGACCCCAAAATGCCCTGCAACATGCCCTTACGCGTCGCGTATTGGTCTTGCTCTCTTCCAGCGCGGTGCAACTACGCGCTGTGCTAGTGCGACGAACTCTTTCGTTGCGCCCGATTTTAGCGAAGGGAACGCTCCCGCAGCGCCTTGAATGCACATCTACAAGCACGCATACATACAGACAAGTACAACAGGAGAACGCTGCGATATATGTTCTCGTGGGTCGCAGGTGCGAGAGAAAAGACAGGCGCGCACGAGAAGAATGTTTAGGGCGATCCAGGGTGTCTCATGGTAGCACACATGCACACTCACGTACCACGTTCCAACAAGCCAAAGGCGGTTCAAGCAACTTTTCTTCGTCTTCACGTCTGCATCTCGGATGCGGTGTGATGATAAAGTCTCTTCTGACGCCTCCAGTCCGTACATGAACCAACCCGTTGCGGGCTTTCGGTGCCAGTGCAGCAGCACCTGTGTAGCAGAGCTGTCAGGAAAGTGCGCAGGGTAGATACGACCGCAGGACGCCAGGACATTGAATACGGCCAGAGCGGCGTGTCACGTCCCTTTTTCTAATGAGTAGTGTTTCCGTTGCCGTTGTACATCCTCGTATATGCCGTGCATGCGCCATGAGAGGGCCGGAGGGAAGATATCAGAAAAGTGAGCCGAGGATTTGTCGTTGAGCAAAACAAAAAAATCGAAAGAGGAGGGGAGGGGGTCTGCGTCTGTGTGTGGGGAAAGCAGTCGAAATGAAAATGGGCGAAAGAAGCGAGCGCATGTTCTTTCCTTCTCATGCGCCAACAGACCCCCCTCCCCCTCCCCTCTGCTTTCCCCAGAGCACAAAAAAGGCAATAAGAACGAACCGCGCATCCAGATACCAAGCGAACGAGTGTACACATACACATGCACAAACCTACCTACGTACATACATACACACATATATATATACATACATATATATATATATATACTTACACATACAGAATCATGGGTACATGCGCAGTGAACAGGACATCCATCAAAGCAGGGAAACACTTTCCCGAGATCACGAATTCCAACCTGAGAGCAGACCACAGAGACACAACAAAAGCAGAGGAAGAAACGCGGAAAGAAAGGTCAGCTTCGGTGCAGCCACCTAGAAATCACACGAGGCACTCACAGCTCCGTCGACGTCGTAGTAGCAGTGGTAATACGGCAGACTGCCAGCGTCTGCCACCTCAGCTTTGTAATGAAAAAAATGTCTTCGGCAATGCAGCACGAGTTCTTACTCCAGTCTACCTGGCCGATCCCAGGCCCCCCCCCTCCCCCCGTTGGCGTGGTGCCAAGCAGCTGCAGACACGCGGCACAAGCCGTGCGTTGACTCAGTCGTCGGAGCACGACCCCTGCCTCAAACTATGCCCACACACCGCCTCGCAGGCTGCCCCACAGCCGATCCCATGGTGCCTTCCGCCACCTGGTGCACCCCTCGCCGTGGCTGGGTGAGGTACGTTTGAGCCACGCCAACACTCTGTCTCATCCCATGGATGGTACACACGTGTGCAGTGCTGCAGCTCGCACCGGCGCAACTGTATCCAGGACCTGCCCGCCGACGTCAGCAGGGACGCATCGCTCTGACATCCCCTCACGTCGTAGGCGCATGACCCTGTCACCAACAGGGATGTTTTCGCATATAGGCAGGGATAGGGGGGATGCTGCTTGACCTCGGCTCACAAAGAGTGAGGGCACTGGATCCTGAGACGCCGCGCAGTCAGGTGTGTCCTCTTGTCATAACGGCCACCTTAGCAGTCTTTCAAAGCATGACGGAAAAAGAAGGAGGGTAGGCAATATAGTCGACACACATTTAAGTAGGCACGTTTGTTTAGTGTCATGAAAGAGGTAGGGACGCAGGAGAATCAGGAGGCGGCGTGCATAATCCCCTGCAGCTCCTCCTCTCCCGCCATTCTTTTCCTAAACACATCAAATCACACTCACCGTGAAAACCTTCGCGATCGTTTTGCTGCTGTTGTCGCAGTACAGCGTGGCGCGGGCCCGCACACACCACCGCCCAGCCGGGAGGTAGAAGGCCTTGACAAATGGCAGCCACTGCGTCGAGTTCACGCGCTCGACGGTGTAGTATAGGGCGTCGGCACGCTGACACACGATGGACTCCATGCCGTTGACGTTCGCGGCGCGCGCTGCAGACTCCGTGGAGAGTGTCACCTCCTCCGTGACCGGATCAATGATGCAGTGGTACCCCGACAAAACCCCTGACGTAAACGGCACCACAAGGCTCTGTCGTCGGTCCCACCGGAGCCGCGCCCCTTCAATCCTCGCTGTGTTCATCGCGTCAAGCTCCGTGCGACTGCCGTTGGCGTTCACCACCATGTAAGAGGTTGCCGTGATGGAGACGGGGGTGCTGGTCGTGATGTGATGCGTATCGTACGGATGAATGACAGG
This sequence comes from Leishmania major strain Friedlin, assembly GCF_000002725.2. NCBI lineage: Eukaryota > Euglenozoa > Kinetoplastea > Trypanosomatida > Trypanosomatidae > Leishmania > Leishmania major. Next base: position 996,833 of record NC_007287.2, on the reverse strand, counting down.
TGCGGGAGCCATGCCGGAAGCGTCGCACGCATATGGAGAGCTGAAGTTCGATGGCGGGGGCAGATGGGGAGCGACGGGCGGCCGGACCGTCGGCGGAGGGACGTGTGTGTCAGGCATAGAGGCTGAAACTGCTGGAGCCGCGGCCATCGGATTTGCGCGAGATGTGCTAAGGTCTACTTCAATCTGCTGCTGATGCTGCTGCGGTGGTGACGCCGCGACAAGTGCCCGACACTGCATGCTTGTTTGAGTGACGGGCGGCACGGAAGCGTCCCCAGCAGTGTAGCCGTAACGACTTAGTGCCGTGAACACGGCCCCATCGGCGACGTCTGCCACAAGTCGCGATAACAGCAACGGGCGTTCTGCGGTGTGCCGCATCCGTGCGCCGAACTCGGTGTCACGGGCGAGCAGGCGATTCAGGTCCAGCACTAGCAGCGACTGCTGATCGTTCATGTACGACAGAGCCAACATCTCAGGGCGTAAAGGCACCACCCTGTTGCCCTCTTCGACCATAGGATGAAAGGTTTCGAAGATATACTGCTGCAGCGCCGACTCGGTGTCGATTTTTGCTGCTGGTTTTCTATTGAAGTCGATCCAGTGCAGCTCTCCTTGAAAGTCCAGAAAGTAAAGCAGATGGGTGCTGGGATGAATGCGTGGGTCACAGCGGAACAGCTGGCCAAAGGCATCTCCGGCGTCAACGATGCCATGCTTGGCGCAATAGCTGCTATCGGCGTAGCGGGAGGTGGTCTTGTTCGTTCTTTTCGAGGAGTAGCGGCGTCGGTTGCTACCAACGCGGTAAATAAGAAAGATAAGCGGCGTCGCCAGCGCCACGAAGACGACGATGACGACGACGAGCACGGCGATCTGCCAATCCTGCATTGCACCCAGTACGAAGGTGTTTCTTTTTCGTTTGTTTGCTAAATATGCACCTCCATCTCAGGTTCGAGATGGAACAAGGAAGAGGGAAAAAGTGAAACGCCGTGGGTGCCCGCACAGAGCTGCTTGCGTGTATCTTGGCACACCTGCCTCTAAACTGTTGCTATGCAGCTTTCCAGAGAGTGAGCAGGTGAGCGCAGTAAGGACAGAATAGGCGCATAGCGTGGGATTTAAGCTTGTTGCCGCCCTTGCTATTGCCCGTCTGCCTTAGGGTGCGTGGAGGAGTGGGGGGAAGTGTGGGGGGGGGGGGGAAGAGAGGAGATCAAAGGGTGGAGTGGTGGTGGCAGTGTGCCCAAGTCGCTAACTCGCATAGACACATCAGGGCGTTGCTGTATTTGCGCATGCAGTGCTTGGCCGCAGTGCACAACAGCGCTGACAGTAGAGTCTGCCAGCTGGAATCGATGCTTGCAGAGCCTGCGTTCGTTTTCGAATTCGATGCGTCAAGCCACGTATTGTTGGAGGTGACCCAAATACTGAGAGGGCGAAGGGGAAAGAGAGATAAGAAGAGGACAACGAGGAGATGCAGGCAAAGGGCAGAAGAGCGCCATGGGCGCGCGGGCACGAGAGAGAAACGGAAGCGCAGGCTATGTGCGTTACGGAGTTCGCCGGAGCAACTGTTGATTTGATGTCTGGGCATTCGATTGCCAGGAGGTTTCGTATTCGCCACGCTGCATGCGTAATAACAGCACGCTATAACGCAGGAGAGGCTTGTTTTAGGACATGACAGTAGGCGATTGCTGAGCGTTGGTACGAGGTGCGAGCATGCACATGCACTTTGCGCCGTCCTATCTTCCCACGAGCTCTGTGCTTTCCGCTTTTGCACCGCAGCCTCGGCCTTCTTCGCTTAGGTGGTGGGGGCGGGCGGGCGGGGGGGGAGGGGGAGGGGGAGGAGACATCACGCCTTCCTCACACACACACACACACACTCAAGAGGAGAGGCAACGGAAAGCGTTGATGGTGATTACGGTGATAGTGGTCGTGCTCTCGCAGCCAGCGGTGCACGTAAGGGGAGAGGAGGTGGAGGTCGTTGGCGAGTATGTAAGAGCGACCACAAGGGGTGGTGCGAATCAAGAGAAACGCAGACAGGGAAGGAGAGGGCAGAGACACACAGCGACCCGTCTTCCCCCCCACCCAACATGGACACAGGCATTTGATGCACAAACACGTTGAGCGACCAAACGCGAAGAGGACGCCATCGCACCTACACGTGCGCACGTAGGCTCACACGCCACTAGACCGCCTCGCAAGGAGAGCAAGCGGACCCGGTCGACCCCACTCCCAAAAACGCCCAACCACTCTCCCCAGTTACTCGCTCAAATGGTACTTCTTCTTGAGGAACTGAAGGTATCCGTGCAGCTTCGCTTCATCCGCTGCCCGCAAACCAAACGGCGGATCCTCGAGATGCTTCGCCAGGAGCGCCTCGATCTCGCAAAGGAGACGCGTCTTCTCGGGAGACATGTTGGCCGCCGGCAAAGTAGGTGCAGTGCGACCGTGCGCTTGCTGCTGTTGCTGGCGTCGCATCGCCGCCTCTAGGGCGGGGTTGACCAGACGCTCTTGGCTTCCAGAGTTTGCTGGCAGTGGCGGCGGAGCGGCCGGAGGCGAGGCAGACGCCCTTGGCGGGGCCGATGTAGGAGATGAGGGTGCCCGGGCGGGTGGGGCAGGCCGTTCACTCGCAACCGCAGCTCTGGAGTCACCCTCGCCGCCCGCGCGTTGAGGGCGTCCGCGGTTTTTCTGTGCCCTGCTGCGCTCTTCGATGATGCGCGCACGGCGCTCTCTCTCAGCCTCACTATGTGGGTCTGGGCGAGCAGCGCCTGTGCCCTGTGCGCCATCGGCAGCGGAGTGGCCACCAACCGCGCTGCCTAGACGGTGCCCTGTGGTACCGCATGTCTTGCACACCCGCAACGTCGCCTTTTCACCCTTAGCATCAACGCTCTCGGTGTTGCGAGGAGCGCAGTCGTCGCAAACGGTGCGGTGGCACACATCGCAGATGTGCTTCCACAGTGTCATGCCGAAGCTACGCTCACACTCGGCGCACCGCCGACTGGGCGGTGCGGGATCCGAAGGCTTCCCCATCTTGATGCCGATCGCGGGGAAGGGCGGGGGGAGGGGCGGCCGAGTACCCAATAAAACGCGATGCACGTCGAGCACTGAGGCTGGAAAAGACGAAAACCGCAACACAACGAAGAGAGCCGAGGCAATCGACGAAAATGCAAACCGAAACGAAACAGGAAAGGGGGGAGCTGTTGCCTGCAGCAGCAGAAAAAAAGGAGGTACACCGATGCGGTCGTGGCGTCGGGGGCCGTATGAATATTCGAAAGAGCACAGAATGCCGTGGGTGGGTGGGTGGGGTGGTGGTGGTGGTTGGGGGGGAAGATGATGCGCGTGTGTGTAAGTGAGCAGGCAAAGCGCGTGCACAGCCGCTGAGGACGGGAGGGAATGGGGGCTCTTTCCTCTCCACTTCTCTCGTGCGCAGTATTGCAGAGAGAATCCAACACAAAGAGATACGGAAAACACGCCGAAATGAAAAACGACGTGAGAGAGAAGGCGCAAGAGTACGATGCCCAACTGAAGGGCTTTCGCTGATGAGGCATGACGCCCGCTAGCCAAAAGTACGCAAAGACGTTCGTGAGGATTTCGACACCACCACGAGCGGGGCCTCGCTGCCGCATTGTCCGCAGAGTAAAGAGCGCAAAGTTATCGGGCAGAGACTTGTTGAATACACTTGAAAATGCGCGCATGCCTGTTTACAACCAGGTCTACCGTAGTTTTTCTGTTTGTTGCCCTTGATCTGCTTCCGTTTTCTGCTGATACACCTTTGACGCGGTGCGTTCTCCCAACGCGCGCTGCGCGGTCCCGCAAAGACACTCAACGGTGACACTACCTATTTTGGTAGCTGTGTATCTTCCAAGGAAGCTGCGCGTAGCAGGCAGGAGGAAAACAAGACGTAGAAGTTGTCCCAATCGGTGCCAATGGGTGCACCTTGCACACGAGGGATGGCACACAGTTGTTTCTGTATGTGCTCGCCGGAGTTGAGGTAGTGTACATATGTGTGTGTGCTCGTTTTCAGATTTTTCGCGCAACCACACCACTCTTCGCTGAGCGCGTATGTGATTGCACGTTAAGAGTCTTCTGCTTTGCGAGCTTTCAGCTGAAGGTCCGTGAATGTTGAGAGATCCACCGCAGCGGTTGACACCCCTGTAACGAGTGGGTCGAACATCTCCGCGATCTCCGCCTCCGTCAGTGGCTCTCCCGTCTCAGCGGCAATGCGGCGCACACTCTCCTTCGTGATGAAGCCAGGGTAAGACTTATCCTCGAGTAGCGCGAAGGTGTACGTCAGCTCTTCTTCGTAGCTGCGGTGCTTCAGCTTGCGCAGGACCATCTGCTCAAAGACGTCGAGATCGATGCCATCGCTGCTGTCCAGCAAGTGAGAGTGAGGTGAAACAAATCGGATTTGACTCACCGAAGCGGTCGCGGAGGGAGGGGCGGGAGAGATTGTTGCTGATGCCGCGAATGTCGAAGTAGTGCCATGCTGAGTTGTCAGGGGCGATTCTCCCACGCTAAAGGTGCTAATGGATTCGCCTGCTGGACTAGATGAGCGGGTGCTAATAACGAAGCGCGTCGCATCGCCATCCGAGGCTGTAGTCGCATCCGGTGAACTTTTTGATCCGGCGCTCGTTGTCACAGAACGCCGCTGAGATGACACTTGATCCTGCCCGTTCTGCAGTTCCTGCTGCTGCTTTGCCACAGCGTCCTGAGCAAAGGCGATGAGTTTTAGAAGTTCTGATCGCGCCACCCGCTGACCGGTAACGGTGTAGAGAGCACGCCCTGCGTCCTGCATGCTAATGGTACCCGAAACGTCTTCATCGTAAATACTGAAGACCTCTTTAATGTCTTCACGCAGAAAAACGGAGGACGCCATGGATGATCTCACACGCGCACCAGCGCAAGTGCGTCTGCGTGAATGCCGTTGGTGATGCGCAAAAAAAAAAGCTCAAGTGAGTACACAGCAGTGGCAGCGATACTTCTGTGCAACAGCAACAGGAGGCTGAAGTGTATGTGTCTGCTCTCTGCCCAGGAATGTTGAGCGCGTGACTGAAGCTGAGGGCCTATCAATCATCGAAGACCCATTTTTGTAGTGAAGAGTGCCGAAGAAGCGAGGTGAAGAAACAGTGTGAAAGAGAGGCATAGAGCGCCTCGCTGCAAGACCAACAGATGAGTCATGCCTTTCAGGCGAGCAGCATGTGAACGCGGCAATGCAGGCGCAAAGTAGCTCGAGAATATGGAGATCCGTTTTTGCGCTCGCTCGAGTACATCTGCTTGTTACCTCAGCTAGGGTGCCGATTGCGATACATTGCGTCGCCCCACATCGTCACACCAAGCTGGGGTGAAAACGCCGTCTACCTGCCACGATGGTTTCGGTTCATTACTCGTCACAGCGCCTGCAAAGGCATTGACATTGCTTCCCATCTGACGCCGCTGCTCTTCTCCATACAGCAATGCTGAGGCCACATTGAGGCGCAAACAGGAGCACATACGCCAAGAACCAACAAGACACTCGAGCAGAGCGTCTTCACGTAAAGAGGTGCACCCTTATGCCCGCCCCCCACAGCCTCACCAAGAAGCCGAGGCCGGGATATATGCCTCCAGTACGGCAACGGAGCACAGAACCCCATCAGTACTCCCTGGCAAGTAAAAAACAGACCCAAACAGGCGCAGTGCAGTGCAGCTTCTAGAGGAATCCATGAGAGATCAGCTGCGTTGACACGCAGATGTGGGGGAGTGTCGAAGCTGCCTCGCGGTGCTTCGGGATTGAAAAGACACCGCCGCACAGGCATTGCTGCGGCACACACGGGCCCGCGGAGCAGGCGCGCGTGCGCAGCCACGGCGCCACGCACGAGAGTGGCGGGCGCCAGCACACCGCTGGCACACAGGGGACACAGACACACATGCACACGGTCGCCGCGCGGACCACAGGTGACCCGCACACGCCACACACCACAGCAGCGCCCAGCACACGACACGGCACGGCACACACAGCGCACCGCGCACCACGCGTGGCGGAGCGGCTGCGGCAGCGCGCACCACCGCGTCGTCGTGACGGATTTGTGTGTGCGATAAGCCCTCTTCTGCATGGCGTGGCGGCCGCCAGCTGCTCATGACTGTACGGTGTTATGCGGCGGGGGGCGGGTGTGTGTGCCTCTCCCCCTGTCGCGTGTGTTGCCCAACGTTGCACAGAAACCACCGAGTGGGGAGACTGGCGCAGCACGCCTGTGCACGTGGCACAGGCCCCGCCGCGGGACGCGCAAGTGCGCGACCCATTCGCATCCGACCGCGCACGCACACACGCCCGGAGGCGTGCGCGCACGCGGCGTAGGGGGTGGATGCACGGCGGGTGCGCCGCCCGTCATGGCACGCACTGCACAGCACGCGGAAGCACGCGAGGTGCTGCCGGCACGGCGCAGCGCGCACCGATAGCTTCTGCCACGGGATCACCCGCACACCGGCACGAGTGCCGGCGCGGAGATGCAGGCACCCCACCCTTCGCTGAGAGGGGAGCCGTACCGCGGCAGCCGGTGGCCCCGCTGGTCGACATGCGAGCAACGGGTGTGTACGGCGGTGCCTCGTGACGCTTGTAGCTGTCTGGGGGTTTCCCCCGGCACCCGGCACTTGCTGCCTGCTTTGTGTGGGCGAGGGACTTTGGCTCAGGACCCGCGCCACACGCGAGGCGCGTGCGAGCGCGGCGCCCCAGTGGAGCAGTCGGTCGTGTGCGCGGGGGCGCGCTCCGGCGCGCCCGCTAGGGTGCGCGTGCGGAGCGTATCGAGTGCGGCTGCGGGGCGACAAGGAAGGGGGGCAACGGGTTTGCTTGTGGGCCCCTCGGCACCGCCCGCCGCGGTGGTGGCGGTGGTGTGCGTATGTGCGTGCCCGAGCAGACGCTGCTGGTACTGGTGCATAGCGGCGCGGACGCCTGTGAGCGCGTCGATGCGCGCGCGTGTACGTGTGCGTGTGTGCTTGCGTGCCGGCGGCTGCGCCGACGCGTGCCAGTGCGCGTGCGTGGAGGGTGGGACTGCCCACGCCTTCCCGACAGCGGTTCGGCGCAGGGGGGACGCCCCAGTATGTGGTGCCAGTGGCGCTGTGGGCGGCTCGGCACCGTCCGTTGCTATCTCCGTCGTGCGTGCGCGCGGGTGTGACGCCGCGCGCAGGGGGAAAACTGGAGGCACGCGTCGGACCCCCACGAGGTCATCATTTCTCTCTTTCTCAAATCATCACAGCATAGCACAGGTGGGCCCGCGCGTGTGGTCGAGATGCCGGCGCCGCGGCGGGGGCTCCTGGCAAAGAGGCAGTATGACGCAGGGCAAGCGTCGGAAGACAGAAGATGCGCACCATGGCGCCGGCTGCGAAGGGGCCGGGGTGGGGCAGAAGGAGGAAGGGGGGGGGGCGCATGAGGCACATGAGTGCACTTTGCCTTACACCTTTCTCTCTGGCCTGGATGCGCGACGCGGCTGTTCTCCGCTTCTTTGTTCTGCAGCGCACAGCAAGGTGCCCAGTTTCGTCGTCATACCCGTAAAGGAGTCAATCAGGCAGCGAAGAACAAAAGCAGGGACTTTGGAAGCTGCAGCTAGTTGCCGCGTGTACACTCACTCACAGACAGAGAGGGATAGCGGATGAAAACAGGAGTCAAGCATAGCCCCTCGATCGCCCAGGGAATGCGAGAGAAACAAAGCAAGAACGACAGCAGTGTCTTGTGCCGGTTCCATGAGGCAGCCACACACACACACACACACACACACACACGAAGGGAACATGCATACACATTGCTATTGAGATTGCTGTAACCAGACATACGCTTGCCCCGCATACAACAAAACTGCTCTCTCGCGTGGCACACCGCCATCACCAGCACCGACGCCGGTGCTCGCCACCGCAGCCGCTGAGAGTGTGTGCGCGCGCTTACGTGTGGGGTGACGGAGGAAGGTAGGATGGTAGCCTCTGTCTTGGGACGCGTGTGCGACGGCAGCGACCACCAAGAACGCGGCACCGAGGAGCCGTGGTGGTGGTGCTGACAGAAGGGGGTGAAGAGGAGGTAGCTAGGAAAGGAGAGCAGAGTGAAAAGAGGAGAGCACGCCACTATTATGGATCACAACCGATGCATCATTCGGAAGCTCGCTGCCCACCACGCTAGTCCAGACATCAAGGCTGCCGGCGCACCAGTAGTAACGCTTTGAGCGCCGGGGAAGCGGAGGGGATACAGAGAAGGGAGAAGAGGCAGAACATCTAGAACGGCTTGGGAGAGATCAGCTGCGTTGACACGCAGATGTGGGGGAGTGTCGAAGCTGCCTCGCGGTGCTTCGGGATTGAAAAGACACCGCCGCACAGGCATTGCTGCGGCACACACGGGCCCGCGGAGCAGGCGCGCGTGCGCAGCCACGGCGCCACGCACGAGAGTGGCGGGCGCCAGCACACCGCTGGCACACAGGGGACACAGACACACATGCACACGGTCGCCGCGCGGACCACAGGTGACCCGCACACGCCACACACCACAGCAGCGCCCAGCACACGACACGGCACGGCACACACAGCGCACCGCGCACCACGCGTGGCGGAGCGGCTGCGGCAGCGCGCACCACCGCGTCGTCGTGACGGATTTGTGTGTGCGATAAGCCCTCTTCTGCATGGCGTGGCGGCCGCCAGCTGCTCATGACTGTACGGTGTTATGCGGCGGGGGGCGGGTGTGTGTGCCTCTCCCCCTGTCGCGTGTGTTGCCCAACGTTGCACAGAAACCACCGAGTGGGGAGACTGGCGCAGCACGCCTGTGCACGTGGCACAGGCCCCGCCGCGGGACGCGCAAGTGCGCGACCCATTCGCATCCGACCGCGCACGCACACACGCCCGGAGGCGTGCGCGCACGCGGCGTAGGGGGTGGATGCACGGCGGGTGCGCCGCCCGTCATGGCACGCACTGCACAGCACGCGGAAGCACGCGAGGTGCTGCCGGCACGGCGCAGCGCGCACCGATAGCTTCTGCCACGGGATCACCCGCACACCGGCACGAGTGCCGGCGCGGAGATGCAGGCACCCCACCCTTCGCTGAGAGGGGAGCCGTACCGCGGCAGCCGGTGGCCCCGCTGGTCGACATGCGAGCAACGGGTGTGTACGGCGGTGCCTCGTGACGCTTGTAGCTGTCTGGGGGTTTCCCCCGGCACCCGGCACTTGCTGCCTGCTTTGTGTGGGCGAGGGACTTTGGCTCAGGACCCGCGCCACACGCGAGGCGCGTGCGAGCGCGGCGCCCCAGTGGAGCAGTCGGTCGTGTGCGCGGGGGCGCGCTCCGGCGCGCCCGCTAGGGTGCGCGTGCGGAGCGTATCGAGTGCGGCTGCGGGGCGACAAGGAAGGGGGGCAACGGGTTTGCTTGTGGGCCCCTCGGCACCGCCCGCCGCGGTGGTGGCGGTGGTGTGCGTATGTGCGTGCCCGAGCAGACGCTGCTGGTACTGGTGCATAGCGGCGCGGACGCCTGTGAGCGCGTCGATGCGCGCGCGTGTACGTGTGCGTGTGTGCTTGCGTGCCGGCGGCTGCGCCGACGCGTGCCAGTGCGCGTGCGTGGAGGGTGGGACTGCCCACGCCTTCCCGACAGCGGTTCGGCGCAGGGGGGACGCCCCAGTATGTGGTGCCAGTGGCGCTGTGGGCGGCTCGGCACCGTCCGTTGCTATCTCCGTCGTGCGTGCGCGCGGGTGTGACGCCGCGCGCAGGGGGAAAACTGGAGGCACGCGTCGGACCCCCACGAGGTCATCATTTCTCTCTTTCTCAAATCATCACAGCATAGCACAGGTGGGCCCGCGCGTGTGGTCGAGATGCCGGCGCCGCGGCGGGGGCTCCTGGCAAAGAGGCAGTATGACGCAGGGCAAGCGTCGGAAGACAGAAGATGCGCACCATGGCGCCGGCTGCGAAGGGGCCGGGGTGGGGCAGAAGGAGGAAGGGGGGGGGCGCATGAGGCACATGAGTGCACTTTGCCTTACACCTTTCTCTCTGGCCTGGATGCGCGACGCGGCTGTTCTCCGCTTCTTTGTTCTGCAGCGCACAGCAAGGTGCCCAGTTTCGTCGTCATACCCGTAAAGGAGTCAATCAGGCAGCGAAGAACAAAAGCAGGGACTTTGGAAGCTGCAGCTAGTTGCCGCGTGTACACTCACTCACAGACAGAGAGGGATAGCGGATGAAAACAGGAGTCAAGCATAGCCCCTCGATCGCCCAGGGAATGCGAGAGAAACAAAGCAAGAACGACAGCAGTGTCTTGTGCCGGTTCCATGAGGCAGCCACACACACACACACACACACACACACACGAAGGGAACATGCATACACATTGCTATTGAGATTGCTGTAACCAGACATACGCTTGCCCCGCATACAACAAAACTGCTCTCTCGCGTGGCACACCGCCATCACCAGCACCGACGCCGGTGCTCGCCACCGCAGCCGCTGAGAGTGTGTGCGCGCGCTTACGTGTGGGGTGACGGAGGAAGGTAGGATGGTAGCCTCTGTCTTGGGACGCGTGTGCGACGGCAGCGACCACCAAGAACGCGGCACCGAGGAGCCGTGGTGGTGGTGCTGACAGAAGGGGGTGAAGAGGAGGTAGCTAGGAAAGGAGAGCAGAGTGAAAAGAGGAGAGCACGCCACTATTATGGATCACAACCGATGCATCATTCGGAAGCTCGCTGCCCACCACGCTAGTCCAGACATCAAGGCTGCCGGCGCACCAGTAGTAACGCTTTGAGCGCCGGGGAAGCGGAGGGGATACAGAGAAGGGAGAAGAGGCAGAACATCTAGAACGGCTTGGGAGAGATCAGCTGCGTTGACACGCAGATGTGGGGGAGTGTCGAAGCTGCCTCGCGGTGCTTCGGGATTGAAAAGACACCGCCGCACAGGCATTGCTGCGGCACACACGGGCCCGCGGAGCAGGCGCGCGTGCGCAGCCACGGCGCCACGCACGAGAGTGGCGGGCGCCAGCACACCGCTGGCACACAGGGGACACAGACACACATGCACACGGTCGCCGCGCGGACCACAGGTGACCCGCACACGCCACACACCACAGCAGCGCCCAGCACACGACACGGCACGGCACACACAGCGCACCGCGCACCACGCGTGGCGGAGCGGCTGCGGCAGCGCGCACCACCGCGTCGTCGTGACGGATTTGTGTGTGCGATAAGCCCTCTTCTGCATGGCGTGGCGGCCGCCAGCTGCTCATGACTGTACGGTGTTATGCGGCGGGGGGCGGGTGTGTGTGCCTCTCCCCCTGTCGCGTGTGTTGCCCAACGTTGCACAGAAACCACCGAGTGGGGAGACTGGCGCAGCACGCCTGTGCACGTGGCACAGGCCCCGCCGCGGGACGCGCAAGTGCGCGACCCATTCGCATCCGACCGCGCACGCACACACGCCCGGAGGCGTGCGCGCACGCGGCGTAGGGGGTGGATGCACGGCGGGTGCGCCGCCCGTCATGGCACGCACTGCACAGCACGCGGAAGCACGCGAGGTGCTGCCGGCACGGCGCAGCGCGCACCGATAGCTTCTGCCACGGGATCACCCGCACACCGGCACGAGTGCCGGCGCGGAGATGCAGGCACCCCACCCTTCGCTGAGAGGGGAGCCGTACCGCGGCAGCCGGTGGCCCCGCTGGTCGACATGCGAGCAACGGGTGTGTACGGCGGTGCCTCGTGACGCTTGTAGCTGTCTGGGGGTTTCCCCCGGCACCCGGCACTTGCTGCCTGCTTTGTGTGGGCGAGGGACTTTGGCTCAGGACCCGCGCCACACGCGAGGCGCGTGCGAGCGCGGCGCCCCAGTGGAGCAGTCGGTCGTGTGCGCGGGGGCGCGCTCCGGCGCGCCCGCTAGGGTGCGCGTGCGGAGCGTATCGAGTGCGGCTGCGGGGCGACAAGGAAGGGGGGCAACGGGTTTGCTTGTGGGCCCCTCGGCACCGCCCGCCGCGGTGGTGGCGGTGGTGTGCGTATGTGCGTGCCCGAGCAGACGCTGCTGATACTGGTGCATAGCGGCGCGGACGCCTGTGAGCGCGTCGATGCGCGCGCGTGTACGTGTGCGTGTGTGCTTGCGTGCCGGCGGCTGCGCCGACGCGTGCCAGTGCGCGTGCGTGGAGGGTGGGACTGCCCACGCCTTCCCGACAGCGGTTCGGCGCAGGGGGGACGCCCCAGTATGTGGTGCCAGTGGCGCTGTGGGCGGCTCGGCACCGTCCGTTGCTATCTCCGTCGTGCGTGCGCGCGGGTGTGACGCCGCGCGCAGGGGGAAAACTGGAGGCACGCGTCGGACCCCCACGAGGTCATCATTTCTCTCTTTCTCAAATCATCACAGCATAGCACAGGTGGGCCCGCGCGTGTGGTCGAGATGCCGGCGCCGCGGTAGATTTGTACTGGTGACTTGAACGGCATGAACTGCGCTGGTAGAGGAGGTGGGGTGAAGGGAGGAGACGATAAAGAGAGCACGGCGTTCACCAATTCCACCATACGTAGAAAAGACTCATGGGTTGACAAGGAAGAAGGGTTGATAGTGGGAGGCAGGGCGGGGTGTGTCAGGGGGAAAGAGACGGAAGACAACGTTGACTGAGGAGCCAGTGTACAGTGCGGGGAGCACAAGTAGGCATGGGTCCAGTGTGCTGTAGTGCGAGTCCAGTGTTCTATACTCCCTCCGAAACAGAAATTGAGTACGAGAACTGGTCGGCAGACGTCGGGGGTGGGGCGTCGGCGTAGGCGACGCAAGCCGCGTGAGAGGCGGGACGGTCGTCTCTTTGTTTTTCCAAGGGCCCCCTTTTTTTCGCTCAATGCTGCCCTCTGGACTGTCGGTTGCCCGTGAGAGGGGAGAGAGCCGGCCAAGGGCGTGTTGCGGCGCGGATCAGGTTTTCTTTCAGGGTCTGGATTCATGCGGCAAAAGCATCATCTGCAAGCGTTTCGCTTTTTTATTCAACGTGTGTCCAGTTCTCGGCAATGCAGCACGAGTTCTTACTCCAGTCTACCTGGCCGATCCCAGGCCCCCCCCCTCCCCCCGTTGGCGTGGTGCCAAGCAGCTGCAGACACGCGGCACAAGCCGTGCGTTGACTCAGTCGTCGGAGCACGACCCCTGCCTCAAACTATGCCCACACACCGCCTCGCAGGCTGCCCCACAGCCGATCCCATGGTGCCTTCCGCCACCTGGTGCACCCCTCGCCGTGGCTGGGTGAGGTACGTTTGAGCCACGCCAACACTCTGTCTCATCCCATGGATGGTACACACGTGTGCAGTGCCGCAGCTCGCACCGGCGCAACTGTATCCAGGACCTGCCCGCCGACGTCAGCAGGGACGCATCGCTCTGACATCCCCTCACGTCGTAGGCGCATGACCCTGTCACCAACAGGGATGTTTTCGCATATAGGCAGGGATAGGGGGGATGCTGCTTGACCTCGGCTCACAAAGAGTGAGGGCACTGGATCCTGAGACGCCGCGCAGTCAGGTGTGTTCTCTTGTCAGCAGAAGTGGTGTAGGCCTTCCGGGAGAGAGCAGAGCAAGGTCCGATATCACTGGGTGGGGCAGAGGGAGAGAAGGGCATGCGCGAAACGAGAGACGAACACGGAGGTGAGACGGAGGCGAAGACAAGACGACAAGGAGCAAAAACAGAACACGCGACACCCTCGGGAGACCCTCAATGATACACTGACAAACATGGCGGATAAGATCCGCAACCTCTCGCCTCAGAAAGCGAGACATCGGCGGCAGTAAAGGCATGGAGTGGAGACGTAAAACGAAGGGAACCTTGACAGAGATGCAATTGTCTCTTCCTCCTTTTCTAGGTCTCTGTGCTAGAGCTGCTCCTCTAGTGTCTTGACGAGAAGTGCGTCGTGGTGCAGGCGTGATTGGCGGTTCTGACGCAGGCCGTGGCGTTCCCCGGGGTACACGAGCATGCTGTACGGCTTGGCGTTGTCGACCAGTGCCTTCACCACGTGGCAGCTATGGCCAAAGTGCACGTTCTCATCGAGAAGGCCGTGTGCGATGTAGAGGCGGTTGCACTCCTCGGGAAAGCCCCCGGCGTAATGGCTGATGGCTGACGTCATGTACGCCTCGTTCCTGTTTCGCGATGCGCCGCTTTCCGCGCTGCCGTCCTCCCCGTAAAGGGCCCCCATGTAGCGCTCTGTGTAGCCTGTGTCGTACAGTTTCCAGTCGCCAACTGGCGCGCCCGCGAAGCCGATCCGAAAGACATCCGCTGCCTGGCACATGGCGAGGAGGGTTGCATAGCCGCCGTAGGACCAGCCAAAGATCGCCACACGCTTCGCATCAAAACGGAAGTTGGCGGGGGAGCCGCTCTCGGACTCCGGCGTGTTGCAGAGGTACTGCGTCACATCGACGTAGTCGTGTGTCTCGAAGTTGCCAAAGTTCTTCTTGCAGATGCTCAAGTCACGCAACCCGTTAGCGTTGCTCATTTGGTTGTCCACTACGGCAACGGAGATGCCGTGCTGCAGCAATACCTGCACCGGGGCCTTGCAACGGGTCTCGTAGTCGTTCTCGAACACAAGCTGCGCGTGTGGTCCGCCGTAGATGAACAGGGCTAGTGGCCCTGGTGCATCCTTTGGTGCGCTTGGCGAGACGAACACCGCTGCGCTCAGTGGTACCCCGCGACGGTTCGTCACGGTCACAATTTGCGGAGTCACGACCGGCAGGCCGCCAAAGTAGCGGGTTGGATCTGCTGTTGTGGCCGGGTCGGTTCCTGGCGTTGTGGCAATCCATGACGGAACGGTGACCTCCGCTCTTTTCTGCGGTGCTGAGACGCAGCTCACGTAGAGCTTCGCCGGTGCAGCGGCGGTGCTGGAGACGTAGTAGAGATGGTCACCCTTGGCACAGTAGCTGTAGACGTGCTCGTCCAGCGGGGTGAGGCGAGTCAGTGCGTCGGCGATATGCGGCGCACTCTCCAGCGACAGCGGCACGGAGTAGAGCGTGCGCTTCAGGCGCCCTTCGGCGTTCGCCAGGAAGTACACGCGGTCCTCACACACATGCTGCGTGCCCGCGCACACGTTCCATGCTCCCGCCGTCAGCGGCTTCCACGTCTCTGGATTGCCGTCGCCGGCGGGACGGGCGTAGAGGTGGTAGTGCGCCGTCTCCGTTTCTGCTGCGTGGCGGCAAAGCACGTCGTACACCTTGCCGTAGTGCACCGGCACCCCGGGCTGGCACTCCACCCACGCAAAGTCAATGCGTTGCTTCCACTCCACGCGCAGCTCCGGCGCAGCGGCATCGCCAATAATGTTCGCAGTGACTTTGCCGTCCTTTTCACTGTAGAGGGACCGCAGGTCTTCCTCTTTGGCGATGGTGGGCAGCGCTGCGATGGGGCAGCTCATCACCGCGTAGTCCTCCTGTGCGCGACTCGCGACGGAGACATAGAGCGTTTCTGCATCTTTGAAGCCGAAGCGAAGAATGTACTCCGTCCACGGTGCCACCTTGCGAATGGCGACATCGGGGAGCAGACGCATCTTCTTCGTGGCGGTGTCGTATACGATAAGTGTTGTGCGCGCGTTTGGGTCACCGACACGGGAGTACGGCATCTCCTCCATCTCTGTCGCGTAGGTCGGGCACGCCGGCTCCGCTTCCGGCACCTCAGGAGATCCCAGACTGCTGAGCAGGGCCACAGAGCGCATGTGGGAGGAGTCGATGTAGGAGAAGACAATGTACCGGTCCGTCGCGTAGTGCCCCGTGTACCGCGAGAACTCTTCCTGGATGATGTAATCCGCCACACCGCACTGGTGCAGGTCGTCGCCGATGTGCGTGATCTGCTCCACGGTGACGGCCAGCGGCGCCTCCTCGCTTGCGGGGCTCTCCGTCAGGGTTGCCTTGTACACATTATTGTTGTTGACAAAGGTCATGACGGTGTGGGTGCTCGGGTGCGCCTCATCAAAGGACTTGATGGCCTGCACAAAGAGGTTCGGCTTGCTGCCCATCGCCTTGAAGTGAGTCTTGTCTTCCTCAGACATGTAGTCGAACAGCTTCAGAGGGGCCTTGCCGGCACGCGGCCCGTTCTGGTAGTAGACATACACTTCGACCCCGCTTGTGTAGAAGATGGCGCCATCGTTGCAGCGAACGTGAAAATTCGCGATGCCCGTCGTCTGGCTGCGCGTCCGCTCGCGCAGCATCTCCTCCTCCTTGGTGAACTGCTTCTCTTCCCCGACTTCCTGCTCGTCTGAGGCAATGACACGGACGGCCTCGGCGACTTCCAAGCCGACCGGCGCCGAGTACAGCTCCTGCTGCTTGCCCTGCGTCCAGTAGACGCGATCGCCAACAATTGTGAGGTGTTGCGGTTTGCCCGCTGCAGAGGTGAAGGCGTCCATGTACCGAGAGAGCTCGTTCATGGAGCTCTTCAGTGCTGTCGGCGGCATGGCGCGCGTGCGAAAAGCGTGTAGTGCTATAGTTCTCTGTATGTATGCGTGGAGCAGCGAACGTGTGCGGTGAAAAGGAACGAAAAGGAGAGAGATATTATCCTCGTGCCGTTGTGTGCGCGTGTGGTCTTGACATCGAAGATGCTCAGATGAACACGGGTGCATAGAAGGGAAACGTGGCGATGGTGAGATGACGAGCACGGCAGCACCAACAAGTGGATAGAAGTGCACATACAACACAGATTCGTAACTTGTGCCAGCACTCGCGCGCAGTGCAGTGGGTGACAAGGCCTCCTTACTCTAACGCGAGGACGTGGACGTGGCGCCGGGCGGTCTGCACGACTCGAGGACACTTGTTGATGCACTTGTCCTGTTGCGACACGCCAAGGATGCATCTGTGTGCTCTTCGGCTAGATCAATCACCTCTCGCTGGCACACAAGGATGCGTGTCTCGTGCTACACGCAGGCTCACAGAAATGGGGGAGTGCGTGTACATTCAAAGACATATGCTTTTGTTCTCCTCCGCCGGTACAGTCGCGCTCTGATGCGGGCCCAATCATACACTCTTGCGAACCTCATACCAGTTACGATACGAACACGTATTCCCCTTGCTCCCCGCGCTGGAGAAACTCCTTCTCAATGAGGTATGCAACGCAGCACTTGAACTGGCTGGGAGTGACCACCAACTGGCCCTCCAATGCGAGCGCGACGCGCTCCACCAGTTCGCGATGCGGGAGGACGCGCTCGGCCTTCATGATCCGCACAATGCACACCTTGATCTTGTGTGCACTGTCTGCCGAGTACGTCGGTGACGACGGCTCATCACCTGGTGCGCTCGGTGCAGCTTTCGCATTGACAGGTGCGTCGAGGCGCGCCTGCCGCGCCGGTTTCAGTGATGACGCGGGAAAAGCAGTGGCTGCTTCCGTCGGGTTCGCCGGGAAAGCAGGGTTGCGAGCGCCGCCCTTCTCGGAGCTGTCGTCTTCGCCGTCGTCTGCGGCCGTCATATCCATTGTCTGCGCTACCCACTGCTGCCGCGCAGCGGCGCGTACGTCAACGATGACCTTGCGCTGACGAACCTCGCGGGTATCATCACGAAGCTGGTACGTCAGCTGCCGGGCACCTGCAGCCACGCTGCGCACGACGACGTCGGCCTTGACAAGTTCGTGCAGAATATGGGCAAGCAGCGGCTTTGGTGCCTGCACCGGGAGCGCCTTGTGCAGCGCGTCGAAGGTGTACGGTTGCTCACTTGCGCGGTCCAGTAGCTGACACACCAGCAACGCAAGTGGGGGACCGACGATCTGCACGGCCTGGGAGACGCTACGGCCAGCGCTGGCAGCGCCCCTGGAGAAGATGTAGAAGGCCAGCTGGCCGTTGCCCAGTGGCCAACGCAGCCGCCTCCGCTCCAGCTGCCCGTCCGCCGGCACGGCGGTTGAGGCGTGGTCGTCGACAGTCGTGCTTTGACCTCCATCGGAAGTCCCCCGGTGCTCCCCGCTTGCACCTAGGCCGCCCACTGCACCGGGGCTTCCAACAGACGAGAGGTTGCTGCCTCTGTACGACGAGTTTGATGGTGCGTACGCGCTGCGGTACTGCTGCAGCGTGCTCAGCGTCAGCAGCCCACCATAGGCCTCCCTGTAGTCCTCGGATTCGTTGTCAGAGTCGTTGTAGCCAAAGTCACCGGCCTGACGTCCTGTGCGACGTACCGCATTGCCCAACGCCGAGGAGAAACCGCGCACCACCGCGGCTGCCGTCACGGTACGCAGCTGCGTCCCTGCAGCGAGGGGTCCAGAGTTCTGGCCTCCGTCGCCGTGCCGCCAATGACTGCCATGCGGAGCGTCACTAAGACTGCTCCGCAGGCTCTTTGGGCCACCGCCACCACTACTGCGCGACGGAGGATGCAACGGACTGGTGTTCTCGCGTTCCCTTAGCTTAACTTGTCGCCCGTAGCCGCGAAATGGCTCAGAGTGCCCGTCGTACTGCCACTCGACGCTCAGCACCGCGTCGACCATGCGCTCGTCCAGCAGCTGGTGCTGCTCCCACAGTTGGCGTAGTCGCCGGGAAGACAGCACCACGGCTGTGTGCGGCTGCCACCAGGCTTGACAAAGAACGCGAACGCGGTGGATGAGACCGAAGGCGCCGTGTTGCAGGGGACGGATGTCTCCCAGCGTCTCTGCGTCTTGCGTTGCCGCGAGCTGCGCACATTCCATGGCGATGTCTCTGCTACTCGCGCCTCCAAAGTCGCCGCCGTCGCCTCTTCTGCCTTCCCCGCTTAGACTCCCGTGTGTAGCATTCAGCTCCCGATCCTCTGCAAGGTCTGCGCGTGCTCCAGAGGGAGGCGACGATCTCATCGTGCTCCGGGGATCGGACATGGCCAGCTGCAGGTCCCTCAGCAGTGTCATGCACGGCGCCGCCACTGCCGCGCCAAGGCGGTAGGCCATACGGCTCACCACCTGTGACTCCACCAAAATCTCGGACTGCGATCGGCACATCATCACTTGCGGTGCGAGATAGCCCTTCAGCAGCAGCACAAACATGTCCTTGGAGTTAAGCAGCGAGGCCATATTCAGGATGGTGTCCACAGCGCTCAGCTGGGCCGCGGGAGGCTGCTGGGCCGCGCCCTGCTGTATGAGGCCATACAGCGCCTGCACCAGTGCCAGCACAGCGCGCTTTTCCAGGGAGATGAGGAAGCCTTGGAAGCCTTTGCGGACGGCAGCAATGGCCAGCAGGGCTGGCGACGTTGGCGCGGAAAGCGTTGTGGAGACCACACCGTCAAACTCGCCGTTGCACTGCTCGAGAACGGCGGCGCCGAGCTCCTGCCCAGTGGCGGTAAGGCCTGTCTCCATCAGCGGGCGCCGACTGCCACCATTACCGATAGCGTGATTATCTTCGGTGTGGTGGCCGCAGCTCTCGCTCGCAGCGCCGTCGCGCCCCTGCAACGCAGCGTAGGTCATCTCCAAGAGGAAGACCATACGGGCAAGCACAGGTTTGGGAAACGGTGTGACGACGGCGATGGAGGAGGTAGCCGCAGTGCCGGCACCCGCATGCCCTCCCATGGTTGTCACGTGAGCTGCTTTCTCTCGCTTCTTTTTCTGCAAGGCTGAGGCTGCGCGCTGATCGGCGGCGACGGCCGCTGCCGCTGCCGTTTCGCACTCCGTCAGGTAGTCGGTGAGGTAGGCTTGCACGTTGGCGCTAAAGCGCGTGAAGAGTTGCTGCTGCAGAGCCGCCGCTGCCTTGTCCAGCACGGGGAAGCGGCTACGGCGCGGCATTAGGTAGAGAAGACACGGGAAGCCTTCATCTGGCAAGGTGGCCACCTGGTGTAGCTGTGCGGAGCGAGAAAACCGCTTCACGTGAGAACCGGCAGCTGTCGTGAGGTCGTTACCGCCACGTTGTCTTGCCGCCGTCGCGGCCGCACCGTTGTTGTCGCGCAGACGACCCACGTTGGCGCCATCGCTTCTTGCACCCAAGGCGGCTGCGGACACAGAGCCATCGTCGCCCGCTGATGCGGTTTCCTCTGTGTAGAGGCTCTCGACAACGTCACCGCCGCCATCCTCGCTGCTCGCGAGTGGGGCACCGACTCTACTTGCCGTTACGCCTTGCTGCGGGAGCTTCACGTTGCCAAGGCGCGCGCGACGTTGCTGCTGCTGCTGCAGAACGCGCTTCAGATCCAGTCCTCTGCCGCGGCGGCGAGTGAAAGCTCGATCCGCCTCCTTGGCACCACCATGGCGGTGAATGCCAGTGCCGCCGCTGCCGGCCTCGCCTTCGTTTGCGACGGTCGGCGACCTCGGTGGCCAAACAATACTGGTCGTGCGTGACACAGCATCCTCCAGCTCGGTAGAGGCGACGGAGTGACGGTCGCGCGTGTCGGGTTTTTCGGCACGATCATCATCGACGGCACTGACGACTGCGGTGGTTAAGGAAGACGTGACGGGCGCCGATGACGTGCCTGTGTTGCACAGACCGCCGCGCCAGTGGTCCTTCTCGCCCATGTCCCCGCCTGACCACTTCTCCATCGTGTGCCGCTGCTGCTGTTGCTGCTGATACTTGGCGGGTGGCATGACGCACAAACACTCGTTCTCGGGTAGCGGCATGCGCTGCTTTGGCCGCTTGGCGCGCTTTTGCTCGACATGCTTCAGTGCCTCCATACGCTGCTGCGCTTCGTCACACATGGCGATCCAGAGTGGCACCCCCCACCTCTGCACAAAGTCGGCGACGGCGGCGTTCGTCGGGGTAAAGAGAACCGACTCGTCGCAGCCGTCCAGCGGCGACGACGCTGCCTGGTTCCGTGGCTCCTTGGAGGATTCAGTGGTGCTCTTGTCTGAAGCACCGCCATCTGAAGGAAACGAGGAGGGCAGTATCACACCGCAGAAGCCGCAGAGGAAAGCGTTCAGGCTCTCCAGCATGCGCGTCCGCCCCCACGGGGTCAGGGCGTCTAGAAAGTGCGTCGTACCAGCGTTCAAAAAGAGCAGCTTGGCACGAAGCCGGATGTACGCTTGCAGAGTCTCGCGAAGTACTCGATTCGCACCCGCGAGGGTGCGAGTTGCGGCGATGGTCGTAACGGAGGGGTCACAGGATGAAGGATCGTGGGCCAAGGCAGCTTGCTGTCCCGCGGTATTGTCGAAAAGGTTCGCAGCCAACTGCGAACCATAGAAGAAGGCAAGACGCTTGCCATTCTCGACGAGCCAATGCTGAAGTACGTGCACTCGGCAGTGCTCAACCAGGAAAAGAAGCTTGAAGACGTGGCGCGCAACGTACTCCTCTTGTTGCGCCCGTTCTCTCACGTGGGGGTTCGAGGTAAGTATGCCTGCCCTGGGAGCTGGCGCAGGTGTGTCTCCGTTGCCGTGGCCGAACGACGCGGCTGTGTATGAGAGCAGTGGTGATGGGGGCGATGACCAGACGACGCGATCGTCGTCGTCGTCGTGTTGCTCATCGCTGTGCCAAGATGACACGCCAGAGAGCTGCCGCATCGTTTTTAATGCCAACGACGCCTCCTTTCCCGTATCTGCCTCACCCGTCTCGGTGTTGTCCTGCGGCGGCGCACAATGCGACAGTTGCCTGGGATTACCTGTGTCGCTGGCAGGTGTCGTGACCTGGCTTCGCAGCCGAGCGCAGTGGACGCGGGGTAGCAAGAGAAAGAGAAGGACCTCACCAGTCACTTCGCGGATCTTCGCAAGGTTCTCGTTCACAATGATTCGCATGAGATGCCCGAGAAGGTTGGCGGTGCTGGGGAGAGAGGAGGGAGGACACGCCGACAGACGAGCTTGCTTGTCGGTGGTTTTGGTAGCTTCTCGATCTGTAGACAGGGCTGCAGGGGTACTGGAGCGACTCATGCTGTTGTCTGCACCTGCGGCACTTGCCGCACCTCCAGGGCTGATGCTGAAAGATGACACAAGCGAAGTCTCGCCGCGGCGACGCAGCGGAGGCGACAGCGGCCGGGCCGAATGTGTTCCAGCGCGCTGCACTTCCTCATCGTGAAGGTCGCTGAGGCGGCGGTCCTGCTGCTCCTGAAGCTGTTGGCGGCCTCGCCGCTGCAGCAGCTCCTCTGCGTCCTCGAGTACCACGTCGTACCGGAGAAAGAAGAGAGAAAGCAGCGATTTGAAGCGGTGATAGTGCTGCGCCACAATGACCCAGACATGTGCGTATTCTAGCGTCCCTGGTGGCACAGTGCTGCAAGTGCTTTGCGCGGTGCATGGCTGCACAGCTCCTGCGCAAGAGCCAGCCATTGGTGTGGCGCACCACAGCGTAAATATGCGCTGCACAGCATTGCTCCACACTTCGGGCAAGTTCGGCGCGCGGTGGAGAGAGGCGTTGCGCACGACTTCTGGTGCGGGGGATGATGCGCCTGCCATCTCCTCCAGCACGCTGGGGTCCCAAAACTCTAACGGTGGAAGCAAGGAGCATGGGAACGATGTCCGCTGCACCGGGGTGGACGCCGAAGGCACTTTCTTGCCAGCTGTGTCGTCGTTTATGCCGTCGCGCCGTGTCGCGCACCATGGGGACGGCTCGTAGTACTGTCGCAGTTCACTCGGAAGCCGAATAAGATTACTGGACGCGCTTGCCATCTGATTTGCCCACGCGACGACGGTCACCCACAGGAGATGCTGTATGATGCAGAAGGAGTTATAGCGGGCGTCCTCCGCAATCTGGCGCACATGTGAGAGGAGATTGTACACCCGCGCGTACGTGGTGGTGCTAGACAGTGGAGGGGGGGAGAGCGAGGGTTCCTCCGCAGAGCAATCACTATCATTTGAACGGCCGTGGCTGCTCGCCGGGAACGAATAGCGCTGGTGCGACTCCAGGGAGGCCCTATACAGCTCCGCGTTCACCACCTCCCATTCTTTGATCAAGTCATGCAGGGACACAGTCATGCCACCGGGGAGGGAAAGAGAGGGAGTGACGTGTACGCGTGCTTGTTCAGCACTGGAAGGGCCCAGCAATCAAATCTGAAAGACGACGAAGACACACACACACACACACACATCCACAATAATAAGACCAACCGTAGAAGAGCTGTTTAGATGGGTGACGTGCTTCGATGCTGCTGCCTCCTGAACGAGTGCGTCATGCGCACCAGGGCCAGCGCACGAGGGATGACAAAATAGAGGAGGGGGTATAGATTGGGCAGGGAGGGGGGAGCGCCTGCGTAGGTAGAGCAAAACAGAGCGGAAGGAAGCCCGCGATCGCTCACCTAGGTAGCAAGGCTCTCACGCAACGCGTTCTGCACGGCGCCAAGAAGTAGAGGGGTGTTCAGGACAGCAGAGAAGAGCTAGATGGAAAGACAGAAGTTAAGAAACCCACACCCCACAGACAACGCAGACGCGCGCGACTGCAGAGGAGACAAATCGAGAGACAGAGGGAAAGAGAGAGACTTGTAAGTGCCCCAACAGTGAAAAAACGATGATGGCCACCTCTGTTGATGATACTGGTGGTTGCCTGCGCTTGCGGAGTCGCAGCAGTGAGTGAGCAGGGCGAGGAAGGGTGAGAGAGCGGCGGTTAAGCCAAACTAGGCGAAACAAAAGAGTGCCCGTCGCACTCTTCGCTCTCTTTCTCGATGGCCTCGCGTGTGCACACACTTTGAGAGATAATTGACGTGTGACGAGGGAAGGAGGACTACGAAGACTGAGAAAAAAAATGCGAGCAGCACTCAAGGAGCGCACACATACATACACCACTATAGGCACAGGCACAACTGTGGGGATCTAGACGGAGGTGGGGCGGAGAAAGGGTGAGAGGGAGAGAGAGAGGAAGGTGAAAGGAGACGGCAGCGCGCCAAGGAAAAGAGTACATCGATAGCGTGCGCGCAGGGTTGAGAAAACGTCAGCGATGGTCGTGTAGTGGGAACCGACCGTGGGTGCTACGGAAGATTCACCAAAAAGTGAGCGAGAGAACGGCACGAGAAAGGGAAAACCCACTCGCCAACATTTACACACCCGAAGACTCCTCGTTGCGCAACAGGCGCGTATCCCTCACACGCGTCATAGCCTCAGGAAGCGGGGCACAAAGACAAATAAAGCTTCCCAGCACCAACATTCCTTACCTTTTTTTTGGTGTAGTTTCAGCGTCCTTGTGTGGAATACGTTACCCCTCCTCCCTTTCCACCTTTCGGCACAAGAAAGCACGCTGTGCAGCAACACACACACACACACACACACACACACACACACACACTTACCGTTGCGGAATGCTGCGCGCATTTCACAGCGTCTGGGACGATAACGGAAAACACAAAGCAAGAAGAGAAAGTTCAGCTGGCCGCACTTCGAGTGTGCAACGACACATCAGGAGGGGTGGGGACGTGAAATACAGCACGGGTGGCGTCGAGCGAACCGCCGCCTGAAAAGAAGTAGCAGAAAGGTGATGTACATGAGCAGATATGAGGAGCGCAAGAAAAACGTTTGCGCCTCTTCTTGTTCTCCACGAGGGAAGGCTAGAAGCACGTCCGCAGACACGTCCGTAGAAGTCCGAACAGCGTCGGCATACACGGGGGACCCGGAGGCGGAAAAGAGAGACAACAGAAGAAGTCTAACGCTGCCACGACCTATCTTTCTCTTTGTATTGGGGTCAGACTCCAGTTTGCGCCCTTTCACATGACGGTAGGGGACAACGATAAATCCACATCCCTACACCCACACCCACATGCGCCCTCTTCCCGACATGAATGTGCCACCTAGCAGTAAGTGTCAACAACGAACTCTCTCTCTCTCTCTTGTGATCCTCTCTTCCTCGCTGTCCTACGCCAGCAGGTGAGTGCGCCGGCCCCCGCAGAGACCTTTGGGTACTCACAACTCCACCACACCGGATTCCACTGGTCCCGCGCCACCCCATCCCTCTCTCACGCGATAGGAAGTGTGTCAGACGGAGACATTCTGTTTGCGAAGGTGTTCTTCAGGGCGCAGGGGAGGGTCCGTCTCTGTTGCGTTGCGATGAGCTTCTCATGTATGGCCAAGCCTCGCGCGGCCTCGCGTTTGCGGAGCTCGACAGCGATCACGTCGGCCACCGATCGCACCCCGTGAGCATCGAAGGCTTGTGGAAAGGCGGGCGCTCTGCGCACATGGAGATGCTGACTGCGGATGACGCGATCGTCATGCCGCTGAGGGAGGGGGCGCAGGTGTCGGAGGCGTGCATCCATCGCCTCAAGGGCCCCGCTCTCGGCAGACTCACGGAAGCCGCCCACGCCGTGGGATAAACGCCCTGCAGCTCGCAGAGCACACGGGTCGACCTCCACAGAGGATTTGACGCGTGGCAACGCGTGCGCAGCTTCGCAGGCACAACCGATCTTCCGATGGGCCCCCGCACACGGCGCCCCTGTCCGTCCACCGCGTGGCCGTGTCGTGTCGTGCCAAACACACCTATGCTCCAAACATCCCTGGTGCTCTGCGGAGGCTGGGCCCGCCAGCCGTTGGGACGAGATACTGCGGCCGGAGCCCCGGAGTGACCTGCACATTGCGTCTGATGAGCACCTAGTCGACAGACCGAGTCGTGATCCCATATACAAGACTCGAAGGGGCACAGCTGGCGACACGGAGAAATGAGGCAGACAGGTGGGACGGGCAGGAGGCTCCGCACTCCCGCCTGACAGGGGATGCGCCTTTATGACCTTCTTAACAAAGAGGCAAGTGACGTCGCCGAAGTAGTGAAAACCGGCGTTCTCCTCCGTCAGCACTCGTTCGATAATACCCTTGACCCCGGCGGCACCAATGACCACCGGCACGTTCTCAAACACAGAATTCTCGCTGTGCTCTCCGTGCAGCAGCAGGGGGCATGGTAACAAGCGCTGCAGTCGGCCCAGAAACATGCTGCCCACTTTGGCATTCGACAACGCCGCGATGCAGCTGTCAACGCTTTCGCCAAGCATGACGAAAGATTACGTAAACACCGGCAATACGCTGCCCTTCAACTCCCAGGCCAAGAGCAGGTTCTGTCTAGCTGAGCTGAGGTAGGTGCCAGTGCAGATAAAGCGCCTCAGCTGGACGCCCAGTGCCTTCCGCAAGGAAGTGGCTACCACATCCGCCCGGTTTGAGATGCAGATAAGCACGCTCATGAAGGTTTCCCAGACGTGCTCCTTGAGCATTGCCGCAACGTACGCCACCACTGACGTTGTGTGTGACATCGTCTCTAGGTGCATCTAGTTCGGCTGTGGCAGTGGTCCGGCGGACAGCACGATCGCATCGCGATCAGCGAGATGGGTCGGTACTGCAAGCGACAAGAACGAGGCGGTGAGGCATGCAGGTGACGGTGCCCTGGATCACATCAACATAGTAGGCTTCATCTGCGATGCTCTAAATGGCGAGGGAGTACCTGACGTGGGAGCTGGCGTAGTCCTTACCGATGATGCCATCGCTGCGCAGCTGTGCAGGTGAGACCGTGATGAGGGCGAAGTCAGAGTGTACGAGGGATAAGGGACGGAAAAGAAAGAGCAGAAAAAAATGTGCTGTGGTGTTCGTGCGAGGACGACGAGAGCGAGAGAAGCGTACAGTTCCGGGGCAGGGTTACGTGCAACACAGAAAGGCAGCCGCACAGGGGAGGAGCGGTGGCGAGTGCAGGTGGGAAAGGAGAAGAGAAAAAGCGACTTCGGATCCGAGGATGGGCGAGGGGGCGCTTGAACAAGGTAAAACAAAACAAACAAAAACGACTCGGAGCATCTCAGCGCAGGCTGCGGGCGTCGCAGCCGGCCGGAAACCCGTACGACCGTGACGCCTTCAACTTTTGCAGAAGGAAGATGCTCACGACCGTGGGTGGCTGCATGCGCACGCAGAAAGGGAGAGGCACAACGCCGGCAACGGAGGAATTCTATGCGGTAGGCACACGGCCGAAAACAGGAAGCGCAACTTTCGCCTTCCTTTCTCTCCTTTTTCGCCAAGGAGGAAGAGGAGAGTCGGGAATCCGTGCTAGCCATGCGACACCCTCCCTCGTGAGGGTTCTTCCATACATCTGTTTCAAACGGCGCTGACGTTCGCCAAAGTTGCACATCACATCGTGTACATCGACCAACGGGAGAAACGCCATGGGGCGATTGGCGACCAAGACGACTGTGTGCGTCTGTAAAAAAGCAGACGCAGACGAGCGGCGAGGAGGGCGGCGGCGGCAGCAGCGGGGAGGCGGGGTTTGATGGGTGGGGAAGACACGACGGTTTGACCAGAGAGACAACTGCTCTGCAGTCTCTCTCTCCCCGCCCCTCTTTTCCTCCATCACACGTGCCATCATCGTCAGAAGCCGTGCGTGCAGTGGATGCGACCGCGGCAGAGACTAGAAAAACAAACGGCGCAGCCCTTTCCCCTTCTTCTGCCCCACCTACCCATGCACTCTTACATGGCATCGTACACGACGGCGGAGGAGGGGCCAGAGGCGAAGCGCAAGCTTGCGCGGCTCACACATTGCGCCTCGCGGTCGTCCAGTTCCACATACCTCACTACCGGCACTGTTTTTATATGTTTATGCCTGTTGCGGTGCCGGACTTCAGCGGCGCCCCCAACTTGGAAAAGTACTTACCGCACAGGCCTTGGTACTGGCTGCCGTACTGTTTCCCCTCAAACGTCTTTACTTTCCAGTGGTGGATCTTGCGGCACTCCTCGTTGACGCCACATCCGTAAGCAGAGCTCGTCTTCTTGTACATGGGGTTCATCACGAGCCTTGTCTGCATCCATGTCGTGCCGCGCGACACTGCTGTGGCATGCTCGCAGACAAACTGCCGTAGACCAGCAGGCAAGGATTCTAGATCGACACGGGTGGAGATGATGCCTTCGACGCCGCAGTACTTGCCCTCCGAGTACTCCCACGTGAAGTCGTACCATCGCTGAATCGACAAACGAGGCGCCACATAGTCTATTGCCATCCCGGACAGCTCCTCCGGGTACGCAAAGTAGCCCTGCAACTCGTCTGGCAGGTCACCGCGGGTAAAGATGGGGCGGACCACGTCTTTGATCCCACGGAGCACAAAGAGGTCATCGTGCGCAGCGCCACCGCTGCTGGGGGATTGCTGACCTGAAGCCGGAGACGCAGCCATCTGCCTACGCTCTACCCAAACCAACGTCATGAGCGTCACCGCGTACAGCCCGGTCGGCGTCTGCGTGACCGGAAAGGCGGGACGCACGCCTGTCGGCAGCAACACATCGCCGAGTCTCCACAACCCCATGATCGTCTTCTTCGTGAAGGCTGCAACGTCACCGACGTGCTCGTCGTACGCCTCGTCGGCGAGCTTTTCGTGGTATGCCAGGAATTCATCGAAGGTAATGCTGCCTTCGTGATCGGCAGCACAGACGCTGAAATGGTAATCCAACGTGTCGCGTGCGGCTGATGGCGCCATGCTGCCCTCCTTTACGCGCGGGTGCGCATGCGCGAAGTACCGCTTCTTGACTTCGCTTAGGGCAACCATACCGGTGTTGTTGGGGTCCATGGACTGAAAGGCCACAGCCACCAGGTGATGCTCACTCTCGTTCAGCATGGCTCTCACGCGCGGGGGCAGGCTTGTGCGTGGGCGTGTGGGTGTTGACGCGCGAATAGACTTGACAGAGGAGAGGGAGATCGAGCGTGGCGCGCGTTGCTTGCGTAGCGGGGGTGCCTCAAATCGGACGCGTACTCACGCCCCGAAGGCAAAGAAACGCATCAGGGGCCACATCAGCGAGAACGAAAAACAAAAGAAGACAAAACGAAACACACGGGAGAGATGAGGCCCAAAGTGAGATGCATGGAAGGAGAGTGACCCCATGGGCGGGCATCGAGGATTGCACCTTGCGCGCAACTCTCCCGTGCACAAGAGGCCGGCGGGGAAGAAAGAGAGAGAGAGGTCCGCAGCAGCCACTTCTGCTGCCTCCCATGATGTTGCTTCTTTTTACTGCTTGTTTGACGCATCCCTCTGGGCAACACACTGCGAGGTGCGGCGGGGTAAGGTGGGCATAGCGGTTCATTAGGGAAGGAGAGACAACGGCTAGGAGAGGCTCTACAGCCACCCGGCGCGCACATAAGCGGACACGACTTCCTCGACTTCTTTCCACTATCCTCTCCCCCGACCGAGCTTCTCCCGCACTCATAAGCTCGCATACGTGTTGACGGTCAACAAGGCGCGCCTCTCTACATGCACTTCCGAATGCAGTCGCTCTCAACTCTCTGTGGTGCTTCTTGTTCTTGCAGTCTTCAGCCGACAAAGTTTTGTTTTGTTTTCTGATCACGACACACACACACACACACACACACACACACACACACACACACACACACATACATGTGCGTGTACATACCTGTGCATGAGCTGCTTTTAGCTTTGGCGTGCATGCGCAGTTGTATGCGTGTGCATCTGAAATAGTTTGCTTCTTTACTGCATCTCAGAACGCTCCTACGCAATACCACCATCATCTTTTTTCGACTATCGTGCATAGATGTGGAAGTTGCTCGTACGTTAGGGTATGTGGAGGGGGGAGCGAACCTGTGAGTGGCCAATCCTTCTCCGTGCCGGGCCCACCAGCGTATGCCTGCCTCTCTTTGTGCAGCGACACATCAGATTCGCCGACAGAGGCACACGCATATGGTTCTTCGCTTTCTCTCGGCCAACATGCGAGGAGTCTTTTGCTGAAGAGGGCGGAAGTGAGGAAGAGGTACACCGAAAGTTCCACACACACACACACACACACGGTCGAAGAAAATAACCAGAAGAATATGGAACAGACAGAAGCGAAAAGCAACACAGGAACAGAAGGGTGGGGGGTCACCGACCCTGACGCTTTCATTTTTCATTGATTGTATTTTCTCGGTGCACCGTCTTCGTCTATATCTGTACAAGCATCTGTGTAAAGAGTATGCGCTCGGGCCTTTGCTGTGTATCTGCGCTGCCAACGGCGTGAGGTCGAGAGTGCGGCGATGATAGCGATGTTGCCCTTCATGCGGCTCACGGGTCTGTACACGCAGATAGACACACACACACACACGTACACCGTTTGTGTCCTCTCTATGCTTTCTCGCTTTTTTTTGCTTGTGTCGTTGCTGTTGCGTACCATCCCCCCTCTCTCTCTCTCTCTTCTCGTTGCCCACATGTCCTCTTTTTTTGTTTTGCTTTTTTTTTGTGCTTGCTTAGCGTTCGTTGGACGTGAATGGTGTCACATGTGTATGTCTATCGAATGCTGTGGTAAACGGAAGAACCACCACCTCCGGCTGGGCCGCCGCCATACACGCTGTGAAACAGTAACCAAACGAAAAGAATCCGGCAGAGAACCCAGCTATACAGGCAATGCAAGAGCCAACAAAAACACACGCAGACAAACAGAGGCACGCACTTTGATAGAGGCAGAGAGGCAGATAGGTGCACAGTTTTCGGGACTCCTGGACGCACCCCTAGGCAAGACCACCTTACCGGCACACCGAGCGGACTCCTTGCCAGCCTCTGTTTAATCGTTTTGGCCCTCCTCGCACGTGTGAATTCGTATGAGTGGTCAAAGGAACTTTCGTTTACGAAAGTGGTAATATATTCGCTATCATCCTTTCCGCGCACATACGCGGGAGAGTATCTGAGGAGGAAGGGAGACACACGCCCAGTAATGGACTCTTGCAAAGCAAGAAAAAAGTCCAGGGCTCTTGAAACAAAAACAGCTGCATGGGCAACATACCACGGAGTAGAAAAAACCACTTCAGCAGAAGCGTGCGCACATGCGCCCCGTGCATACATGACCAAGGAAACGCAGCCAGTAGAAGACGACACATCTGGCGGGCAGGCATGGCGGAGGTAAAGGCAGCGGTCAGCGTGTTCGGCGTCCCTCTGCAACCTCGACACCTAGGCCTGCTTGGACGGCTTGCGAGCGCGGATGTAGAAGGACGGCGTGAAGATGCCGAGCTGACCGCCCACCACCAGGCTTTCCGCAGCCTCCTCCAAAACCTCCGTCGCCTTGTACGTGCCCTTCGGAGCTAGGTGCACGAACTCCAGCACGCGACACATGATGTTGGTGAGGATGCGGCCAATCGGGGTAGAGCGCAGGCCCTGCAGGGACGAGTAGTCGCCAACCAGCGGCTGGTACCACGGGATGCTCTTGATGGGGCTGGACTCGAACTGACTGATGACATCTATGGCTTCCTCCACCACGAAACCGGCCTCCTTCATGTACTCGATCACCTGCTTGCACGTCTCCATCTCCGGCAGGCCGTCGCCCAGCTCAATGCGGTGCTTGATCGTGCGATGGTACTCGTCATTGGGGTTGTACTTGTCGGTCATGCACCACTCGTACAGGACGAAGCAGGTGCCGGGCTTGATGACACGGAAGACCTCGCTATAGCACTTGACCTTGTCCTTTGCGTGGCATGTGGCCTCGATGGCGTAGGCGCCGTCGAAGGTGTTGTCGGCTAAGCTCATGTTGCAGAAGTCGGTCTTGACGTAGTCGATTTTGCAGCTCATACCGGCGAGTGCGTCATGACGGCGAGCGCGGCTGATTTGGTAATCGTTGTTGTTGACGCCGGTGACGTTACAGCGCGTGAGGCGAACTATGTTGCGCGCCGGACCGCCGACGCCGCAGCCCACGTCGACGATATGGTCGCCCTCCATGAAGCCGCCGCGGGCGGCCAGGAAGTACTCGTGGCGCGCGAGGGACTCGAAGAAGGTCTCGCCGGCGTAGCGCGGCGCGAAATGAAAGTTCTGGCCCCAGCCGTACTCGTAGAAGTCCGTCACCAGGTCGTAGTACTCGTTGACCATCGTCGTGGTGGCGGCCTTGCGCTCCTCGAGGGTTGCCTTCTCGAAGCGGTTGCGGAAGCGGTCGGCGGCGGCGTTGACATCCCCGTTTATCTCATCCTTGTTGCGGCGACGAAGCAGGTTCATCGGCGTGATCTCACGGCCACCGGCAGACATGTTGTTCCGGCGTGTAGGTGTGAGACTGTGAGGTTGAGGAACTAAATGACTTTGTAGATGGCTGTGCGTGGAGCAGCGACGGCGGGGGAGGGTAGGAGGTGAGCAGAAGGCGACGCTGCTATCGAGGGAAGTGAAAACCCGTCAGGGGAATGGAATGGGGGAGGGACAGAAGTGAGCGGTCCCAGCCTCCTCAGGAAGAGGGAGACGAGAGAGAGAGAGAGAGAGAGGGAGAGAGGGAGAGAGGGAGAGAGAGAGAGAGAGGGAAGGAGGTGCCAGGGAGAAACACAAAACACTAATAAAAAAAGCAGACGCACAGACGAAAACGACGGGAGAGAGCGGCCGTAGGAAAGAGCCGCAGAGAGTGCTTTTCGAGAAAGCGAAAAGAGGGCGAACTGGTGCGAATGAGGAGGAGGAGGAGCAACACGAGGGGGAGAGAGCGGAGGCGCGCGCGCGCTAACCGAAACACAGCGAGGGATAACGTTGTAACTGCAAGAGTGAGGTGATGCTGTTGAGATGTGTACGCGGCACGATGCGTAGATGAGGGTGGAGGGAGGTGTGGGAGGAAGGGCTGGAAAACAGGAACAAAGACTGAGAGAGAGACTCGCACGCATGCGTATTTGCATGTGTGGTGATGGTGGTGGTGAGGGAGGAGAGGTGGCACTGCAGCAAGGCGCGGCATGCAGAAATAGAAGGTTTACAGGCACGGTGAAAGAAAGGGCGGGGGAAGGGGCAGGGAGACGAGAGAAGGAGAGGGTGATGGCAAAGTGAGTGTGTGTGTGGGAAGGGCGGATAAGAGGGGAAGGTCTTGTTTGTCATCCGTGCGCACGGGAGCAATGCTTGCGACAGCAAAGCGGTGAGAGTCACCCAATTAGGCATCGAGACAAGTGAGGCACTCCTATCGCACTCCCTGTCGAAGTCCACGAACAACCGGGGGGAGTTTCACGACATCAGGGCAGACTTCCAACTCAACAAGGGGCGCCGTTCTGAGAGAGCGTTCCTGTGTTGTGTAACCAAACAATACTAGCTTCTTTCTTTGCATCAGGTCAAGTTTTTCCCTTGTCCGTGATCTCCTTGATGTGGACGAGATGGCAGACGGCAAAACAACATATATATGACGAAAACACACACACACACACACACACACAAGGGCAGGTGCTCGCAGAGGCCGCGAAGGCATGAACGCGCGACTCGACATACGTGGTAACCGTGACGAGCGCAACCGCATGAACAACAGAGAGATGTGTCAACAGGCGTTTTTTTTTGTAGCGTTCCCTTTCCCTTATCGGAAGGAGAGAGGGAGAGGGAGAGAGAGAGAGAGAACAAGAAGGTAAACATATCCGAAAAGCGATGGGCGGAAGGGAGGGAGGTGAAGTTGTAGAGGAGGAGGGGACATGGCCTTCCCCCCACACCTATACCTCCCTTCCTCCACCCCTCTCGAAAAAAAGGAAAGAGAGGAAGAGAGAGAGAGAGAGAGCCAGTCACATGAAAGACACACAAACAACAAACAAACAAGCGGAGAAGGGGAAGAATGGGTCGAAGGTGGAGAGAGCGAGGCGGCAGCAAGGGCAAACGAAAGGGAGAGGAGAGAGACAGACGCACGTGAGCCGGCCGCGATCTGTCGCATCAACTGACTACGAAGCCACAGATGTCTCGCACCACTCTCTCACACACATGCCCTTATCTCTGCTTCAGTTCCACGCCTCTCCTCCACGGTCCGGAGGTTCGATTGCTGTCGCCCTCTTTTTATGCTGACTGCGAGAGCGAGGTATAAGAGAACGGGCGCTATGCAGAGAGACAGAAATAGAGAGAGCGCTGTTATCGAGGGGGAGGGGGAAAGGGAGGGAAGATGCAACTCTAATGGCAAACCTCTCCAGCAAACAGAGTGGCTCCAAGGGTGCTCGAAGGGGTTCACCACTTGCGGCATCGAGCAGCGGTGGGCTCCCGTCAGCATTGCCACTCCGCCGACCCAGCCCCTTCTTTCCCTTCACCAACATATGGATAGTGTTGCTTCATTCTCTCTGCAGGCAAACACACACATCTACAGAGCGTCCGCAAAACGAGCGAGAGTACAACGGACAACAGCAGGCGAGACGACTAGGGGTTGGGGGTGGGGAAGCACCTCGGGGTTCGACGAGCGAAAAACAGACAGAGAGACAGGAGTACTCAGTGAGGGCGCAGTCGCATGACGCATGTACCAAAGTGCAATATATCTTTGGTTTTTTCTTCACGACACGTTGAACCACAAGCAGCTCAACAGTTATGCGCATACATATTCATAGCTCACCTGCCTCTGCTGCACCACGGCGACCTCCACAAACCGGGCCGACCAACACTGCTTGGAGTCGTTCAGCCCCCTGCAGTTCCACTGCATACAGCGCAGGCTAGGCACAGGATTAAGCCCAACACCACCGCAACGAAGCACAAGGAGAACAAAACGCAGCAGGCAGATGCGCATATTTGCCGGATCGTCGGCACAGCTCGGAGTGAGCCCGTCCAATCCTCATCATGGCCGCGAGTCTCTTTGGCACAGCGCCAGCCCAGACTTGTCTGCCGGCACCAGGCGTCCGCAGCCGTACCCGAGGGCAGGCGATGTGCAGGCTCATGGCGTTCCTACAGAGCGGGCACTCAACCCCGATACCACGCTCGGGTGGCCGGCATCATCAGGAGAAACGGAGAGCAGCTGCAAACACAGCTGCATGGGCAACATACCACGGAGTAGAAAAAACCACTTCAGCAGAAGCGTGCGCACATGCGCCCCGTGCATACATGACCAAGGAAACGCAGCCAGTAGAAGACGACACATCTGGCGGGCAGGCATGGCGGAGGTAAAGGCAGCGGTCAGCGTGTTCGGCGTCCCTCTGCAACCTCGACACCTAGGCCTGCTTGGACGGCTTGCGAGCGCGGATGTAGAAGGACGGCGTGAAGATGCCGAGCTGACCGCCCACCACCAGGCTTTCCGCAGCCTCCTCCAAAACCTCCGTCGCCTTGTACGTGCCCTTCGGAGCTAGGTGCACGAACTCCAGCACGCGACACATGATGTTGGTGAGGATGCGGCCAATCGGGGTAGAGCGCAGGCCCTGCAGGGACGAGTAGTCGCCAACCAGCGGCTGGTACCACGGGATGCTCTTGATGGGGCTGGACTCGAACTGACTGATGACATCTATGGCTTCCTCCACCACGAAACCGGCCTCCTTCATGTACTCGATCACCTGCTTGCACGTCTCCATCTCCGGCAGGCCGTCGCCCAGCTCAATGCGGTGCTTGATCGTGCGATGGTACTCGTCATTGGGGTTGTACTTGTCGGTCATGCACCACTCGTACAGGACGAAGCAGGTGCCGGGCTTGATGACACGGAAGACCTCGCTATAGCACTTGACCTTGTCCTTTGCGTGGCATGTGGCCTCGATGGCGTAGGCGCCGTCGAAGGTGTTGTCGGCTAAGCTCATGTTGCAGAAGTCGGTCTTGACGTAGTCGATTTTGCAGCTCATACCGGCGAGTGCGTCATGACGGCGAGCGCGGCTGATTTGGTAATCGTTGTTGTTGACGCCGGTGACGTTACAGCGCGTGAGGCGAACTATGTTGCGCGCCGGACCGCCGACGCCGCAGCCCACGTCGACGATATGGTCGCCCTCCATGAAGCCGCCGCGGGCGGCCAGGAAGTACTCGTGGCGCGCGAGGGACTCGAAGAAGGTCTCGCCGGCGTAGCGCGGCGCGAAATGAAAGTTCTGGCCCCAGCCGTACTCGTAGAAGTCCGTCACCAGGTCGTAGTACTCGTTGACCATCGTCGTGGTGGCGGCCTTGCGCTCCTCGAGGGTTGCCTTCTCGAAGCGGTTGCGGAAGCGGTCGGCGGCGGCGTTGACATCCCCGTTTATCTCATCCTTGTTGCGGCGACGAAGCAGGTTCATCGGCGCGGTCTCACGGCCACCGGCAGACATGTTGTTCCGGCGTGTAGGTGTGGGGGTAAGGAGGAAAAAAAAACAAGCGTGGAGGTAGTGCGCGGAGCTTAGCGAGAACCTAGAGATCTTCAGGACTGCGGAGGTTACCACCAACTTTGCGTATGGATGTAGGAGGCTGAAGCGAAGGATCGGGGGTGAGGGGGGGGGAGAGGCAGTGTACGGGAGCAAAGGTAATGACGATGCGAAGAAGGGAACTTTGAAGTCGAAGCGGAAAGTAAAACGGAAAAGAGGCAGCCGCAGGCAGGCAAACAGAGGAAGGAAGAGAGCCGGCGAATTCGAGAGTGCCCGTGCGAGCGTGTTTGGTGTGTGTGCACACAGGAGCGGATCGACATATCGATGATGTTGTCAGTACGTACGCCACAGCACATCAGGATAACAGCAACCCAGCCATGGCAGCAGCACACCGAGTGCAGGTTTAGAAACGGGGAAAAGAGGGAGAACAGCACATGCGCACACGCCGAAGCGACACAAAGAGCGTGCGACCGACAAAGCAGAGCAAAAGGGAGAGGGTCGAGGAGGTGTTGTAGTGGCCGTGGTGACGGATGCGTACTCAAAGGGTGGGCGACGGGAGTATGTCTGTGACATGGAAATGAAGCGGCGCTTCGTTGGAGCGGAGCGACTGGTTCACCCTTCCAGTTGGAGAGGAGGAAGGGGGTGGGTGGTGGTGCGGGGACGGAGACTTTCGGTGTAACTCTACCGAAGTACCACTTCGCTCAGATTCGGTGAAACCACTGTCATCCGAGTGCTGCACTGGGGCAGCGCACCCCCACCAAGTTGTTCCTACGAGGTGCAATATATATATATATATATGTATATGTATATGTATGTATATGATGCATCTGTCTCTGATCACGACAAGGGATGGTCGCCGATCAAGCGATGTGGACCGCGGTGACCCTGTAACCGAGCGTATTGCGCTACACCAGTGAAAGAGCAACGATTAAAAACGAGCACGAAGAATGCCTCATCATTGCATTCGTTTTTGAAGAAGGAAAGAGAGGATGCCCATGGGTGTGCACCGTGTGTGTGTGTTTCTGTGTCTCTTGAAGCAGCAGCAACGCTTTGCCGGATTTCCCTTGCTCTTTCTCGTCTCCAACCCACAAACGCAGGCAAACAGGGCACTGCGATTCTATGGGCACCATCCCTACTCAAAGCCTGTTGCACGCACTCTACGAAGAGGAGGAGAGAGGGGGTGGGCGGGTGGGTGGGTCGGGGGTTTGCAGCCGTCGGACGAGCATTTCGGTCCTTTCCGCCAATCGACGTTTTTTGCCCGCTGTCCCTGCCATGCGGGCTGAATTGTCTATGAGCCAGGTTCGCTCTCCATCTTTGCGAAGAACTGATCGATGCTGGCGGCGGCCTTTTCGATGCCCTCCGCGGGCACCTCAAAGCAGGTGTCAACGTGCAAGAAAGGCATACCACGAACATCTTGTGCCACCGCCGTCCAGATCACGCGCGGCGTTAGGGACTGCTGGGCATCACCTGCTTCCGCCGTGCTGGTGTTCCCAGCGCGGCCGCTGCTGGCATGGGAGTCCGTCGGCTCGACGGCCCGCTCAATTACTGTTGCGCGCACGACAGATGGTTTCTGGTCGAAGAAGGGTGGTATGACGGCGACAGTCCGGCCAATGTGGATGTCGTCGTTGGAGAGGGCGACGAGGCCGGCGTGCTGTCGCGCCTCCTCACGCGAGATATCACGCCACCGCTCGACCACGTAGCCACCTTTCCAGTCACGAGCGACGGTGGACGACATAGCGGGCGCAGACGCTGTTGCGGCTGGGACGCAGGGGCGACGGCCTGCAGGGGCATGGGACGATTCAGCAGTGGGAGCAGTCGGGGACGGGGGTCGCAGACGCTTGCGCGTCTCTGTTTCCGTGCCTTCTACCGCGGTTGCAGTGGCTGCACTGTCGCTGCTGCTAATTACACTGCCGTTTCCGCCGGTGCTGTCGTCACTCAAGCGTTGCGGCTGCAGCTGCGGCAGTGGGGCGCTCAGATACAGGAAGGCACCGGGGTGCTTGGTGCGGGCTGGGCTCAGCAGGTCCCACCGCACACGTATGTCATCTCGACGGCTGCCCTCCTTCCCCTTCACCCAGTGCTGCGCCACGGCCGGCCACTGCAGCACAAAGCGATCGTTCTGCTGCCGTATCTCTTCGTGACAGTTGCGGTAGTAGTCCGTCATGCCGCCACGCACCTTCATCATCTGCGGCACATCGAAGGCGATGCTGCGGAAGCGCAGCGTGTGGAGGCCACGTGCGATGAGCTGAAGAGTGAAGTCGTAATCCTCGCGCACGGCGAAGCGGTACCAGAGCATACTGTGATCGAGGTAGCCGACCAGCGCGTCCTCGGGGCGCCTCACGTGCGGCACTCCAGGGGGGAAGTAGCGCATCTGCGGCGGGTTGTGCAGCAGCGCGTAGTTGAAAAGACAGGCAATGTTATTGTAGGAGTTGACCGACAGCGTGTCCGGAGCCGTGTCGAGGGCGAAGCGGTTGTACTCGAGCGAGAAGCATGCGGTTGTGTAGTAGAGGCTGTAGTTCTGCAGCGTCGGAAGCCGGCCTTTCCCTCCAGAGATGATGTTGTTCTGTAGGGCATCCTCCTTGCACGTGAACACGAAATTTTGCTGTTGCTGCTGGTTTGACAGGACATACGGCGACGCGGCTGCGCTGCCGCTGCTGGGGGTCGGCGGTGTCTGAAAGCACGAGGGCGGAACTGACGGCGGTGGTGGCGAGGCCACGTCGGCGTTGTGCCGCAGTTGCCGAAGCCGCACCTCCACCTCTCTCATCATTGTCCGCGTACTAATGCGCTCGTTTTTGGTGCTGGAGCCGTGCGACTGGTAAAAGCCGTAGATATCGTCATCCAGGACCCAGTAGAAGCCGAAGAGGCCGTGCAGAAGGCGAGGCGTGCCGCGAGTCGCGGCCGCAGCGGAGGACGCCGTCGACGAACGTGGCGCAGACGAGGACGACAACGCTGGTGCCAAAGTTTGTCCAGTTGGGGCGCTCAACGCTCCCACC
Organism: Leishmania major strain Friedlin; assembly: GCF_000002725.2. Lineage (NCBI taxonomy): Eukaryota > Euglenozoa > Kinetoplastea > Trypanosomatida > Trypanosomatidae > Leishmania > Leishmania major. Next base: position 958,239 of record NC_007287.2, on the reverse strand, counting down.
GACGCCGACACGCCGCCATCTTTGGTGCCCGCGGCGCTGCCAGTGCTTGCCGTTACCATGTTCGTGGTGGTGCTCGCCCGCCGTACGTCCAGATAGGACTCGGTCTCTGACTTCCACTCAAGGGCACTGTAGACGTCTGGCTCCAGCGCGGCCATCCGCAGCGCCGCCGGTGTCAGAGTGTTGTGCTCTCCCGGGCCACACAGGCGCAGCTCCTCCACGTTCCCTGACCGATCTACGCCGCAGGCCACCATCAGCCTTGGCACGAGAACCTGTAGGATGTAGTTGCGCACATAGGAGACCCCACGATTGGTCTCCGGTAGCACTTCGATCACGAAGAGCGCGCGCACCTCGTCCACGTTGCGCAGCACAAAGGCCGCAGAGGGGCGCCGCGCACCCCCGCTGGCTGCTGATGGCGTTGTTGGACTGATCGACACAGGCGGTGAGACATTCTTCGACTCGACAGCGCCGTGGTGGTTGCCGGCTGCAGCAGACGTTGGCTCGAACACATAGCCATGATGAAACGCAGCTGAAAGCCGCAGCGCCAACGCGCGCAAGGCATCTGCCGATAGGCCGGGCGTGGTGGGCGACGACGGCGAACCAGCGACGCTAGTGCTGCCGCAGCAGCAGGCGCACGGAAACGCCCAGAGGTCTGCCGGAGTGGTGCTCGACGACTCGACGACCCCTGCCCCCGTCTTGGTCGCCCCTTCAATGCCATCATCTACGCTCGCGGCAAACGTCATACCGGCGAAGCCGAAGTATTGTCCAACGAGGCGGTCCAGCATGGCTCTGTACCCCTCGGCCTCCTCCCGCTCGACGACAAGCACAAACGGGACGAGATCGCGGACGAGCACCGCCATAGTGCTGCGGTCCAGGTCTGAACGACCTTTGGAGGGGATGAAGATGGGGCAGTGCGGGTATACACCGTGGTCAAATTTGATGGGCGTCTCCGGACTCTGCGGAGAGTGCGACGGCTGGGCGGCATGCTGATAATGATGGCGGCCACTTTGATTACCGCTGCTGTTCGTCGAGGGTGTGCTTTCAAAGGAGTCGGCTTCGTCCACGTCAATGGTCGCCCATGGCGCCTCGCCGGCGTTCACTCCCGGTGCTGGTGTGGGAGCTGCAGAGGACGTCGAGGCCGCTGTTTTGATGTTGAGGGAGAACATTGCACCACAACACAAACAGACGAACGAAAAATGCGCCCCCTTCCCTTTAGGACATTCAACCGGAGGGCTGCTTGCTAGGGAGAGCAGCCGCACCTGCTTGCCCCGTGTAAGTGTGAGTGAGTGTATATGTCCTGCTTCGATTTTGTGCACTGTCTATCGACTGCGGGCGGCGCAGAGCTGTGGCTGTGTTTGCTTGAGCACTTCGCCGTGGTGGTTTGAAGCCACTCGCTTGGGAATCCGCCCCACCTTTTACTCGATTACGTGAGGGCACTGTGCACGCAGCGCGATAAGACCAGAGCAGCAGCAACAAGAAAGGGGGTCTATGGCGGCTCGCGAAGCCGTGCGTGTGTGTGGCTCTGCGCCTGTGTGCGGTGAGTTACAAGCACCTCACCGTGCTCACTTCCTTTGGGTTCTCTACGGGGTAAGACTTAAAGATCAGGAGAGGCGGCGGGTGACCTGGTGGAAAGCAGCGCGGCTAGAGACAATTCCGTGCAGACAACACCGTTCTCAACGGTCGGGGGCGAGGCGAGCGTGTGCAGCTGCGCAGAGACAATGACGCTGCTTACGGCCGCCTTGCTCTCCTTAACGCGTGAACTCTTCGTCTCGAGCACTGAGTCGCACACACGGGTGAAAAGAGAAGCAGGCGCACATCCGAAGAGGTGAAGGACAGAGAAGAAACGAAAAAGACAGCAGAGACAGGTGCACAAGGGGCGCCGAGGAGAGTGGAAGCCATGTGAGCGAGGCACGGGACGCATCGCCGACAAGGGTGACATACATGTATAGATACGTCTTGGTGACGTGGAAACCCACCGTATGGAGCTCGCAGAGCGTGCGTGCAACTGATGCCCCTCACAGTACGATGGCATACCTTCACCAGCTATAATGGGCTTTCGTGCGGGTGTGCATGGGATACATTGCTTGCAAGCTTCTCCCCTCGAACCCCATCAGCGAGACGGAATATGCACATGACGGAGGCGTGACAGGATGAGCGAGAGTCAACAGCAGCAACACGAAAGGAAGGAAAAGAGGAGCTGTGTGTGTGTGGAGGGGGGGGGCAAAGGCATCCGGCAAGTCGTTAGAGGTAGATGGGAGTTGAGCAGATGCGTGAGCAGCACGTGCTCCTCGTTGCTCTCCATAGGTCGTCTCCGCTCCCCGCCTCCAACACGGCCTTGAGGTCAGCCATCAGCACACCAACAAGGACGGAGTAGAGCATGCACATACGCCTCCACACCCGCAAAACGATTACGCAAAGGCAGAAACACGTGAAGAGGGCATACCACAAGCCCGAAGTTGCTCACATACCATCTGGTGGGCGTATTGTTCTCCCTCGAAAACATGGGCCGCGCTGAAGAAGGGGGCGGGAATGAGAATGTGGAGGGCGCGCAGAGCGTGGTTTGAGGAGGGGGCTAGTAAATCGAACATTGCTCGCGCGAGCATCCATGCACAGATGCTCTCATAGTGGGCAGCTGGTGCACCGAATCAGTGTCAGGCAACAGTTTGTGCCTCTCCATCTCTCCTCTTTCAACAACTCTACACACACACAAAAGAAAAGAAAACGAAAGAGCGGAAAAGTGAACGAGAAGCAGTCTACAAACGTGAATTTGCATGCGCGAGTGTGTGTGTGTGTCTGCAGCGGACCTTGCTGGTGACAAAGGCCCGTAAAAGCGGGGACATGTTGATACTCGAAAGGCAACGCCGCTTACACACACACATACACACACACACACACACACACACACACACACAGAAAAGAGAAATGAGTGGAGAGGCGGACACAATACAGAGGCCCCAACAGAAGCCTCCCCCAAAACGCAAGCACAGATGGAGCAGCAACTTCGCGAAGAAAAAAAAACACCAAGCAAGAGAAAGAGATTGAGATACGGTGCAGCGAGCCGCAGTGCTCCTTCTGCTCAATTTGCCCAGCCCTTTCTATGATTTTTAGTCCTCTGCACATCAAGCCAAAGATGCAGCTGCTGCCGTCTCCTCCGCCTTCAAGTTCTCTGCACGAGGAGGGACTGGCATGTAGACGTCCTTCGTACGCACCAGCGTCTTCATGTCGGCGTGCTGCTGCTTCAACCCGAGCTGCCCAATCTGGTAGAAGCTACTCGTCATGACAACATTGTTGTAAAGGTGACGGTAGCCACAGTGACTCCAAGACACCTCCTATGCCGTCAGCGGTCGCACCTTTACCTCATTTTCTGCCTTCCGGCTCGCTGCCGCGGCGGCGGTAACAGTAGCACTGTGTAGCGGGTTCACATGGATGGCATTGCTGCCACGCCTTCGCGGCGCACGCGCTGACGCGGACGGCAGGTCCCCGAGGTGCTGCCGGAGCTCTGCCGCCAACAACGGGCTTGCGTTCCTCTGGAGTGAGCTACTTTCACATATCGGATCGACTTCGAGACGGCACTTGCCGGGGTGCGCGTGTGATTGGTGATACCTCAACGGTGCGACGGACAGGGGACTCGCTACCGGTGCAAAGACGCCGTCGTCTTCCCCGCTGTGGTTCATGGTGTTAACGTGTGGGAGCTGAGAATGAGAGAGGCGAACCTTCCGGGAACACCAATGAGCAGGCTCCCCTTCCCCCCAAAAAAGCTAGAGAAGCTCGCACGTCTTGTGAGAGCGTGGCTACCTCTTGTCGCAATGGGCACAAGGAGAGGGAAAGGGGTGTGAGAGGGAAAGAGTCGTGCTAGTTTCACTTGCACGGGAGATACAGTGGCGATTCCAGCAACGGATCCTTTCGTACATCCCTGCTATGCTCCTGCACATGAACTCATGACCTCACAGAGAGAGGATAATTACTAACCGTGCTGGTGCTCTTCCCCTTTTATCCACGCTTACGGGGATGGGGAAGAGGATGACGCGGGTGCTTCAAGAGGCGCATGCGGCATGAAGCATGTCTATCCCCTCAACACATGAACGACACTCTCATTCCCTCGATGATGTTTTCGCCCCTCTGCTGCTCTTTCAGTTTGGTGTGAGGCTGGGCAGGGTGTCGTTGCTGTCTGCACCCAACAACAATGACCCACCGTCATCGCACAGACAAACGCTGTAGGCATGGCAGCTTCCATTTTGTGCTTGACCCCCCCCCCCCCCACTCGTGGAGAGGACACTCAGTCTCCGTCGCCGCCAGTTATAGTGTCAGATGACACATGTGAAATGTGCACGGCTAGGACACTCGGTACACGGCGTAGCCCTTGAGCGGCTTCAGTCGCAGGGACATGATGTCCGCCTTCGCGTAATGGTGCGCTCGCCCCCGATCCACTTTTCTAGCATCGTCGGCGTTGGTCGTCGTTGCACCGCTGCGCTGAGTGATCCCGGTGAAGCAAGGCGCGACGGCAGGGGAGGATGGTAACAGTTCACTGTGGCGGTGCGCCTCCTCTGCTGGTGCACCACCGCCCGCTGTGAGCACGCGACATATGGATAGATTCCTCACTGGTTTGATGCGCAGTCGGTAGATGTCCTCCTTCGAGTACTCCGGCTCACGGAGCCGCTTTTGCCCCCTTGACGTATCGCTGATATCCATCCTCGCGCCAGTGCGCTGGTTGTCTGTAGCGGGGCACAGCTCTCGGTCGGTGGACGATTTCAGGTCGCACTGCGGCAGCAGTGATGACGCCTCCGGATGCAGTGGCGTCGTTACGCGAACCATGGCGAGGCAACCCACCGGCTTGATTATCAGGGTGAGCACACATTTTTTCGTAAGCTCGTATTGCCAGTGAGGCTCGTTAGAGAGCGCAGCGTGGGTGTCTTGTGAAGCGAGGGCACCTCGATTTTGAGCTGCCGGGGTGCTCTGCATCGATGCTGTCGTAGAGGAAGAGTCGAAAGAGCTCAGCGCCGTGGGTGACAATGGGAGAGCGGGGACGGTGGCCATAACATCGCCTTCGGTGCTTGCGCTTAAGCGCTCAAGCGCTGCTGCGGCGATTGAACGAGGTTTGCGTCGCCTCGGTTCCCTGGTCGACCGCACGTGTACTAGCGGCAATGCTGCATCGATGCGGCTACCATCAGGGGTGGCGGCTCGCCTGACACACTTCAGCGGCGACTGTCCGCCACCGCTTCCAGTTTTTTCCGCTAGTATCGCGGACATACGCCATCGCGGTTGCCCCCGCCGCGGATGAGGTGGGGTGCGTGTGCGGGATGGCGAAGTAGTGTAACGAGGGAAACAAAGAGAGGACGCGACGCCCCAAAGGCACGAAATGCTGAAGCAGAGCTCGCTCCTCGCTTGTCGCTGCTGCGTTTTATGGACGCCAGCAGCGCGGCCGAGGCGAAAGCCGTCGCAAGCGATAAAGTGAAGAGAGAAGAAAGGGGGTGGGGGTGGAGGGAATGCGAGCAGCGCCGCATTCAGACAGAGCCTCTCATTCGTACACATCTAAGGCACGGACGTGGTGTGGCGTGCGATGGCTGTAGCGCATAGCCGAAATGCCCACACTCGGTGCGCACGTGCGGCTGCATGTGAACGTTGATCATCTCCAATGATGTCTGCATTGGATGTGCGTGTCGGGTGCGCTTGACTGGTGTGCCCGACTACCCCACAGCAAAACACTCGTCCGCCGTCCTGTGATGAGAGTACGAAGAAGAAAACAGACACCAGAGGAACACCGATGCACCTCACATATGTCATAGCTGATGGCATGAGTGCTTGCATGCTTGTCTCCGTGTTCGAGCAACGACGCCCATGCCGATGGAGCTTGAAATCGCTCGCGAGAGAGCATCAGCGATGGTGAGCGCCGCACTGTGGGGGGGGGGCATGGACGAGTTCGAGGCGCAGAGGGGCGAAAGACATGTCCGGAGAACCAGCAGCGTGAGGAAAGAATAGAGATGATGATGCACATGAGAGAAAAGGGAAGAAGCAAAGCACACAAAAAAAGATTTCGTGCGCTGATGCGTGTGCACGTGCATCACCATCTCCTCTCGCGCAACGCAGGGAAATCCTCACACGCATACGCACTGCGAGCCTGCACTGACACCAAGAGAGACGGAGGAAGGCATGGAAGCAGGAAAACATTGAGGTGGCGTTCTTCCCTTGTTGGCAAGTGAAGACAACGACCAACGGCACACACAATCAACGCAACACATCTAACCACGAGCAGAGCACAACACGATAGACGGAGGAGACCAAACTGTAAAGGGCAACACGGCAGGGACTCTTTTTCCGTCCAAGGTACTCATTTCGCTTCCATGCAGCATGAGTTAAGCCACACGCTACCCCCGAGGCCTGCCATGCTGTCTTCTGATCGGACGATGCGCCTCATCCAACACGGAGAAGGGCGGAGCCTGCGACTCAGTGGTGTGGAGTTGCAGCATTTTGTGAGGCGGGCAGGCTGCGCGGTCAAGTGCACAGCAGCCCACACAGCTCCTCCACCCTGTGTCTTCGCCCCTACAGCAGCACTGCAGACACAGCCACGACACCCAGGGTCGCTACACGGCTGGCATGGAGTGGCGCCGGTGGCGGCTTGTCCGCGACAGATGAGGCACACCAACGAGCCAGCCTCTGAATGGCGTGCAAACAAGCAGTCTCTGCCCAGCGTAGCGGGCCGTGCGGTAGCCGAGTAGCGCAGACCAGTATGTGTGTGTGTGTGTGTGTGTGTGTGTGTGTGTATGGTGGTGCGTGCAGAACAGCGGCCACTCGCCCATCTGTTCCTCCCGCAGCCACTCGGCCAGGCCCGCAGCGCCGTCGCCACGCAAGACGCACAAGCGTTGCGGGCAGAAGAGCTTGGCCCTGCGCGTCTTGACTGCCGCCCAAAAGCACAACGCTACCTCGTAGAGCGCAATGTGCAGGTCACTCCGGGGCTCCGGCCGCAGTATCTCGTCCCAACGGCTGGCGGGCCCAGCCTCCGCAGAGCACCAGGGATGTTTGGAGCATAGGTGTGTTTGGCACGACACGACACGGCCACGCGGTGGACGGACAGGGGCGCCGTGTGCGGGGGCCCATCGGAAGATCGGTTGTGCCTGCGAAGCTGCGCACGCGTTGCCACGCGTCAAATCCTCTGTGGAGGTCGACCCGTGTGCTCTGCGAGCTGCAGGGCGTTTATCCCACGGCGTGGGCGGCTTCCGTGAGTCTGCCGAGAGCGGGGCCCTTGAGGCGATGGATGCACGCCTCCGACACCTGCGCCCCCTCCCTCAGCGGCATGACGATCGCGTCATCCGCAGTCAGCATCTCCATGTGCGCAGAGCGCCCGCCTTTCCACAAGCCTTCGATGCTCACGGGGTGCGATCGGTGGCCGACGTGATCGCTGTCGAGCTCCGCAAACGCGAGGCCGCGCGAGGCTTGGCCATACATGAGAAGCTCATCGCAACGCAACAGAGACGGACCCTCCCCTGCGCCCTGAAGAACACCTTCGCAAACAGAATGTCTCCGTCTGACACACTTCCTATCGCGTGAGAGAGGGATGGGGTGGCGCGGGACCAGTGGAATCCGGTGTGGTGGAGTTGTGAGTACCCAAAGGTCTCTGCGGGGGCCGGCGCACTCACCTGCTGGCGTAGGACAGCGAGGAAGAGAGGATCACAAGAGAGAGAGAGAGAGTTCGTTGTTGACACTTACTGCCCAAGACATGCGTGCACCGTTTAAGGGGCAGAGAATAGCCATCTGGGTGAAGACTCAGCGAACCACGGAAGAAAACAAAAACAAAACCAAATAAGGGGCATGCGATGCATGTGCATGGTTGATAGGCGCATCATCAAATGCATCTCGCGGCACCACCGACACGAGGACACCCGTTTTGGCGTTCTTGCATTTCGTTTTCCAGGGAACAAACGTTCGCGCGTTTTCTCGCCTTGTTTTGTGCCACGCACCCACTTGCTTCTTTGTTTTCCTTTTTTTTTTTCGCGGCGTTAACGTGCATGTGCGTCTACTTTTACGAATTACAGCTTTCCTTTTTCGTCCCTGTGTGCATGTGCTGGCACACTACCACTTTCCCGATGTGCTGTGCGCGAATGCGTACACATATATATGTGGATGCATAGAATGTTTAAAGTTACCATGTCAGAGAAAGAGAGCGAGGTTTCGCACGAGTACAGGAAAGGGATGGAGGGTAAAACGAGGGAAGAAAACAAAGGAAGTTTGTCATGGGCATCAGCGCACTGCTGAACAGCTGAAACGAGTCCGAAAAACGAAGAAAAATGTCCACCGGCTGGAATGCTTGTCTTTGGAAAACCGTTGCTCTCGCTCTCTGCCTTCTCCTTGTCATCCTCGTTGCCTCCGCACCGTCATCGAATCCCGGAGCGCTTCCTTCTTTGTTGTTCTCCACTCGACTCGCCACCGCTTCTTCACTCTCTGCCCTCCTCCCCCTCGCGATTCTGCTCGTGTGCGTCTCCACACGAGCAGAGCCCGGTGGAGACGAGGAAGCGTAAGCAGAGACAGGGACAGAGACAGAGAGCGCAGCAGAGTAGCGGGGCCAAGAACGCAGAAGGTGCAAGTCGAAATGCGGGGGGGGACAAAGTGCTAGTCGAAGACAACGGAAGCACACCTATCCATCAACAAGCGTGGAGCGAAGCCAAGCCAAGCCAAACGAAAAGGTCAGAGAAGGGTGAACAACGCGCCCCCTCCAAAAAACAAAACGAAAACAAAACAAAAGATAACAAGGCGGAGAAGAGATGCCACTTTCGTTCTCCTTGCTTGAAGTCCATGAGAACCAACCTCATCCTTCACCCACATTGGCTGCCGCGCTCTGTTCGCTTCTCCGTCTTCCTGTGCAGGCGGAACCAAACATTTCCACTTAAAAAGCGTGGCGAGCGACATTGAGCTCGAATGACACGTATATACAGACACCTTCTCCACCCGCCCCTGCCCTTGAGAAAAGGGTAGGCTTCGGAATCGCGATGCTGGGGCATGGCATCGGTTCTATCAACACAGACGCGGGGTGGGGGAGGGGTTGGAAACACTCAAGAAGTGAAACAACCAACAAAGAGGAAGAGGCTGATACTTCATGTGCACCCCATGGGAACCACCGTGCTGTCGGGGAAGTAGTCCCGCAGCTCTCCGCGCCGTCTTCCACTTCTGACTTTTCGGTTTTTACAAGTTTTTTTTTCTGTTTTTTGATTGCAACGCGAGTCCGTTTCTCTACCATACAGGTTGAGTCGAGCACCTCTCTACTCCCCCCGGCATGTCACAGGCCCCACATCACGTGGTGCGACGTAGCCGTAGACATGCGGTACAGCAATGCGCCGACCCGGCCATGCGGGAACCGCCCTTGCCTCAAACTTTAACCACCACTGCCTCGCAGGTCGCCTCACAGCCGCTCCCCATCATGCTACTCGTCACGTAACGCAAGCCCCTCAGAGCGGTTCAGGCTACCCACCACCAGTAGGCGGTGAGGAGCGGGTGAGATGCGTTTGATTCACGCGGATACCTTGCCTATCGTTTGGATAGTAGAGACGTGATGATGGCCGCAAGTCTCCGCCGCACAGAGCTAGCCCAGACCTGTTCGCCGATACCAAGAGCCCGCAGCCATATACCAGGGCAGTCTGCAGACTCTTGGCTCCCCCTTAAGGTGTCTACTGGACGGCGGTACCACTCAAAGCTGACCGGCATAATCTGGATCAAGAATGCGATTCGAAAAATGAACGAAAAAGTAACGAAGGGGCCACTCGCTTGCCATCTTGTCGTCGCCACGAGCATCTATGTACGTCTTACAGCCTGTAAATGATGCTTGTGAGAGACGACAGCGATGAAGATGGCCTTTTCGATGATTGCAGAAATTAGTCCCCGTCTGTTTCCATTGCGTTTCGCTTCTTCTTTTCTGTTGAAGTAACACGAAAATTCGAACTAAAACAACAAAGGTAAAGAACAGCGATTTACGCTTACCAGACGAAGAAATTAGTCCCATTCATCCATCCATCCGCACACACACACACACAGAGAAGGAGAGAGCGTGAAGCGTGTGTGTGTGTGTGTGTGGGTGGGAGATGTAGTCAAACCAAAACATGCGAGGCAAAAAATGCGAGTCGTATCGTGTGCTCCCTCCCCCCTCCTCTCCCTGACTCACTCGTCTTTCTCTCCCTGTCCACATCCCTATTTTACACGTGGTACCCGGCACACGTTCACGACTACGGAGATAAAACACGAAATACTTACCCCCCGATGCATGAGCAAGGACCGAATTCTTGTCTCATTTTCGCGCCGTTAGCACCTCCCCTCTTCCGCTGGAGACAGAATTTACAACAAAGGTGCCCCAGCGGGGAGAAGGGAGGGGAGGAGAGGGAGGGGGGGGGGCGACGGCATGCTTACGGACCTATGCTTGTGCCTGTGGGCAGGTGAGAGAGAGACATGCGTGCACGAGAGGTTAGAGGGAACAGGGCAGGGCCATTTTTATGAGGGGGAGGGGGGCGGTGGTGCTTCATGAGTAGCTCAGGAAGTGAAGACGGAGGTGGAAAGAGGATTCGAGCATGGGAGGAAGGGAAGGGAAGGGAACGAGTGAAGTGTCGGTGGGGGAGGGGGGGGGGCGGGGCGGAGGCTCTGAGGACAAAAATGCGACAGAAGAACATAAACAACAGCAACAAAAGGGCCAATGAAGTACAGAAGAAACATGCACCGCGTGTGGTGCAGAGACACACGCAAGCAAGCGTAAAAGCACTTACTGTCTCACCTTAAGTGATAACGGGGAACAGCAGGAATATCACGAGAAAAAAAAGAGAAGACGATCAAAGCAACAAAATGAAGGGGAAACACGCACACGCACACGCAAATACGGAGGAGTGGAGAGGTAGTGGCGAAACGAAAAGAAAGTCCGCACATACGGAGACGAATTCAAAGAAAGAAACAATAATCAAAAATAAAAAGAGAGAACCGCGAAACATGTGTTGTATTTCGCGTAAGCCCCTTCGCGAGGGAGAACGAAGAGGAAGAAAGGAGAGCTGAAGAGAGAAACAATATCCGAGTTGGCGACTATGAGTGTCAGTATCAGTGAGTGCTTACATGTTCGTCTGCATGTTTTCGAGAGGAGGAAACTGAGGACCAGCAGAACTACAGGGTAAGCGGCTCACATGCATCTACTGTTCTCGCTCACCTACCTCAGCACATGTAGCCATATGCGTATGCATGTAGCTCGGGGTGTGCTTGCATGCATCGTTTACTTTTTTCCCTTCTCGGTCGCATATGTTCCTTTCCCCTACCTCTTCTCGCTTTGCAAGGTCCCAGTCATTTATTTCGCCCTTTTCGTGTCCGCCGGCTGTGCAGGTGGGTGCACCTTTTACTTCGTCGTCTGCATCGCGGCGAACACACGACAGGTAGCGTGCGCGTTGAACGCAAGCCGGAAAAGGGAATGGAGCTGGGAAATTGTGCATGCGGTGGCGGGCGGGGAGGGTGAAGGATGCTGAGGGAGCGCGATAGAGAGCGTGACACGCTCGCACGGAGATACAAACAACAAAAAACGTGCAGGCGATAGAAGGGGCCTCAAAAACAATAAGGGGAAAGGGAGACAAGCGCGAGGCGGATCGAGGGAGCGAAGAGCTCCATCAGCTACAGAGAGAGGAGGAGGAGGCTTAGTAACCCTGAGAGAGAAACAGCGAGGAAAGCACTCTGGGAGACCAAAACATCGACGTGCAAGAGGGCTGGGGCCGGGTGGGAGGAAAGACGAAACATCCGAAAACAAAACGAGAAAGGAGCGGAATCGGGAAACGCCCGAGATGAACACCAACAGCCTGCCACAAGATCATTTTGACTCGTGTGTTGCTTCATGAGAACAACTTGGCACGTACGCACACGCACACACGCACACGCACACACGCACATGTACACACGCACACCAACAGGCCCCATTCAAAACAGCGCATATGCCAGTTGCCCCTCTCCACCACCTCCTCCTTGGATCTACCCTTTTCTTTTTGCTTTTCTATTTCCGCCGTGTCATGACAATCTCGGTTCATCCACATGCACTCGTCACGCGCTCTCGCTGCTCTCTCGGTGTGTGTGCCAGTCGCTCATTTCTCCCTTGATCGAACGCAGAGACGCCCGCTTACATATATATATATATATATGTATCTACTTCTTGTGGCGCTCACAGAACTCGATGATGCGGTCGACTGCCTCATTCAGCACCGCTGATGGGCGGGATATCGTTGCACGAATGAAGCCACTCATGCCAAAGATCTCACCCGGCAGCACCTGCACGTTCTCCTCATCCAGAAGCTTCTCGTAGAACTCCATATCCGACTTCAAATCCTGAAAGTAGCTGAGGTTGAGCTTGAGCATCACGAACATGGAGGCCTGCGGTGCGTCCATGGAGATGCCAATGTCGTGTTCAAGCAGTCGGGCGTACACTTTGGCGCCGGCCTCCAGTTGGGTGACGATGTGCTCGGTGCACTCCGTAGGGCACTTGAGCAGCGTCCGCGCAATCGCCTCCTGGCAGATAGAGTTGACACCAGCGATGAGCTGGGTCAGGCGCTCCATTCCGACAGCCCAGTCTCCCGCAACGTTCATCGGGTCGATCAGGATAGACCAGCCTACACGCCAGCCGGGGCAGACCTGGTACTTGGCCGTGCCGCCCAGGATGAGACGCGGAACGCTCGTGTCGAAGTCGGCGACAGACGTGAAGATGCCGTTGTTCAGCACCATCTCAGCGTAGATTTCGTCACTGATGAGGGGGATCTGGTGATGCTGGCAGAAATCGATGATATCGCTTACGTGTGCACGGGAGAAGTTGCTGCCGCACGGGTTGGAAGGGTTGATGATGACAAATGCCTTCGTGTGGCGATCCACCGCACCGGCCGCAGATCTGAGGTCGCACTCCCAGCTCTTCGAGGGGTCGAGGTAATAGTAGCGGCACTCGATGCCGTAGCTCTCACAGACGCTCTTGTAGTGGGGAAACGATGGGGCGCACACGAGGATGTTGTCGCCCTCGTTGCACAGTGCAGTGAGAGCGAGCACGATGGCCTGCGACACACCGGAGGTGATGATCACGTTCTCCCACTTCAACGCCTCTTGACGAGACTTGGTCTGGCAGAAGCGGCGCCAATACGTCGACACCACCTGGCGCAAGTTGTCGGCCCCGACCGTCGGCGGGTAGCCGTTGAACTCGCCAGAGCGCACAACATCTACCACTGCTTCCGTTACAATCTCGGGGATCTTGAGATTGCCGTCAACAGTGGGGTCGCCGATGGAGAGACGAAGGTTCGACTTAGTGGAGCGGGAAGGCTTCATGTTGTCGGCCAAGTTGTTCAACGGCTGCAGGGTTCGCTGGGCGTGCTTCGAGGACGTGATACGGCGAAAACTCGCGTTCTCAGCGACGCGCTGCTCGACCTCGCGGCGCTCTTCGGTAAGAGATCCCGTGGAGTTGCTGGCCTTCAAGGCCTGAGCCGCGGGTGCGGCCTGCGCATCAATCGTCATTGTGCCGTGTGTGCGAGCGGGTTTGACGTTCTTGCCTTGCTAGCCTGAGGGGTGTGGCCAGAAGAAAACTTGCAACGGGCGCGGTGGGACTGAGGCGGGAGGAAGTGAGGGTATGAAGGTAAGCCAAAGTGAGAGCGAGGACGAACAGAGTGTGTTTCGGCTTACTTGCTTAGCTGTTGTTGCTGCTTATGCATGAGACTAGTGGCGATCTGTCGATATCAATAAGTGTGCGTTGAGTTTGCGCGGTGATGAGCACAAAAAAAAAACAAAGCCGGGTGCCGTCGTTGTCGTCGGGGGGGGGGGGATTGTAAAAGGGCATTTTTTGTCGGTTTGGCGGACGAAGAGAGGCGATGGGGAAGGGCCCCATTTGCGGCAGCCGTGCGACACATTCGCGAGAGCATGAGTGCGTACCCGCGTGTGGTCGTACGTGTATTGCCAGCAAGTTACGCAGAAGACATGGCAGGAGGAAGGGGAACAAACAAATAAGGAGAGGCCAGTGGAAAGAAGAGCGAGAGAGCAAACATCATGTGCAAGGGTAGCGGAGAGCACGACACATCCGACACGCGTTCAAATAGAAGCAGGTGAGCATGGCTCAATAGAAACCCGCATCTTGTCATCCTTTTCGCGAGGCGCGCACAAGACGCCAGAGGACAACGGACAGCAGCGCGATTGCACACACCGAGCGGCACACTGACACGTCCTACCACAAGTACCATGTGCTGGAACCACACGCACACGCACACACACACTCACACACGCATCGCTCTATGCTGCTACTAGACGAATCCCCTTCCTTCACCTTTCCTGCATCATGTCTTTCCTTTCGAAATCGGCCCCACGGCGCCAAAAAAATAGGCTGCATCATCACGCAAGAGAGCAACCCGTCAGTCTCCCGCAAGCCCGATGATAGACAACACGCCACTCCCCTTAACAGAATTTCCTCACAGCTTTACAGACTTCTGCCTAAACTTCCCCGAATTGAGCAAAAAATGCAAGTACCGCCACATAAAAAACACACACGTAAGCACAGACCCACCAGAACACCACCCCACAGCAGCAACAAAATCTCATTTCCCAAAAAAAAAAAACAGTGTTCGCTGCCGCACCAGACCGGTCGCGTCAGTGCCGTTTATCAGTGTGTGCATCAGTGTTCAGACTCGTCTTCCAATTGTAAATGTTGCGTACATCTTAGCAGACTCATCACACCGACCAGACTTGCTCCCCGCCGCGCACACTCAGCTGTTCTTTCTCGATTGTTGGTTCCGTTCGCCTGTCACTCGGGTTGTGTGTGTCAGCGTGTCGCGATGCGAATAGACAGATCATCAGCGTGGCGCACAGACGCGCGCAGCAGCAGCAGCAGCAGCAGCAGTGGGGACGGGCAGCTGCCGGGACGCCGCCTCTCTCTCTCTCTCCCTCCCTTTCGCCCTCCTGCGCAGGCTGTGCGCGTGTTTGTGTGTGGTGCGCGTGAGGGTGGTGTACTGGTGGCCGTGCCGGCACGGCCGCGCGTGCGCCTCAGAAGTTTTATTTTGAGTAACAGTAGAGGATATGCACACCAATGCACGTTGTCCGCACAGCACGCGACGCGCGCGAGGCGCACCGCGCAGGTCGGCAGTCAATTCCAAAGCGTACGTCATCACATGCACACGCGCCGCCCAAACCCACCTCCCGCACACGCGCACCACACAGAGAAAAGCAGCCGCATCTCGCACGTGTTTCGTACCGTTGCTCCGCATCGAGGTGAGACGGAGACGCATAGCGACACTGCTTGGCCACGCACGCACGAGCACGCTCTCGCGCATCACCCGACCGCAGGGGCACCAGCAACACGCCCGCGTGCGGCTTGAAAATGAGCGCTTGCACAGTACCGCGCACACACAGACGACACCGCTCACTCTCTTTCTCTCCCTCGGTGTAGACGAGCAGCTTGCGGGGATGCGGGTGGACTGCTCGCTATCAACAAGGGATGCCGCCGCACGCGGACAGCACACGCACCAGCTCAGACTTACTATCTAACGATTGTTCCGTACGGTGGCTCATCACCCACACGTGGTGGTTCAGTTTTCCCGAGTTACATTTGTGGTGAAGGATTGTCATCAGCGGTGGTGCGGTGGCGCACAGCTCCAGATCGGGACAGCTCTGCCCCCTTCCCCTCTCCCTCTCTTTTCCGGGGCTGCGCGGGACGCACGCGGCGCCGCTGCCGCTGCCGCCGCAGCCACCCGCAAGCTCTGGGATCATGTGTTGAACCGCGTATGAGGGATGGGTGTGCCCTCCGCAGCCTGCCACGTTCCGTCCACGGAGCATCTGCGCCGTGGCCGCGCACACGGGCGGTGGGAGACAAGCACGGTCGCGTCAGTGCCGTTTATCAGTGTGTGCATCAGTGTTCAGACTCGTCTTCCAATTGTAAATGTTGCGTACATCTTAGCAGACTCATCACACCGACCAGACTTGCTCCCCGCCGCGCACACTCAGCTGTTCTTTCTCGATTGTTGGTTCCGTTCGCCTGTCACTCGGGTTGTGTGTGTCAGCGTGTCGCGATGCGAATAGACAGATCATCAGCGTGGCGCACAGACGCGCGCAGCAGCAGCAGCAGCAGCAGCAGTGGGGACGGGCAGCTGCCGGGACGCCGCCTCTCTCTCTCTCTCCCTCCCTTTCGCCCTCCTGCGCAGGCTGTGCGCGTGTTTGTGTGTGGTGCGCGTGAGGGTGGTGTACTGGTGGCCGTGCCGGCACGGCCGCGCGTGCGCCTCAGAAGTTTTATTTTGAGTAACAGTAGAGGATATGCACACCAATGCACGTTGTCCGCACAGCACGCGACGCGCGCGAGGCGCACCGCGCAGGTCGGCAGTCAATTCCAAAGCGTACGTCATCACATGCACACGCGCCGCCCAAACCCACCTCCCGCACACGCGCACCACACAGAGAAAAGCAGCCGCATCTCGCACGTGTTTCGTACCGTTGCTCCGCATCGAGGTGAGACGGAGACGCATAGCGACACTGCTTGGCCACGCACGCACGAGCACGCTCTCGCGCATCACCCGACCGCAGGGGCACCAGCAACACGCCCGCGTGCGGCTTGAAAATGAGCGCTTGCACAGTACCGCGCACACACAGACGACACCGCTCACTCTCTTTCTCTCCCTCGGTGTAGACGAGCAGCTTGCGGGGATGCGGGTGGACTGCTCGCTATCAACAAGGGATGCCGCCGCACGCGGACAGCACACGCACCAGCTCAGACTTACTATCTAACGATTGTTCCGTACGGTGGCTCATCACCCACACGTGGTGGTTCAGTTTTCCCGAGTTACATCTTGGGCGCTTGTCTTGTTAGGCTCATGTGCGGAGTAGTGTGGAGAATTCTTCGCCACGCCGTTTTAGCGGTAATGGGTGAAGAGGAATATGTTTATCGGTGGGGACAGTTGAGAAAAAGCAGACTTGAGCTGGGGCGCACGCGTGCGAGGCAGGGTTTCCGATTGATAATGGGTGGACGCAGAGTTCTGAGCGAGGAGACGCAAAAACGTGTGCTTTATCCTTCATGTCAGCCTTGGGCTGGAAAGGAACATACTTTAATGTGTTTATTGAGTGCCGTCGTGTAGGTGTTTATCCGCGACGGAGTCCGTGACGGCGAAGGACCAACGGATCATCATCAACGGATGACCGCCTTTGCACTGCCTTCGGTGTTGCCGTTCGCGTGTTGCCAGTCGGCGTTCACGCACTGCAAAACGGCGGCTGAGGGAGGCGAAAGGCGCTGTCTGTTTTCTTGTGTGTGTGTGTTTGTGTGGGTGGGTCGCGTGTGCCTGAGCATCAAGGATGAAACGTGGAAGAGACGGAGGCAACACGACAGTAATAGGGAGTGCGCGTCGGGAGCGACGCGTTTGTTTTGGGCAGAAACAAGGCTAGGGGTTTGTAAATATCAGATCGCAACCGCGAGGAATGCTTGCGGCTTGACAGGAAGCAAACTAAAAAGAAGTGAATAATGCAAGAACAGCTGTATAGATGTGCAACGACGTGGAAGAGACGCCACTACACAAGAGCGGGGAAAAGGGCGAGTGGCGTACGAGGGTGCCGAATGCTAGGCGGTGGGGAGGCGGTCGATGCTCGCCTTGTACGGCAGGTGCATTGCCTCACGCGCCTCCTTTTGATATTGGAAAGCGTGCGAAACACACGGCGGAGTGTGTCCCAGCGGAAGTTGCGGGTATCAAGCGGCAAATTTTCCGTTGAGGTTCGAGTACGCGCTTGTTGAATAAGTAGACTGCCCTCTGCCGTGCTGTGGCGTCTCGGCCTCGCTGGCGTCACCAGGGCGAGAGGCCGGCCTACGTGTGAGGATGGGCTAGCCGACGAGAGAGATGACGCACAGACACGGGTCTCTGCGGTGGCGTTTATATTGTGCCATCCGACGGCGCTGACGGTTGCGAGCTTGGTTTGTGCGTGAATGCATAGTGCCTTGCATCGTGTGCATTGCGGCACTCGCTGTTCTCTCCCTCATATGAGGGCTTGGAGATGCGGGCGACATGACTCTATCTTCCGCCGCCCTTTTCACGGCCTCTTTGGCCTGCGGAGAAGCGATAGCGACTTCTCAGTGCGCGGATGTGTAGAGAATGAGATCGAGTACTTTGTGCGAGTAGCCCGTTTCGTTGTCGTACCAAGAGACGAGCTTGAAAAAGTGCTTGCTCAGCGAAATGCCGGCCTTGGCGTCGAAGACAGACGTCAGCGCCACACCGTTGAAGTCTGAAGACACGCCCTCGTCGTCGGTGTAGCCGAGGATGCCCTTCAGCTCGCCCTCGGATGCCGCCTTCATTGCAGCACAGATGTCATTGTACGTTGCTGGCTTCTCCAGACGCACGGTGAGGTCGACCACTGACACGTTCGGTATCGGGACGCGGAAGGCCATACCAGTCAGCTTGCCGTTCAGCGCCGGGTACACCTTGCCCACGGCCTTAGCGGCGCCGGTGGTGGAGGGGATGATGTTCTGCGACGCGCCGCGGCCGCCGCGCCAGCCTTTTTTTGGGGAGTGACTATCCACCGTCTTCTGCTTTGCCGTCGTCGCGTGCACGGTTGTCATGAGGCCCTCGACTATGCCGAACTTCTCGTTCAGCACCTTTGCCACTGGAGCGAGGCAGTTCGTCGTACACGACGCGTTCGATATAATGGGCTGCCCGTCGTACGCTTTGTGGTTTACACCTATCACGAACATCGGTGTGTCATCTTTCGGCGGCCTCGTCATGACGACGCGCTTTGCTCCTGCTTCAATGTGCTTGTGAGCCGTCTCCTGCGTGAGGAATAAGCCGGTCGACTCCACCACCACCTCCACACCAATCTCGCCCCACCGAAGGTTCGCCGGGTCGCGCTCTCTCGTGACGCGGATGGTTTTGCCATTCACAACAAGTGCCCCGTCTTTCGCCTACACTGTGCCATTAAAGCGGCCATGCGTGGAGTTGTACCTGAGGCTGTAGGCAATATACTCGGGATCCAGCAGGTCGTTAATGCCGACGATCTCAATTTCAGGGCGCGCCTGCGCCGCCCGAAAGACCATGCGGCCGATGCGCCCGAAGCCGTTAATGCCCACTTTGACCATGTCTGCGAGCTGCTGTTCTTGGCTTTACTGTGCTGGAGGAAACAGGAGACAAGAGGGGAGAGGAGGAAGTGGGGCGAACGGCGCAGACGAGAAGATTGGTGCGTTTCTCGCTGATGAAGTTATGATGAGGGCTACAGGTGCGTGTGCTCCTTAGCAGTGGCGAGCCAGTGGGCAACGGGCGAGGAAATAGAGAGAGGGAGGGGATGCGAGACGAATGAGAGCGGGGTGGGGGACTGCCACACACACACAGAAAGCCGTGCGTTGAGACCATACGTCGGGGAGCGCGGACCCGCTGTCATACAAGCTCATCAAGGGAGAGGCCATTCCCGCTCTCTCTTCCTCGAAGAGGCGAGGAAAGCCACGGGGCACTGCTGCAGTCTCTCTCAGTCTCCGCACCGGGATGCTCGTGTTGCGAATGGTTCTTATTCTGATTTCGCTCTCGTTGTCGTTTTTTTTTTGTTGTCGCGCCACCTTTGGTTATTTCACTGCCGCTTGAGTTAAAGAGATCTGCGTCTCGGACAAGTCGAGGCACGCATACGCAGAGCACCTTGCCCCCTCCCCCCGCCCACCCTCGCACAGCGCACTCTTTCCACCTGTCTGCCCGTGTCGCGCATATGCGGATTCCAATTTCAGTGGTAGCTGCTTCTCCATGCACGACTGAGATGGCGGGAAGGGTGGAAGAGGTGAGAGGTGGACAGGAGAGGGAGATCCGCACGCCAGGTGGGGCACAAGAGAGCACGCGATAAAAAGGAATAAACCAGCGAAAGAGGTTGTGGCTGCCAACGTAGACGGTGCCTGCAAAGGACAGCAACAGCGGCAGCAGAGAGGATAAAGGAAAAGGTGGAGGGAGACATGTACACACAGCGCAAGAAGCGTGAGGGTGACAGGCAGGCAGGCAGAGCGAGAGCTGGGATGGAGCACACGACGAAAACCGAATGATAATTAGAAAAGAAACGATCAACACACAGAAGGAGACAGTGAAAGCGAGGGAGAGAGTATAGAGCGGCGATGTGGCCCCCTTTTCTGCTTCGCACAAATCCACTGCCCCTCCCACCCCCCGCGTGCGCGCAGTGGCGGAGGCGAGCAACACAAAAGGGGAGGGGGGATGTCAAAGAGAAAGAGGGAATATATATATATATATATGTCTGTGTGTGTGGGGGAAGGTAAGTGATAGTGAAGGATGCTGCGTGCTGGGCCGTTAGTGTGTGTGCGTCTGCGCAGATGTTTGAAAGCGTGCGAGAAGACCGAGCAAGTAGAAGAGACGAGGAGAAATGAGAGGGTGGGAGGGGAGGGGCAGAGGTTAAATAGATGTGGCGAGTGGAAAAGAAAAGGGAGGGGTCATTGCGCCTCAGCGACCCAAGCGCAGAGGGGGACAGGGAGGGTCCTGGCTTCACCCGTGAGATGATGTGATTCGCACTTGCACGCGTGTACGCTCTTGCGCTGACGGCGTCGGTGTCATCGCCGTTGTCAGACGTGCCCCATGCTTTTTGGCATCGAAGACGACCGCACCTATGCCGTGTGCGCCATCCATGAAAAAACAGGGAGTGAATGAGAGCAAGGGAGGGAGGCGTGCGCGCGTGGCGGACAGAGCAGAGAAGGATAGCCCCCCAAAGAGAAGGATAAAAGCGCTTGCGTGAGGAGCACGCAGACAACCAAGAGGAGAAGGACCACAACTTCTAGTTCTCTGCCGCCGCTGGCGTGTGCTGTATCCAGCGAAGCAGCCGAATCGCCCAGGGCACCGGGCACGCCATCAGTAACGGGTAGACGACGGTTGTCGCCCACGCCGAAGTGTAGCAGTAGCGCTCCTGTCCTCTACATATGGCCCTCACACAGCACGCCGCCGCCTTGTCAAGCTCCACGTTGCGCTTCTGCAGGAGTTGAGTGTAGGAGTCGCGGTAAGTCGACGCCGACCACCCCCGCGAGCCTATGCTGCCACCTTCCTCACTCTCGGGGCTCACTGCCGATGAGGATGACATCGTGGGCGACGTTGCCCGCACCGTAGTGGACACGCCGGGCGAGCTCGACATGAGAGAGTTCATCACCGTTGGCACACCGTACTGAATCTCGTTCAAGCAGAGGAGCGTCGTCCGCACCTCTCGTGCCGGGCGGCGCGTGCGAGACCCTGCCGCTGCCGTCGTCTTTGTCTCTGATGGTGCACCACTGCCACTACCAGTCATGTACTCGCACCGCTGCTGGAAGATCCACTCCCGCATCGAGTAGTGCATGCCTACCATGCCCCACTGCGATGCCGCATACTCGGGGCTGTCTGAGGAGAGGGTGTAGTTGGCGGCAGCGGAGACAAGGGTGACCACCTGGGCATAGTCACCACGCCGCTGCGCCGCTTTGTGTAGTCCACCTGCATTCGAAGACGAGTTCGAGGCGGACAACAACAGAGGTAACAGCTGACGCACCACCATGAGCGGGGACAGTAGGTTTGTCTGAATGAGGCGCTCCGCGGAGTCGTCGGCGCGGTCGCAGAGCCGCTTGGACGGGTACGTGTGAGCAGCGTGCACGATCATGTCAAGTGGGCCATCCAGCTCCTTGGCCGCACGTTGCACCTGCAGCCGCGAGGATACATCCACAGTCATGACAACAAAGGCACCACTGTGAAACGAGCCAGCAGCGCGGCCACCGTCCGGCAGGCCCGCGGCATCGAGGCTTTCAGCTTCCTTTGTGGCCTTGAGAACATCTGCCTGCAGCTCTTGCAGTTTTATTTTACTGTAGTCCCATGCAATGACACGCGCGCCGCGGGCGTAGAGCTGCATGCAGAGGCGCCGCCCCATCTCAGTGCAGGCACCCGTGACAACCACCGTTGCCCCGCTAATCTGGCGAGGGCGGTACATCAAGAAGGAAGCAACCGACCATATTACCCACAGCGCTCCACAGATAAAGGCGAGGAGTATCATCCTCGATGCGACCGGACAGGTGGGGTGGTGGACGTGGCGTATGGGTGCGCGTTCTTTGATGTGCGATGGACTTACCGCTGCTGCCACTGCTCTTTCTCGCTGTTGCTTATACCACGCCTACTCCGTATGAGTGTGCCTCCCCGGTGTTGTCGTGCACGTGCGGCTGCGTGTATGCGCGTCTGCGTGGGTGTGCTGCAGTTCGGACGGCGACGGCGAAATATCTAAAACGGAGGGAGAGAGAGAGTAAGGGCGGGGAGGTACAGAAAACAAAGAGAGAGATGGCTGAGAGGGGAGCTTCCACATCGGCGCTTAGCTTTCGGTGGCAGAGAAGCTTGATGGACAATGGCGGCCAAGGCTCGAAGGCTCTTCTTTTACCGCGTGCGTGCGTGCGTGTGTGTGTGTGTGTGTGTGTGTGTGCGTGCAAAAAACGAGCTGGACAAGTGACGCTGCAGTCCTCGATCCTCACGTGATCAGAAGCTGCGCGGACTTTCTTAGGCTGTTGCTGTGCGTCATCATCTGCGGAACGGGGCGTCTGCACCTGTGGGAGGGGGTGGGCGCAACTAGGTTGGGTGCGAGCTGGTAGTGGCCGCCGACGAGAGTGCGTCTCTGATGTAAGCCCTGGAGCCGAGGTCGGCGGCGCGGATCGGCTCTGGGATGCGGTGACGAAGCATCGTTACTACCAGTGCAGTGGCAACGGCAAAGCCAACGCAGTGGCCTGGAGAGACATAGATGCACTTTTTAACGCTGTTCAGGTGCCCGTGCACGACGTAGCCGTAGAGCTGCGTCGGCGAAGACGTGCCAAGCAGGGGCAGAAGACGAGGAAGGGATGGGCTGCTCGATGCTGCCTCGCCTAACGTCTCCAGCGCTGCCTCTACTGCCTCCCGCGTCAGCCCATCCACCTGCAGCATCTTCTTTGAGCACCCAATCGTCGGTATGTCGAGCGCAACACCGAGGTGCGTTGCCAGCCCGCACCGGCGGGGATGTTGCACCCCGTTTCCATCCACGATAAGCAGCTGCGGCATCGTCTGCGTCGCCAGCAGCTCTACTCGCACAGAGTCGAAGAGCTCGCAAAATGGTTGAATCTCGCGGAAGGAAAGAAAGCCGGACATGTATGGCTCCCGCAGCGTGCACCGGTGCATGTACGCCCTGACCTGCTCCATGGACGGATAGCGCAAGATAGCGAGGCAGGCGACACCGTCGTCCGAGTCGGGGATGAAAGAGATGTCCACACCACCAACGAGCGTGAGGGTCGGCAGCGGCTGCACGACGGCGGCCGCGCTTTGCCGAGCCTTGTCGAAGCGGAGCTGACACCACAGGGCTTCCCAGGGGGAGCTGAAGCTTGATGGGACGCATAACGTCGAGTCGGCGTCGTGCGCTGCACTGTTGTCCGTCGCGCATGCCTGCGGGCGTGCCAACAAGCTAGCCTCGAAATTCGGCAATGCGAAGCGTTGGTGCACGAAAACCCCACCCGGCGCTGCACCCTCGTTGTGTGGCGCATGCAACTGTACCGTACTGTTGCCGTGGTTGCTGAGGTGGCGGCAGTAGTAGTACTCTGTGCGCGGTACATCTGCCAGCAGCCCAACGCGGAGCTGTTCCGCTTCCCAAGCCCTCCTCGTCTCTTCACTGGGATGCGGGGCTACAGCTGAAGGGGGTGCATTTAGTGCGTGTGCTTCTGCAGATCGCCCGAGAGCGTCGGCAGCGTCTTTGCTCGCAGGGCACTGCTGCTGCGGGGGCTTCTCGCCCAT
The DNA here is from genome assembly GCF_000002725.2 of Leishmania major strain Friedlin. Taxonomy (NCBI): domain Eukaryota; phylum Euglenozoa; class Kinetoplastea; order Trypanosomatida; family Trypanosomatidae; genus Leishmania; species Leishmania major. Next base: position 934,540 of record NC_007287.2, on the reverse strand, counting down.
GTGTGGTGTGCACCGTCCCACCAGTGCCAATGGACAATGCTTTTTAAGTGTTGGCCTGACCGTGTATGGGCGTGGGAAAGGCAAGGAGAGAGAGAGAGGGGTCGTGAGTGACGGGCCTGCGACGCAAAGAAGCTGGAATAGGTGCCTCCGCCAAGGTGCACGCACGGAGACACAGAAACATGCAAAAGTTCTCGGCGTCTCGCCGTGCGTGCTTGTGCCCGTGAGCAGGAATGCGGCAAGAGAGAAAGGAAGAGAGCTCGTGTATTCCGTTTCCCAACTCGAGCTCTACACTCGGCATGAAGTGTGTGCCTGGGACGGACGTGCGCGCAGACGATTCCTGCCGCCTCCCTGCCGCTATGAAACGGTCGCCAAATAACAAGCTGTCACGCCAAACGTAATGGCCATCGGCAACAAGCACACCAGAATACCGTGTGGGAAGCGTCTGGTTTGCTCAGGTTCGGCTGCCGGCACTGACCCTGCTCCTTCTCTATTCGGCGCACGCGCGTACATGAAGGCGCTTCGATTACAGAGATACCCTCATCGCGGTGTGCGGCTAAGACTCTTCGCGCTCGCTGTCCTTTCGATATCTGGCCCGAATCGCTGGAGAAGGCGCTGCAATAAGCGTGGAAAGAAAAAAATCGTTTCAACGTGTCCGCCCTCTGCCGTACAGCAGGAGTTGGATTCCACTCTATCTACCGGGCTGCCACAGGCCCCCATATCGCGTGCTGCGAAGCAGCATTACACACACACACGCACTCCAGCAACGCGCCGACTCAGTCATCTGAGCACGGCCTGCGCCTCAAACGCCACCCGCTCGCCCGCCTTGCATGTCTCGCCTCGCGGCCGCTCCCAGTAAGCCCGTCGCCACCTGGTGCATCTCCAGTAGTGGCGCGGGCTCCCCACACCAGCAGGCGCTGAAAGGGTCGGGTTTGGAATACGCTCGAGTCACGCTGGCATGCTGCCCACCACATGGGCGACGCCGACGTATTGAATGTAGCAGCTCGCCCCGACGCAGCTTCAACGCACGACCTGACCACCGACATCAGCAGCGATACAGTGCTCTGACCTTTCCCCTCCCCGTCGGTAGGTGCACGAGCCTATAGCCACCAGATGTATTTCGGCATTTGGACGGATCGGGGGCTGCCCAGACACACCGAGTGGGGGGAGCACTGAACCCTGATATACCCACACGCACAGAGGTGTGCCCACCCCGCCCTGTCAGCAGGGGTATCATCATTTTACACGCGACGACGAGCGAGTCGATTCGAAACACTGAAGCAAAGGCATTGTTTCTTCCTTTGGACGGGAACACAGTCACCTGCGCACACTGGCAACGCCGCAAACGACATAGACGCTGACTGGTGTCGCTAGAGTGACATCAAGCAGGGAAGAGGTGGTGATGGTGGTGCTCCTCGGCAGACGACGCTGCCAACAGCGTCGTGCGTTTCGCGACTGTGTGCGCGCTAAGATATGCGCACGCGTGTGCGTAGATGGGGGGGGGGTGAGGGAATGCGTGCGAGCATGCGCACTGCACGCAACACCGTTCTGGAAAAAAAGTCGTTTTACATCACGATTGACGCGGTGTTTCTTCTGCTGCTGATGATTGCTGCACCGACGCGATGGCGGTAACCCACCACCGCTGCTATCAGCACCATCGTCATAACACACAGATACACCTGCGGGCTCACACGCTGGCGCCGGCTTCCTCTCGAGCTTTCGCACGCGCCCCAACCACACAGAAACGTTTTGACGTACGGGAACCCCTTTCAACAGCGCCTCGGCTTCAAAAGAAGGGGCGCCTCGCAGCGTCGAATCGTTCTTCCGGACGCTTCGAAAAGCAAGAGCAGAATGATCAGCACGAGCACTCACCTACGAGTCGTCACTCTTTCTCTTACGCTCCAGCTAGTGTTTCACAAGTTGGACTTGGTTGGCGCTAACTGATCTGCCCGGTTGGAGAGCTGGCTACCAAATTCAAGGCAGCCCAGCAGGTTGATGTTCACACTGCGCACCTGGCGAAGGAACGTGGTGCGACTCAAGAACTTTAACTGCCGCTCCATCGTGTGCTCGTTTATGCGAGCCTGCAGCTTCTTCACATTCTCTGGGTTATCGAAATAAAAGCTGTTGGAAACGATGCTGTCGCCCATCAGCACACATGTCAGCGGCAGGAACTGCATCGTTGTCTCAGCTGTGAGGCCTATGAGGTTCTTGTAGAGACGGTCCATGGCGGCCACGGCGGCCGGGTCGCTGCCAGCCTTGGCGAGCTTGGCTACCTCGGGAGCGGACTTGAGGGGAGCGGATGCCTTCGGCCCCTCCTTCTCATACGCGTAGTTGAACTCCAACCCGCTACCATTTGCCGCAGCCTCCCAGATGGGGGCCACCGTCGAGTCCAGGCCCTTCACACGTGCCTTGGATGCCATGTAGCCGGCAAGTGCCTGCACGTACTTCGAGTCCTCATTGGCGCACCAAGACATGGACAAACAGCCGCACTCCAGCGCCAGCACAACATAGCTGTCCGACACACCCACGTAGTGGATGAGAGAGGAGCCGACGCCGGTGCCGGGGGCCACGACCATGCAGCGGCCGTGGCCGATGGTGCTGCCAACGGGCTTGCCTTCCGACAGCGCGTCCCACTGCGTGCCCTTCCACATGACCTTGAAGTAGTCGGACAGCATGCCGGCGTTGCTCAGTGCCAGCACGCCATAGGAGCCAGCCTCTAGATCGTTCAGAAGCGCGCTGCGGCCCCTTGGAAACAGCTCCACCGGGTAGTCCGCCAGCCGTGCAATGCCCTTCAGATTGCTGAAGGGGCCCGCGAGCTGTCCGTTGGTGAGAGGTCCCGGCACACTCACGGCACCGGACGCGACACGACGCAGAAAGGGGCCAGCGCGGTAGGGCAGGTTCTTCTTCAGGTGCTGCAGCACCTCATCGAAGAACTCGAGCAGCTGGCGGATGTCGCGCTTCGTCACCCTGAAGCGGACATAGATGATGTGCAGGCCGCTTCCCTCGTGCTGCGCCGCTCGAGCAAAGCCGACGCGCGCGTTCGTGCCGCCAACATCACACACAACGTAGATGGGGCCGGTGGACCAGGAGGCGTCGCCCTTGATGGTGGGGGCCAGCTGCTCGAGTTGGATCTCGTCTGTGAGGGGCATCGTGCAAATAGGCAGCACAAGAAGGATGGGAGAGAGAGTGATGGTTAGACTGGGGTAGCTGCGGAGCCGTATGTATGTGTGTTGCCGCCTCGTTTAGCGTTGCGATTTCGGTGGAACGCTGCGGAAGAGACTATAACGAAAAAGAGCGGACACGAGGGACGCCTTTGCGTGTGTATGCGTCCTGTATACGCGCGTGCGAGTGGTTTCCTTTTTAGTTTGCCGTGGAGGCATAGGGATGGCAGAGCGGTGCCAAGCTTCGGCTGCTCCGAGAGCGGTTGGGTGCGCAGGAAAAGGCTCTAGCCGGAACACAATGATGAATAACACGCCACGGGAGGCGGTACGCGCAGTCGATGCACGCGCGAAATGGACGTGAACGCACGTGTAACTCAATGCAGCAACAACAACAAAAAAGCAGCGAAACAGAGGACGAGTACAGCGTGAGGTGGGGTCGAAAGGCGCTATCAAAATGGGTGTGCAGAACGGTGCGCCGAGGTACACCTCCTCGCATGCCTTCCCCCCACCTCATGCGGAGATGAGCATTGTACATCAGGGGAAAAAACGAGGAGCTCTCGTAGAAACGAAAGAGAACCGGCTGCTGCACCCATTCTCGGTTTTGAAACACCCTTCTCGAAGGCAGTTGCAACAGCAAGCACGCACCTGTCCGTTGGGCATATGGCGGTAGAGACTACCACCGGGTGTTCGAATAGCGACGCTTTGTCACGAGGTTCGTTCCTCGCCGGGGTTTTTCTCTTGCTCACCTTGAAGTGAGCTATGTAAGCGACACACGCACAGAGAAGAGCTGGGGAGGCCAAAGCTGGCCCCACGGGTTCACCGCCGCCCCCTCAACCACACAAACGTTAAAGCACTCGCACGCGAGCCGGCGTTGGCACGGGCGGTATTCAACGCGTGTCAACATGACGCCTTCAAACCCAAACACCACAATGACGCCCTTGCTTTTTTGGCGACCGAAATAAGATGGTGAAATGAAGTCATCGGCGTCTCGGCCACAGACACGCATGACCACCCTTCGTCCTGCACTCTCTCAACAGCAAACACGCGAAACGAAAAAACAAGGGGCCAATCCATCATGCTTACCTCGCCGTACACACACACACACACACACGCACACACCTACGCATACATGCAAACACATAGACGTACGCACCCTAGCTGCTGGCAGCAACCAAACCCGATTCCCTGCCGCCACTACTGTCACCCCCACCGTCGTTACACCTTTTTGATGCCCAGCGTGGGGTTCGAGAAGCCCATCCTCTTTGTCGAGGTGGAGGAGTACAAGTTGTGGAACTTCTTCTTCATGCCTTTGGTCGACATCAATCCAGGCACGGTGGGTTTCTTGATGGACCGCTCCACATCGGCCCTGTAGGACGGAGCATTGCGATGCATCTCGATCGACATGTTGTCTAGCGCATAGAGCTGACTCTGCTGCTTGTGCTCGCTGGTCACGCCACCACCGCCAGAGCTTGCCGTGGCGCGGCGGCTCTGGTGCAGCTCCTCCAGCCCTTTGAAGTACTGCCGAATCCGGTCCGTTTGCACCCAGTTGTACGCGAAGTGCTCCATGGTGTGCTTGGTGGAGTAGGTGGTTGGATCGTAGTTCTCCTGGTACGCCTTGGGACGGAAGCTCTGTGAGCGGAACCAGAAGGGATTGCCGAAGCGAGGGTAGAGACCGATGCGGATGGCCTGCGCCTTGGCGACGCGCAGCTTCACAACGGCCTCGGGGTTGAGGGGCATGATATCCTGTGGGTACATGTGGCCGGTGCGTGTCAGGAACCGGGAGATGGTCGCTGGGTTTTTGTAGTTCAGCTTCATATAAACCTCCGGCGCCGGTCTCTGAAAGCCTTGCGGATCCTTGTCCTCGATGTCAAACGGCTGCGCGTTGCGGAACTGCTGGATGGCAACGTCACCGACTGTGTCGCCCATGCGCCACCGCGTTAGGTTCGTGAAGAGTTGCTCATCGGGGAAGCGATGGTAGTGCAGCTGCACTTGCTGGCCAAACAGCCACCCCTCACGCCCGCGCTTGCGGCCGCGGTATGCCGGCTTTTCCTGCGGCGTCGTGTGAAACGGCTGCGCGTCATCCTTGGTAAGCAGACTGATGTACTCGTTCCACGGCTGGCGACACACGGCAAACTGTGACATGGCTGTCGCGTACATCGGCGCGTTGCGCGTCGCAGCAGGAATGCGGTTCATTTTACTCGAGATCCGAAACAAAGGGTAAAAGAAAGAAAAAGAGGAGGAGGGGAGGCGGTGACAGGCGCACTTCTTTCAGTCACACGTGGGTGCGTGCCCGTGCGCTGTGCATGTGTGTGATTGTATGTTCCTAGTGCACTACGCAGCAGCGAGTGGGAACAGAGAGCGGCCCCGGAAACCTCTGACGAGTTGCACGCACCACGCAGTACCTTGCTTCGTTCATGTAGCGCGGATGTGTGGCCAATAGCAACAAAGAAAGGAAGCGTAGAGGAGGTAAGGTGGAGGGGGTTAGGGTGAAGCGTGAAGAGAGGCAGAGCGCTCGACTCGACAATCCAAAAGGCGGAGAGGTGTCCCAAATACCTTCAGACTGCTGGCGTCGGCTTGTGGGGCAAGGGAGAAGTGCGTGCGTCCTTCTCTATCACCGTCTTTGCAGCAAGCACACTGCGGTGAGCGTCCACGGTAGCTTCGCCACCCCATTCTTGTTGCTTCGACTTTCGTTTCCATGTGTGCTCACCGCTGCGTCTGAGACTTCGAGAATGAGCGGAGTTCGCTGCACGGATGACCATCCATGAAGGCAGAGAACACACGTTCCCCGCAGCACTAATAGAAGGACAACTTACAGCCTTGTACCAGCATTGATGTTGTAAGCGGTCTCGCACGACCGCCCACCGCTTCTGTTGCTTGTCAAGAGAGGCAACTCGGTGCAATGAGAAATGAAGTGGAAGTCGGAGACCATGAGGGCAACCAACGCACACACACACACACACACACACACACACAAGCGGCAAGCCTCAGATGGGCGCACTGCGGACACCAAAGAAAAGCGTCACACAGCAGCATTCGATTCGCAGCCGGAAATCGAAAGAGGCAGGTGACGCTGGTGTTGGTGGTGGTGGTGGTGGGCAAGGCACCACTTTTCACACACAGGCACGCACACGCATACCTTCTCCCTCCCTTCACCCACCCGCATGACCGGAAAGCAATCACTCGCTCTCTAGCTGCCAGGACTCTCTCCTTCTTTTGCCATCCGCAAAGCTGTAGTCGCTGCCCCCTCCTCCTCCGCCTGCGGTGTTGTGCCGCAGCTAGCCTCAGCGGCTCCTTCACCTCGCGTCGCCGACGCTGCTACTTCGAAGGCAGCGGCCAAATCGCTATCGGGTGAAGGTCCAGATGCCACACGCAACTTTCCTGCATTGCCATCACCGCTGCAGCCGTTGTTGATGATCACCGCATCAGCTCCGCCTGCGGCTGTCTCACCATTGCGCCGCTCGTCTTCGGTAGCGTCGCTTGTCGCTGACGCTAGCGCAGCATCCTCCACGAAGCAATGTGATCCTGCTCCTTCCTCCGTCATCTGCAGATAGCGCTGCCGCTCTCGAGGAGTCGCGGGCGCCAATGAGCTTGCCAGCCTCTCCATTACGCGCTCTTGCCTATGCTGGCTTTCAAGTAGAGCGGCAAACGCCGCGTTGGTACGTTGCTGAGCGGCCTCTGCCTCCTGTTGGGCCAGCCAGCGCAGTAGAGGGTCGTTCTCTTCAAAGTACGGCAGACTCGCGTTGTAGGTCCGCAGCAGCGTAGAGGAGTAGCCAAGTAGCCAGAGCACCACCCCCAACATGGTCCCTCCGACCATACCCCACAGGTACATCAGTTTCACCTGCTGTGTCAGTCGACGCAGCCACGCGAGCTTGTGAAACAAGCTGGAATTTAGTCCAGAAACAACACTGATGAACGAAGTTGCGTACTGCTCCACAGGGGTGGCAGGTGCTTGCAGTGAGCCCTGCGGCGAGCTGTTGGAGGGCCACAACACATGCGACGCCAACCATGTCTGTGCCTGCCATAGTGGGGCGGTCCAGTGTTGGAGGAGGCGCAACAGCACCACGTCCACCCATACATGCATTGCAAGCAGGCAGAGAATGAGCAGGCACGCCACCGACACGCAAGCGCTGACAGTCAACAGCAGCGTGGCGTTGATGCCGCGCTGAGCAGCGTCGGGATGAATAAACGCCTCTACCACCTGTGCACTTCCGACGCTCGTTGGCAGATGCACGTGAGGGTGCACCGCAATCTGGCGAGCGCGCAGGCGCGGTAGCGTGGTCGCGCGCACCAGCCGCATCAGCAACCACCAGGTAAGGAGGAGGACGAGAAGCCGCAGCAGCACCCACGCGGTCAGCTCGACCGAAGCAGAGGGTAAAAGCGATGTGCTCATGTCACCGGCAGCAGCTGTATGGCGCCATACGGATTCTGTCAGCTGCTCATAGGCGCGTTCGCGGTGGCGGGTGAGAGCCTCCACCGCAATGGCGTGTCGGCCGACTTCGTCTCGGCACGTCAGGCGCTCTCGCGCATGCTTGAGCCACTGCGCCAGCGTTGTAAGAAAAGCGAGGACGGTCTCATAGGACGGCGGTAGTGACGCTGTCGCATTCGCGGGCGCGCCCTCTTCCATTCGTCATGAACTTGATGATCTGATTCTGTCGGATAAGACGCGCTTGCTAGGTGTTCCTGGCCGTGCAACTGTATGTGCGTGTAGGTAACACGATCCGGCAGGTATGCCTGCCTCTTCGTTTGATTTACTTGTGTGCGTGTGTGCGTGTGAGCTAGACGACGCCGGCGCTGCCTGCACACAAAAACGCCGCGACACACGAGCCCACACGCCGGCGAGGAGGGGGAGGAGGAGGAGGAGGAGGGGGGGGGGCAGCCCTGGCCGCTGTTGGAGAGGAGCAAGAACGATGAGTCCAAGGAGAAGATGTGTCGCACACGCGTAAGTCGAGAAGCGGCCACAGAAGACAGTCCATTCCTCTCACAGGGGGAGGGGGCTGTGGGGAATGGAGAAGCGGTGGAGGGGAGAAAGCTGAAGCACTCCAGCACGCGCAGAGACAAACGAAGCTGCCTTGAGTGGATGCCAGAGAACACGTGATCTCGATAGCAAGACAGCGGGCAAGAGGAGGTGGCAAGATTGTATCGGGCGAAGTCAGGTTCGTTACTACCACGTCACCGTCTCTTGCCCTGTCGAAAGGGAGAGAGGTACACCAGCGGCAAAAGCGGCGAGAGAGCGAGAGGGGGAGGGGAGGGAAGGAGGGGAGGGGAGGGAGGGGGGGGGGGCAAAGGAGGTGAAAGCTGGGGAGATTACAGAAGGAGAGGAGGGGCAAGAAGAAAGAGCTCCGGCTTGGTGGTGGTGATAAGTTTCTCGCCTGTATAGAGACAAGAGATCGCGTGTAACGGCCTGAAAACACGCGACGGGGGGGCGAGCTTGGGAGTCGCTGACGACACAGAAAACCGAGAAGTAAAAGAGACGAAAAGTAAGAAATCTGTATAAAAAAGGCGGCAGAAAATAAGAAAAAGGCGAGCGTAGTCGGTATAGCACAAACAAAAAGTCCCCTCCCCACACACATACACATACACATACACATGCATTCCATCGAGGGAGGGAGGGGAAAGGAAGGGAAAGAGCGGGGAGGGAAGGGAGATGGCCTCAGCACTTCCCGCTCTGCACTGCCTCATTGGTGTCATCGTGTGATTCGATCGGGGATGAGGTGAATTGAAAAAAAAAACGAAAAGTTTGAAGGGAGGGAGAAGTGTATGAGGGCGCAAGAGCGACACACTCACGAAAAACGACAAGTCCTGAGTTCAATTTATTGTTCTTTTTCGTCTTTGTTATTAGCCTGCTTTGCTGTTTCCGTCTATGGTGTGTTTGGTAAGGATCGAAACCTCTTCCTCATGCGAGAGAACACCCGAGTGCACTCGTGAATGGAGGACTGTATCGGGGTATCTGTATCTTTACATGCACTCGGGTGCGGCTGCGTTGCTCAGCGTACATCGACTTGCCGAAGGCGATGGTTTCACTTCTGCTTTTGGTGTGCAGTGTGTCATCATCAAGGGGAAAAGGAGAGCAAGAATATACATAAATAAATATATATATATATATGTACATATCGCAGCGGGAGGTGGGAGGAGGAAGATGTGAAAAATATGGAGGTGGGGGAGGGGTATAAAGGAGGAAAAGACGACAAGCGGGGGTGGGGGTGGGTCGAAACAGAACATCGACACACCCGCAAAACAAGCAACGACGAAAAGAACAATACACGTATGGGGGCGAGGCAGAGAGGGGTTTATGGATATAGGAGGGGAGGGGAGAAGTAGTAGTGATTGTATTACCAATCCAGCGAAGCACACGAGCACGAGAGAGAAACGACGCTGGTTGTCCTTGTGGACGACCAGAAACGACTGAGAGAGTGCCCGCCTCACAAAGAAAGCAGGCACAGACCAATGTATGGCAAGAGAGTACGGGGAAGGGCGAAAAGGGGAAGAGGAAAAACACAAGCAAATAACGAAAAATGCGGGAATAAAAACGCTGTGGCATGGAAGCCGCATACCAGCTGCAGGAGGCGTGTATGGGAGTACTCCCTTTTCTTCGCTAGCCTGAGGCAGGGATGGAAGAAAAATGAGAGAGCAACATCGAGGCCATCAAGCAAGTCGGCACATTCGTCTCCGTGGACTCGACTTCTGGGGGATGTGTGTGTGTGTGACAGAGCCGCTTACACCGAGGGCAACACCGGTAGGAATCGAGTGCGGCGTTTATGTAAGGGCATCCATACACTTACATACTCTGTCTAGGTACGGACGAAAGTGCGGAGCAACGAGTCCTTCCAGCTTCCTGCCTCACCGGGGTGTCGAATGCGCAGTGCGGGAGGGGAAGGACTTATTCTGTAAACAGGGACAGCGAAAATAGCGAGAGAGAAGGAACCATGAGGTTACTGGGGGCCCTTTTCTCGGAGAAAAATACAATCTAGAAGTCGCAATGACAAGTGGAACAAAGATCTGGCTTCCACTTGAGAAGGAGAAGGAAGCTTGATCGTCCACCCCCCGATTTCGAAGAACCGATGCCCTGAGAACAGCGTGAAAGGATAGATGAAAAAGCAGAAGGCAAGACACGGCGAGCAAAAAAATAGAGCATCCCTTTCCGCAGGGACTGATGAGCTCACTGGCTGGCGTAGAAAGGACAGGAGGCCAGGAAGAGAGCGAGCGAGCGAGTCAGTCGTCAGCATTAACTCTGCAAGGCATGCCTTCATCAACCTTTGTGTGTGCATGTGAGGTCGGGACGCTGCTTTTCCTCACACTCGACACCCGATCCACACCCCAGTGCTCACAGACATGTGCATACACATGCGACGGTGCACTAAAGCAGCAAATCCTGTTTGAAATCGCTTCGTTGCGCCCACGAGGAACCGAAGAAACCTCATTCTCCTCACGTTACCACCTTATGCTGTAGGGGAAGGGAGAAGGAAGGGGCTCCTACGACCACGCCTCGTCAGAAGAAGCACTTGGGTCTCTCGTGCACACCCACCGTGGCAGCAGCAGTCTTTTGCAAGGTGTTGTTTAGGTGTCTCAACTTTCTCCCTCCTTCCCTTCACCAGTAGTCCAGTGAGCAGATACACGAAAACAGAAGAGAATGACGATGACCATCGTACCGAGTATCGGCGGTGGAGCTGGAAGGGACAACAAAAATATATAAATGTAGAGGGTGTACAGTGGGATGAGGCCTGCTGATGCCGGCTGTGATGGCGCAGAGTGGATCAACAAACGAAGGCGGGGTGGGGTGGGCGTGGGGGCATCAACAGAAAATATGGAGTGCAGAGGCGGCGGCGGCGTAGGTTTTCGTGGACGTCACGCACCACACCTTCTCGCTCGTACCACCCACTTTCCTCGCGCAGACACCGACACACATCGCTGAGATCCACGCATGCACGCACATACCCTTTTCTCTGTACTTCTTAAAACAAACACAAAAGATCTTTATTCTTTCCTTTCGCCGTGTCGACTTCGTTTTGATTGTTTGTTTAGAGGGGCGATGACGCACACCTCCTCGGCATGTCGGTGTGGTTCTTCCAGGCCCACCAGCTGCACTCGCCCCCTTTGACTCACCGTGGACGCAAGTACATATTCGACAGAAGCCAGAGGGAGTGAGAACATCAGCTGATGTTTATATCACTTCAGCATCCCCGTGTCGCCAAAACCGAGCGCGTTCAACACGAGCAACACGGAGGAATGACTGCAGCAAGGGGCGGGCGAGCGGGGGTAGAAAAGGAGAGAGCAAACGCAACGAGAAGGGATCACCGGTAGATGAATATATACACACAGACACAGACACACGTGTGCACTTACTCAGACTCACTTGAGCACCACCTCGCACATCGAGGCGATGCACACACGCACTCAAACCCGTTTCTTCACAAACAGCGGAGGCCCAGCTGAGAGCAATCCCGGATAGAATTAGAAAAGAGAATAAGAACAAGAGAGAGAGAGAGAGGGGAGGAAGTAAAAAGACGACACACACACAAGCAAGGAGAAAAGCACCGCATATGCACACCTGCCGCACCGGATACCATGGCGGCAACCCTTTAGCAACAAAGAAAAAAAAAGTGAACAGACACATGTGCGGTTCACTGAGTTTCAATCAGGACGACGACGCGACAAAAAAAAAGCATGTAGTACACGGCTTTCACACACACACACACACACACACACACGTGTGCACATGTTTGGTATGCCGAAAGGTGCGTGACTAAGAGAGCAAGAATAAGCTGGAGAGATCAAGACAGCGAGGCGCACAGGCAGCCGAGAGCTTTTTTCTGTTGCTCTTTGCAAAGCGATGCGCTGCTGCTCGCGATTGCCTGACGGCCAACCTCTCTTGGCTCCTGGTAGGGTGGTGCAGCCGCATGAGCACGCCGTTCACCTGCTTTCCACATACACACAGAGGACTAGACGCATATGCGAGTTCAGAAGGCATCGCACGCGAGCCAAGAAAAGGAAAGCGAGAGGATGATGTTTTCGAAGAAAAGCAGGTAACCCACTTACCCTTTTCCGAGCAACAAAATAAAACAAAATGTCAACGTCGGCTTTGCAGAGAGGGAGGTAAAGAGAGAGAGAGCGAAAGAACGCACACATACACACACACATAACACAACATAACACAAGAAGAGAGAGAAAAATAACACACAAAAAGAGGTCGTTTAGTCTTCAACGAGAGCGAAAACCACAGAAAGAGAGAGAGAGAGAGAAACGGGTGAATTCAAGCGGTGAACGGCTGCGCGCGGGGGAGGGAGGGGGTAGGAAGGACAGGGCGTAGTTCGGTGCCGACACAAAGAAGTGGTGCAATGCAGGAGATGGGAAGGCTGGGGTCCAGCAAGAGGAGGTGGCGAGCAGGTGAGAGAGGAGGGGAAGGGGAGAAAAGAAACCATACGCTGCGCCTTGTCCACTCTGCCTTACGAGAGAAAAGGTACGTGTATCGATAGTAGTCGGCCAGCACATCTTCTTCTGAAGTGTGTCCATGGGTCTGCACGCACTTCCGTCGGTGTATGCATTGAAAAGCATGACGAGGGTCGCCGTTAAACGGAGCGTCTCTTCGGTTGTGCGCTTCTTCTATTGGTGCGACGTCCCCTCGCCCCTTTCCCCAAAAAAGGAGGGGATGGGGAAGGATGCGGACACCTAAGTAATGTGCCTGTGCGTATCTTTGCGCAAAGATGAATACCGAAAGCAAACCCAACAAAAGAATTTCGAAAAAAAAAACAGAGGAAGGCTCCAGGGTGACACCAGCAGCTACATATAAAGGTGCACAGAGGGGGTGGGGGAGAGGGGGAGATCGGGCAGGGCTGGGGAGGACGAGGATGGACGAAATATAAAAAAGCACTGGAACAGGAAAGACGCTACAATCAGGCGTATATATATATATATATGTGTGTGTGTGTGTGTGCGTGTGTTGAAAGGAGGTATCGCGGCAGAAAAAAAATACGTAGTTACACTCATTCCCGGCTGAACACACGCGAACGTTCACGCGAAGGGAGGAAGGGAGAACGCGTACATGCACATACACACGCACAGAGGCACAATCCCAGAACAAGAAAAAAGGGGAGGGCGAGGCGACGAAAGAGAAGACCCAAAAGAGGATAGAATCCAACGCACTTGAACAATACATAACGGCAGACACATGCTGCTACCTGAAGTGAAACGGACAGACGGACGGGGGGGGAAGGGGCACGGATCAGGTAAGAAGAGGTCCAGAAAAAAGAAGCACAAAGCAAAAACTGAGAAGCACAGATATCGAACCAAGTCAAGTACAACAATCAAGAGAGAGAACACGGAAAGTAGAAAAGGCGTGAGCGGCATACTAGTGGGTGCGAGGGGGTGTGGGGGAACCCCCCCCCTAATAGCTGAAGAGGACACAAGCACTTGGTGGGTGTGCGCGTGTATACGCAATGAGTCGTAGGAAAAGAAGCGTTAACACGAATGGAGACGGGATAGCTCAAAAAAGGTTCAAATCAACTTGGAGAGCAAAAGGAAAACAAGGAAGGAGGAAAACGCAACGAAACATGGAGAAGATGCGGCGAGAGAAGCGTTACGAGACACGCGTGTGAAAAAAGTGTCCGTGCCTGCCAACACACCCGCACTGGCTCCGCTTGTACCCACGTTAGTATCGGTGGGGGATGGGGGGGCCTTGGTTGTTGTCTTGCTTCCTCCGTGCTTTAGAAGCATGATTCCTTTTGTTCTTTTTTTTTCCTTTGGTGTGGCGGTAGCTGACATGAAGGGGTACAGAAACGCGGGAGAGCGCGAGGTAGGGGGAGGGGAACGCTTGTCCCTTTAGCTCAACGGGGACGAGAGCAAGCCCACATATATGACCTTAGGAAAGAAGCCTTCGTCAGCAGAAACATGCTAATGAGAAGAAGTTAGGGGGGGGGGAGGCGAGAAGAGGAGAGCACTGAAAGAAGGCGAAAACTGCCAAAGTGGAGGTGCGATGATGGCTCACTTACATTAACAAAAAGAGAGAACGTAAATGAAAAGGGCCTGGCTTGGGTGCCACCCTGTCTCGCACTTCCCGTGCAGACCAACTTGCGGAGCAGGGGAGGCGGGCGGTGGTGGGTGTTTCTTCGGTTTTCCAAACGTGCCTGCTTCGCTCGTCTCTCCTGTGTTTCGACTGTGTGCACTGGGCGTCTGTATGGCCCACTACGAAGAAAAGCAACGAAGCAAAACGAAAAAGAGGACGGGGCAAAGTGAGAAAGACACAGAGGCACGGGGGGTATTTCAAATTCATGCGCCGGCGGGGGTACGTATGCCAAGCGCGCTTGCGTATGAGCGAGTGCGTACAGCACACGTTGTGGGCTCCAAAACACGAGAAACCGAAAACTCCACCTGAAGAGAACGTGCCTCATGGCAAAAGAAGGGAGAGGGGCTGAGAGCGTGTCAATGAAACGGGGAACGGGTAAGGGCGCCATAGAGGGAAGAAATAAGGGCGGGGGTAGCACAAAACAGTCCATGTGTGCGTCTGCAGGTATGCATGTGCGCATAGGATGCTCACAAGACCCATATATACACGCGCACTTCGCACCCCAAAGTAGAAAGAAGAGGGGGGAAACCAAAGAAAAGAGGATGGAAGACAGTACAGCAAGCGGAAAACAAAAGACGGTGCGCTTGGCCATAATGGCAAGCGCGAGAGGAATGCGAAGATGGAATGTGTGACACGTGTGTGTGTGTGTGTCTGGGAGGGGGAGACTACCTTGATAGATCGGGTAAAGGCGGGGACAGGAGTGCGTAGAGACCGGAGATACCGCAAAAGAAAAAAAAACGGCAACCGCAATGGAAGCACAGCAAGGGGGAGGGGGGCACAACAAAATCTGCACCTCACTTTCGCTTCGCAGCTGATCGCTTATCGCAACAACCATGCAAAACCTGACAGGAGAAGTGAATGACGACGCAGGCTGGAGGGTGTGACGGAGGAGGAAACAAGGAGAAGGGGAGAGGACAGCGAAGGCCAACAAAACGGGAGAAAAGAGGAGAAGAGGAGGAGGGATGGGGGTGGGGTGGGGGGCAGAGAGGACGTTCTCGGCAAGTGGGGGTGATGATGCACGCCTTTCTGCCGCTCTTCCTTCTATCTGTGTCTTTCGTTTGTGATGCTTCCTTGCGCCGGTGTGTGTGTGCGTGTGTGTTTGTCTGTGTGCATGCACACCTCAGTCTATGTGAACAAAAGAAAAAGAGAGAATGAGGGGAGGGGGTATGTAGTTGTGGCTGTAGCCACATCAGAGAGAGAGAGAGAGAGTCAGCCGTTGATGATTCGTATCCTTCTGCGTGTATACCATCTATATATGTATACATATCTTCCCGAAGCCTTCCACGTGTTCTTTGGTGCAAGCGGAAGAACAGAAAAAAAAAGAAGGAGGGAGGAGGGGGAGGGACCGATCCGCAAAACAACAACACCACGACTAAAAAGGTTACGAACACATCACACAGAACAGAAAAGGGAGAAGAAGTGGCTGGAGAAGACTCGCAAAGGCAAACATACACGCGCACACACATAGGCACAGACACAGATGAATGAAAAGTCCGCAGCCCGATTCTTGCAGATGGATCCAGATTTCTGCGTCCCGCACTGCCCCACTTCATTCTCTTTCCGCCTAGCCTCTTCCCCTCTATCATATTTGCGTTTCCTTCACCGTCTCAAAATGGACTCCCTCTTGGGCACCACGTTGCTTCCACGTTCTTGCGGAAGATTGTACACACTTGGGCAGCGGCGTTTTCGTTCGCTGCTGCACCTTTGTTGTTTGTCGGCTGCGGTTCTCTTTGAGGATGGAGATGAGGGAGGAAGGGTGATGGAGGGCGAGCGAGGATAGCGACGCGTCTTGTGCAGTGTGTACGCGTGAGTTTGGCGGTACAGCATCATCGCGAAGGAGAACAAAAATAAAACCCAGAGGGAAGAAGGAACAAAAAAGAAAAGAAAACGAATAGATCAGATAGAGGGACGCTTCGACAAGAGAAAGAGAGGCACGGCGAGGAGCAGGTGAGAGAGACACACAGAGAGAAAAGAAGACGAAGACGACATCAAGTAATCGTTAACGAAACGCCGTTGCCCACTTTGCGTTTTTGTTGCTGAATGCGGCACCTCTGCTGTGCTTTGCCGCGTGTGTTTGTCGGACGCGCGTGGCGGATATCAGCGCTGACGAAGGCGGACAGGTGCAGGGAGGGGGGGGTGGAGGGAGGGAGGAGGAGGACGGCCAACGAGCAAGAGTGTCAAAGCGACTGCATTCGCCACCTCTCCCTTCATGCCGCGACGCCTTTCCATCGGACTGCTGCGTTGTGCGCCCCCTGTCCACTCGCGTCCCAGTGGCGCCAACATGTCTTCTCTGTGTGAGAGGCGTGCGGAGGGAGACTACCGGCCCGATTCCTTCCGTCGGCGAACGAAGGAATGCACACCTGACCACATCACACAGCCATCACACGCCGGGGAGGGGGAGGAGGAGGGACAGCAGCGAGAGAGAAAGAGAGAGGGAGACGAAAAAAAAAGAGCGACGAGTCGGAAAGAGATTCCAGCGGGCATACACTCAAGCGAGCGACACATAAACATGCGATTGAAAGGGCGTGAGCAGGAAAACGAGCCATCACCAGCTGCTGGACACAACAAGACACAAGAAAACGGACACACTACGAAGAAAAAAAGGAGAAACCCTGACCAAGAGAAGAGAAAGCGAGAAGAAATCATGCAAGGCCCAAAGATCGGGCAGGGGTGCAAGGAACGAAACGAGGTGCCATCAAGAGAGTGCGTTAACCCACACACATACACACATACATACACAGAAAAGAGAAAGAACGACGAATTACGTAGCTCCTTCTAGCTGAAGGAGAGGGAAGAGAGGAAAAGGGGGAAAAATCACCCAAGCGACATGTGGGAGGGGGAGAGGGGTACATCTGTATTGTTGGTGCCTCAGCATGCATATAGGAATGAAATAGTTCCAGTACTTCAAAAACCTATGCGCACACACTCACCCACACATGGACAGGCGCATGCGACACATGCAGCACCCTCCTGCATGCATCGAGCAAAACACACACACATACACACAAGCACATACAGGAAGGCACCAGTACTGGAAAGGAGAGAGGGAAAGGGGTAGACGAACACGAAACGAAGTGGAGGGTGAGATACACACTGACTAACGGAGATAAGAGAGGGGAGCTAAGATGGTATACGATTTCCAAGCGTATACGAGAGAAAAAAAATAAGAAGCACGGAGAATGAAGGAAGACAGAGAGGTAGCAGCTTCACGCCTGCCACGCGTCACTAGAAAGGCCCCAAAGAAAATGAACCGCGTAAACGAAGAAAAGCATCAGGCAAAGGGATAGGGGTGGGGGAGGGTGAAGGGACACCGCTTCAGGCGATGCGCGTCCGCTTCCTCTCGTGCATTGTCTTTCACTTTTTTTTTTGGCGCGCCAACCGGGTGCCACGTCACTATTCAAGTCGTCTTCTGCGCATATTCTTCCCGCGTCGCACACTGAGCATGTCATTCCTCCCCTCCTCCTCTCCCTTTGCCACTCCCGCATGCGACTTGTTGCTCTCATCAAGAGAGAGGGAGAGCGAGAAACAGAGCAACCAAGGAAGCACACCGGCGTCAGTAAAGGTAAGACGGGCGGTATTTTGTTTCTTCTTTTGGTAGATTAACAGGTTTTCGGCTGCGCACAACGTGAAACACGTCGGCGACAGGTCGCATAAACAATCTACCCGCTGCGCACACGTCCGGTGAATCAGCCGAGATCTCTTTTTTTGTTTACTTTCGCTTGCTGGTGTGCAACCTGGTGAACGAGCAGGGGATGGAGGGGGCGGAGCAGGGCAACTTGCTACGGTAAGCGCCCATACCTTGTCAGCATCATTGACACAAGAAGAAGCCCGAATACGCGAAAACAATAGGAGAGAACAGAGGGAGGGAGGGGGGGGCACAGACGGAGAATAGTATTAGGTGATTAGGTAGGAGACACGGAGGTAAACGCGAGAGGCAAAGCGAGGGAGCTTGCCTCGGCTTTCTGTCTGCGTTGCTTGGACAGAGAAGCACACGCGCACCCGCGCGATAAAGGTAGACATGTATATCGCATCCGTGTGTGCATGCAGGGAGGGGTGGAGAGTGCAGGAGGGGGGGGGGCAGAATAGATTAGGGCAGGGTGTAAAATCGAAAAAAAAACACCCAAGACGAGCACGGCAAGAGTAAGGTAAGACGCGTGCAGCTAAACAAAACGATTAGAGGGAGATGAGGGTCACGCACACAACACACAAGTTTACAGAAGAGAGCCACAACAAGAAAATTAGGGAGGGAGGGGGATAGCAGCACAGATAGGAGAGTGGATGAGGAGGAAGAAAAGCAGGCACGATACACGATCACACACATGCTCACCTTTAAAACAACAGCACAAAGGTTAGAGGTAGAATAATAATACTAATAAAACAGGGGAAGGAAAGCGAGAAAGACGGCACACGGAAACCGTGAAAATACACAACAGAGAAACAACATGGGGGATACTAGGAAGAGGTAGAACGGGGGAGAAGGGCAAGAAAGGTCAGGGGAAGAGAAAAGGAGAGGGAGTTAGAGGAAGCTAACGGACAGCAACAACAGAGCGCACAAAACGAATCCATGCAGCGCTATAAAGCATCACCACACATGAACGCGCTACACAAGTGTGATTAAACACAGTGAGGGGAGCGTAACACATGCACACACACACACATACAGCGTAAAGGCGCGCAGGTATATACGACGAGAAATGCAACCGAAATATAAAACAAGGGGATAGACAGCACACAAAAGTGGTGCTCGTTGTTGTACGTGAAACGACAACCCCCTCTTAAACAAAGGAAAATAAATAAATCAGAAGAGAGCTGAGACAAACACAAGCAAAACACAGGCCTGGAGGTGCACCTCAGAGCACACCTACACGCATATGCACACATGTACATATCTTTATTTATTTATTTAGGGGTGCTGAGAGATATCGGTCAAAACAGCTTTCGATATCGAAGCAGAAGCACAGAATAAATAAAACGAGCGTACACTAGCGCAAATACACGCAAATACACGCACGTACATATACATATATAGATATACACATATACAGATATCTATATCTTTTCTTCGGTGTTCCACTGTACCACGAATAAATCAGCAAATAGACGTATATACGGGCACGGGCGTAAAAGAACCACACAGAAGAGCCAGGATATGTGGCGGGTGGCCGGGTTTGGAGGGAAGAAAGAGGAGGAAGCTTCCAGGTGTTCCTCCTCTCTGTATGCGTGTACCATCGTGCACCACTCGGACCCCCAGCTGGGGAGATAAGGAAAAGCGGAGAGGGCTGGGTGAGGGAGAGAGAGAGAGGGAGAGAGAGAGAGGGAGAGAGGGAGAGGGAGAGGGAGAGAGGAAGGGAGGGGGAGACGCCGGTTGATGGTGTTAGTCGCCAAGAGACCACGTGCAGTAGACATATAACAAGGAAGTAACAGCATTAATGGCAGTTGAGACGGCAAGGGCAGCAAGTTAACGGGAATAAGAGGGGCGCAGATGGAGGGAAGAAAGCAAGAGGGAAAGAGACAAGTAGTGCATTCAAGTGACGCGATCCACTATAGCAGAAGGCATGGAGGGGGGATAGAGCGAAATGTGTCCCGGACACACGATGGAGGAGAACAAAGATCAGATGCGCACACCCTGCCTTAGGAGTAGAAGGGAAAGGAGTTCCAGGTGAAAGAGTCCTCCCCCCAAAAAAAAAAGTAGCAAGAGAACGAAAAAAAAAATGACAGTTATCACAAAATCAAGTATAGTTGGACGGAGCGCCCGTGTGAGAGGGGTTGGCGCGCACCCAGGGGACGATGCAAGACAGCGAAAGGGAAGGGGCGCACACGTGGAGGCACACGCGCACTACAAGTGCAGACACGTAGAGAGGGGGAGGAAGGCGTAGGAGGAGTCCATCGCGTCCTGCAAAGACCGTGCACGTTGTTCTTACCCCCTTTTCGTTAGCATACCCTGCGGGCCCGTGCAACCGGCGTCATCTCTGCCGGTCTCTCCACTCGAGGCTTCGGTGCCGCTTCGGGTCTCGCGCTGCCCTGACCGTGAGAGCTAATTTTGCAGCTGCCACCCCATCCAAGGTTAAACGAGGCGGTGGCGGGCCCTTTCGCGCTCGGCGGCTTGCGGCGCAGTGCGGCACTAATCGAATGAAACATGGAGCCTTTCGCCTCCGTGCTCATATTCACGGAGCACTCGGAGATGCGGCGTAGCGCGTTGAGCTTTTCGCGCAGGTACTCGTTGTCCTGGAACAGGTCGCGCGTCGAGGGGCGCTGGTCGGGGTCGAGGGTCAGCAGTTGGTAGCACACCGACCGCAGCTCATTCGAGTAGGTCGCCGGCAGCTTGGCGTAGTGGGAGCTGTGAACCTTGGCTCGCAGCTCCGCGCGCGTCGCAGCAGCAAAGGGGCCAGTGAGTGCCAGGAGTTCGTAGAGGATGACACCAAGGGCCCACATCTCGCTCTTGAGAGAGTACCGGTCGCCACGGAGCGCCTCAGGGCTGAGGTAGTACGGAGTGCCGCACCCCGTCGATGCGACCCGCTGGGACACCGGCTCCGTGTACTTCTTTGCAAAACCGAAGTCCCCGAGCTTGATGATGCCTGTACTGCTGAGCATAACGTTCTCTGGCTTCAAGTCGTGATGCAAGATGTTCAGCTGATGCAAGTGATCGACAGCCATACAGAGCTGCAGGAACACAAAGACGGCTTCTGTCTCGGTAAAGGGCGTGTCCGTGGCGCGCCGTCGCCGAATCTCTCGGCGAAGATCTCCGCAGTCGACGTATTCCATGAGCAGCAGATCCTCGCCGTTCTCACCTTTGTCGACCCCCTCAAGGCGGACAATGAAGGGCGAGTGGCACTCCCGCAGACACATAACCTCGTTGCTGAAGTGGGGCATTTGGGGTAGAAACGGTACCGCAGCGTGGTCCTCTTCGTGTGGCGCGTAAGGCGAGAGCGCTGCCTCTCGAACACAGCCAACGGAGCCCTTGGACGGCTTCTGCTGTTGCCGCTCCTGGCGCCTCTGCCGTTCACGCAAAGCAGCTACTTGAATCGGGTTGTACGTAGCTTTCACAGCGAGCAGATGGTGTCGCACGCACTCTTCCACCAAGTAGACGCAACCGTACTGGCCACGTCCGAGCTCGCCGCGTAGCTGATAAGCCGGCGCTACAGCAGTGCTACTGATCGACAGCTCCACTCCATTGCGTGCATCCGCGTCCTCAGCGTGCGGCGTCATAGGCGGGCGCGGCGACGCGGTGGTGGCAGCCGGCTTGCACGTATCGCTCTCACCTGCCATGGCGGCTTCGGAGTGCACGTGGTATGCAGTCGCCGCGCCGACCTCGAGGTCAGCCATGTACGTCGACGGTGCAGTAAAGACCGATGGCATCCTCATTTTTAATACACACAGGGTCTGTCTGGGAGAAAGACGCGGAACAGGGAGAAGGCGATGGGCGGTAGAGCGCGAAGTCGGCACCTGAAAGGATACACAGAGAGGCAAGACACGAGGATTTGAAAAACGGGTACAAGAACGTAGCACACACACACACAGAGTGACAGGGACTTCGAAGAAAGAAAAGAATTCAAGAGAAAAGGGAAGGAGAGCGAAAACAAAGAAACAACAAAAAAAATGGAGCAAGGCAGGGAGGGAGAGGGAGGGGGGAGAGAGGGAGGGGGGGGGAGGGATCACAAACGAAAGCGAAGAAGGGCTAAGAGAGAAGGCAGAAAGAAAAACACGCACACACAACGGGCCCAGTGGAAGAGCGATAGAGGGCGCACAACGAGCACAAACAAAAGAGGAGAAACACAAAGTGCCCAGAGGGAGGCGGAAGACGAATGGGAGGGAGGAGGGCCAGCAGCGGCGGCGGCGGTGAGCGGCGAAGGCACTGAGAATAGAAAGGATGCAATATATTACAAAAAAAAAGACATACAAGGAGAACAAAATACCACCGCTGCGAAAGGAAGATGACATGAAGGGGAGACAGGAGAAGGATACACACATACACACACATATATGTGCACCTCGCTCTCTTCCGTTGATGCTTCGCCTTATTATTATTTTTTTTGCAGGGGAGGGGCCTTCCTGCGTGTGTGTGTGGGGGGGCGGGGCGAACGGGCACCTTTCCTTTCTCTGGTGTTTGCTGGATAGCAGAGGAGGGTGAAGAGAAAGGGGTGGGACCGGGGCGATGGGAGACGCGATTGTAGTGGTGATATGCGTATGCCTGTGACAACGAGTTTGCAGAGAGCGGAGGTGGCGAAAAGAGAGAGAGGCTGAAAATAGGGAAGACGCTGGGATTGTGAAGAAGAAAAGGGGCCACAGAACACGAGCAGCACACACAAAAATGATGAAGTCGCAGACGGTGGTGGATGGCGGGCGAAGGTGCGTGGGTGTGGAGTGGGCTTTTCAAGTAGTAATGAAGAGAGAGAGAGGGGGAGAGGGAGGGGGAGAGGAGTAAAACGGTGCACCATGTCGTTGTTCAACGCGCCCCTCCTGCCACATAACATGAGGTGAACTTCGCTGCACGCCGGGCTGCCACAGGCCCCCATATCGCGTGCTGCGAAGCAGCGCTACACACACACACACACGCACTCCAACGCGCCGACTCAGTCATCTGAGCACGGCCTGCGCCTCAAACGCTACCCGCTCGCCCGCCTTGCATGTCTCGCCTCGCGGCCGCTCCCAGTAAGCCCGTCGCCACCTGGTGCATCTCCAGTAGTGGCGCGGGCTCCCCACACCAGCAGGCGCTGAAAGGGTCGGGTTTGGAATACGCTCGAGTCACGCTGGCATGCTGCCCACCACATGGGCGACGCCGACGTATTGAATGTAGCAGCTCGCCCCGACGCAGCTTCAACGCACGACCTGACCACCGACATCAGCAGCGATACAGTGCTCTGACCTTTCCCCTCCCCGTCGGTAGGTGCACGAGCCTATAGCCACCAGAGCTGGATCTGCAGTAGTAGGGGATAAAAGAAGGAGGGGGTCGGGGGCTCTGCTTGGCTTCTCCTCACAGAGTGAGGGCACTGGTCTCGAATACTATGTAGAGGTGTTCCTTGTCATGAGAGAAGAGATATGCAGAGCGGCAAAAGTAAGACAGACACCCCGTCGCTCACACACACGCACACACACACACACACACACAGACATCTATACATACATATACCCATCTGTATGTATCTGTATCGTCAGCTTTACTTCCCTCTGCTTCTAGGACAATTCATTCGGCACCGCTTTCCTGTTTCACGCTCTGCGTCGATGAAGGGAGCGGGGTGCACATGACACATATGCTTGAAAGGAGGGGGGCACGTGTGTGTGTGTGTGTGTGCTGGAGAGATGGAGAGCGCGCACGTGATGCACAATGTGCGTGAGGTGAGATATTCGAAGGGAGGAAGGAAGAGACCGTCAGCGGAAAGGGGAGGTGACATGAAGAGTGAAGGCTGCGCCGCGCGGGCAACAGAGGACACATGAGTTGCACGCCAAGGAGAAAGGAAAGATAGTGGGGAAGCAGATACACCCCTCCCTCCCTCCCCACACACCTCTCTCACCATCATACAGTTGCATAAACGACACCACAGTATGCGGAAGTGTACTCTCTCTGTTAGTGTTGTTCCTTCACCTCGGCCACGACGCGCGAAGAGAAATGGAAAGCGAGAATCGATCCGTGGAGGAAGAACAACAGAGAGAGGCGCGTTGGGCGGCAGCGATGGGGCTGCTCGCCCTTTGCAGCCCCATCGGCATAACCGTGAGACGGCCGGGGCGGGGAAGACGGAGTGGAAGCAAGCGCAAAAAAGCAAACAAACTAGCAAACTCTGAAAGGCAACAGCAGGAAAACGGATGGGCGCATCCTGGACGACACCCCGGGCTGTGCTGCATGCATGGGGATCCAAACCTTGCCATCTCATCCATAAGCGACTATCCTCCTCTCTCCCCCAAACGCAAAACAAAAAAAAACAGGTACATGTGCCGCTGCACAACCGCGTATGGCACTTCGTCTTTTTCTCCACGCCTTCGACTCCTCCTACGGCAGCGACTCGGGATTCGGTGCCGTGGCCAACGCAGCCGCAGCGCTTTCCTCCGGCACAGCGTCCGAAGTGGACATCGGCGGCTCCGGGGGCGGCTCCAGCAAGTCCTCCAACTGTCGGATGACTCCCGGAATGAGCGAGGACTGTTCGCGGCGCTGCTCGGGTGTAAGTTGGTCCCATACGTTGCGGAAGACGCGGAACTTCGAATAAGCTTCTTGCACGGAGCGGCCCTTGTACAGCGTCACCGCATAGTTCAGATACACAAGGAAGTCGTCCTGCATCGCGAGGGCGTGCTCGTAGGCACGACACGCGTTCGGCAGATCCTTCATCTCGCCCAGACAGATACCGAGCAGCATAAAGGCCGGTGCGTGGTCAGCATGCAGGTGCACAGCCGCGTTCAGGCACTGCAGAGCCGAGCAGTAGCGGCCGATCATTAGAAACGCGACACCCAGGTTGTAGTGGCCGATCCAATCAAACGGGCAGAGGAAGACGGATTTGCGCAGACACGCGACGGCTGCGTACGTCATTTTCTTGCCAATAAAGCAGGCACCGATGTTGTTCCACACCTGCGCCGAGTCCGGCTGCTGCGCCACCACGATCCGGTACTTGCTCAGCGCTACGTCATAGTCGCCGCTGTCTTGGATGATGCTCGAGGCGGCGACAAGGGCATCGATGTGGGTGGGGCTGATGGTCAGACAGCGGCCCAAGTAGTCGAAGGCAGCGCAGGGGTTGCCTTGCTGAAGGTAGAGGTGACCCAGCATCGCAAGCAGGTCGGGATTCGTCGGCGACAGCGTCACGGCCTCATCGTACACCTGCAGCGCAGTCGCGTAGTCATGCGCCAGCAGTGCCGCTTTCCCCAGCTGCAAGTAAGCGCAGTCGTGGCGTTGAATTGTGATGGACTGCAGAAAGGCATCCATGGCGCGACGGTAGTGGCGTCGGTGCAGGTGGCAGAGACCGATGTAGTACTCGATTGCCCAGTCCGCGCCGAGGCCCTTCACGACGCGGATGCTCGCCGCCTCCTGAAATGCTTGAATGGCCTCCTCGTGGCGGCCAAGGAGGTGCAGCGCACGCCCGAGCTGTGTGCGGGTCGCCGCATTTTCCGGGCTGATAATCACGGCGGTCTGCAGCAGCTCCAACGACTCGGAGAGAGAGCCCTCCAGACGTTTTAGCAACCCCTTCACGTACAGGGCGTACTCGCACGTGCCCCCCGTCTCGCGAAGCTGTGCCTCGATTACCTGTAGGCAGTTGCTGTACTCCTGTCGGACGTAAAGTAGATGGATGAGCCAGTTACGTCTTTCGCGGATCGCCTGCAACTCCTGCACAAGCTTCTGCTGCGCATTCGCGGCTGTGGAAGCGGCACTGGCGCTGCTGTCGCGGTGGGGCGAAGCGACTGTTGCACCCAGTTCGGTGCCGAGGCCGTTTCTGCTGCTTCCCATCTCAGATAACGGCGCCACATCAGGCTTGCGGCCTCCAATCGTTTGCATCGCAGGTGTCGGTGAAGACACACGCGATGGGTGAGAGAGTCAGTGTGCTGGAGTGCCCACGAGCGAATCCCACTGCGCTCTCAGTGTGCACGTTGCCGGGAATAAGATGCGCAGGTGTCAATTAGGGGGCTTCTGGAGAAACCTCGTACACGAACACACACACACACACATATATATATATATGCGCACACGTACGCTGAGCCAATGTGGAAGCGCCCCAGGCGGACGTCGGAGGATCGGGAGGGGACGTGAGCGTATCGCTCCCCGGTGCGTGCTGTTTCCTTCTGCAGCGCGGCTCACGTGCGTAGAGAGAAGGGGGAGGGAGGGTGGGAGGAGAGCAAGGTCAGCTGTGCCCGCATGTCCAACGAGGTCCGCACTAGCCCCAAAGGGAGAAAAAAGGAGTGGGGGCGGCGTAAGACGCGCTCGAGGTAAGTCGGTCGGGAGTGGGAGGGGGGAGGGGCTGCCTCGGCACAGAGCGTTTCGCGGACGGTGCTTTGTGAGGGGCGGAGTCGACACGTAATAGGAGCGACAGGGATGACCCCATTATGCTGCTTCATAGCAACAGCGACGAAGCAGATGAGCACATTGCAGGCGATGAGCGTGTGTGCGCGTGACCGGAGGAGAGGTAAGGTCGCCAGCCGCTAAAAGGAGGGCAACGAGCAACAAAGACGAAAGGCAACCGAAATGCAAAGCGCCACGTTACGCTACGAAGTAGGAAACATCGAGGTGACGAAGCACACGCAGCCGCAGGAGCGCACACCCCTGCGCATCGAGAGAAAAGGGTTAGAATACGTGTTTGAATGCCCGCACGAAGGAAACATCGCGGACCATATGAACAAAAGAGGCGGGAGGCTGATAACACCCACACAGAGCAGCAGCGGCTCCTTTCGAAAAAATGAAACTACAAAAAAAAACGCACGAGATGCTCGTGGAAGAGTACCCTCATACAGGTGAAGTGGAGTGCAGCAGAATAAACGCAAAAGGAGGCAGATGGCGGAGAAGCGAATTGCAACGCTGAAGACACCGCGCCACGTCAACCACTGCTGCTGCGCTCGATCTCTTGCAGGCCACCTTCCCCATGCCCGAACCGCCCCTCTCATGCACCAATGTAGGCGGCAACCAACTCTTGCCACTTCAACCCCGGGAGCTCAGCTGTAACGTCAGCGTACAGCTCCAGCAGCTGCGCGCACACGTGCTTCTGCCTCTCCCGCTGCTGCACCGCCGCGTCCTCATCGATACTCGCACTCGCGCTTCCGCTGTACGCGAAGGTGAGCGTGAGGGAGTCGAGGAACCACGTCCAACGGTAGAGGTGCACGTCTTGGGGGTCGACATTCGCGTCCTCTTTGCTGCTCTCTCCCGCGCAGCTGGACGGCTGCGGCGAGCTGACCGAGGAGGTCTGCTGCAGCACAAGCGGAAACGCCTGCCAGTACGCCTCCACTGCAGCGCGTGCCATAGAGATCGCCTCCCGACGAGTCAGCGTGCACCTTTCCTCCAGTGCCGCATTTACGCGCTCACGCAGCATCTTCGCGGGGGCGCCACTGTTGCCCGGTGTAGTGTTAGCCGTTGAGCTCCTCTGCTGGCCTCGGCCAAGAATGTCAAAGTACACGTACTGGGCGAAGAGGTGATTGACCGCGTTCGGCTCACGAGCGAAATGGGTGAGCCAGTACACGGCGGCGGTCAATGGTGTCGTTGCTGCGCTGGTGCTGTCTGAAGACTCTTTCCCAGTTCTGCTGGCGCGATTGAATGTGCTCATACGGAGCAGCTGCGAGGCCAGCGTCGGGACGGGCACCGACGGCGAGGGGGCAGCAGCCGAGGCAGCTTTGCCATCTTGCGGCGTGGAGGGTGGCGATGACGGGAGTGCCAGACGGAGAGCAAGCAGCTGCTCGTACGACACAAACAGATTCTGCGCCCAATGAGACAATACATCAGCGCTCTGGGGACGCTGTGAAAGAAAGTCCGCCGCGCGAACGGCGAACTCGAGAACTACAGCCTCGGCCCATGGCGCGGCGTGCTTCGACTGCGCCACAGCGGCTTCCACGCCGCCGCTGTCTGCATCCCTGTTCCATTCTACAACGAGCGGCATGGGCCCCATCAGCGTGTAGGTGCGCGTGGTCGCGGAGAGGAGTGTGTCAAACATGTGCTGCAAAAAGTTAGCTGCGGCTAGGTCGAATGAAGACTGAGGCGCGCCGCCGTCCTTCACAACGGCCGCTGTGGCGCCTGCCGCCTGCTTTGCAGAGAAGTGCTCCATTACTTGGAAGAGCACGTCACTGAGCAGCTCCTGTGCCAGATCGATGCGGAGGTACGTCTGCAACACCCGTGTCAGGGAAGCAAGCAGTTTGCCGCAGTCCTCAAACGTGCCCTGCGCCTTGGCCGAAAGGTAGCGGCGTTGCACGAGAGCTTTAGCAGTTGTCCATGCGCTATAGGTCTCTGCACCACTCGCGCACACCTCCGCCAGGTCCTTCACCACCTTCGCCTCCGCCATTGTCAAGAAAACAGCGGTGTGTATGTGTGTGTGTGCGGGGGGGGGAGGGCGAGAAAGAGAAGGGAAAACACAAAGATACAGAAATAGAAACGATCGACTCTGGGCGCAAGTGTATGGAGAGCGACGATGAGTCCGTTTTTTTTTGTTTGGGCGGATAAGCAGGCAACGAGGCGATAGATGTAGGAGGTGGGTAGGAGGAGGAGGCGGTTGAGTGCCCGAAGAGTCAGCAAGAAGCAGTGCAGGGCGACAACGCCGGAGCAATTGGCTTGCAGGTGGAGTGCGGTTATATGAGAATGCGGCTTGGCAGATGAGAAACCACTGGCTCACAGGCATGAGTATTCGAACCCTGAAGACGTACGTCGGCAGCGCAGGCGGGTTGCCCGTTCACTATCACGTCGTTTCAACTAACACTCATGTTTTTTTTTTCAATATTGTTTCTCCCCTCTCGCTGCTTCCTGATTCGGCACATCTTCTTACGCGCAACCCTCGAACACGCTTGGGCGTCACAGAAAAAATGAGATCAATAATCGACAAAAATAAAACATAGAGAATGCTAAGACGCACGCAGACAGACGGCACACACACACACACACACAAGACGAGTTCAGCGGCAGCGCGATTTGCCATGCACAAGACCAACGCGCTCACACTGCCCGCAACACGGGCTTCTTCTTCGTTTGCTTGCAAGATCGACATGATAATGGGGGAAGCGGGGGGGGAGAAAGTGAGGGTGCGCGTAACACCGTTGCTGGTGCGATGTACGCAGAAGCTTAGCGTGCCGTCAAGCCCACGGAAAACAACAAGGAAGCACCACGCACGCACAGAAGCCAAGAACTGCGAAGAAAAGGGCGAGAGGCAAGAACGTACGTCGCATTCCTCGCTATCTCAAGCGGCATGGGAGGGAGGCTGATGTGGACGGTGAGGGAGGCGGCCCAAACACGGTCAGACACACAGAATAGCAATACAAGGTGAGTAGGTAGAGACAGGACACACACACGTTTAGAGGCAACAACAAAAAAACTAAAAGGGGAGGCATGACAACAAACCAAATCAACGCCGGCGCTCAACCTTGCTAGTAGACCACGTCTCAGCAGCAACAGCGACAGCAGCAGCAACAACAGTACCAAGCGAACAAAACGTCGTCTGTTTCCAGCACGGCGAAGCACCAACAACCACAAAAAAAATCAACAAAAAGGCAAGACAACCCGAAAAGAGCCTCACACCGCGCCTCGTCCCGGTGCGGCTCTCTTCGTTGCTATCCTCTCGATGTGTGCAACGTCACTACCCCGCCCCCAAACCATCCGATTCGCATTACACCTCCCCTCCCCTCCGCTGCACATTGGCCTCAACCCCCTCTTCACAGAGTGCTCTCCACCATGAGCACCTCTGCCCGCACAATCTCCTTCACCTTGGCGTAGCAGAGATCAAGGTGGTCGTTCACGATGTAGTGGTCAAAGAACGACTGATTCTCCCTGGCCCACTGCATCCACTGCCGATTTAGCGTCATGCGCAGCTGAATCGACGCTTCCGTTTCAGTCTTGCGTTCTCGCAGCCGCTGCTCCAACACCTGCATGCTAGGTGGCGCGATGAAGATGATCATGCAGCGCAGCGTGCGTGTGACCGCGGGTGCAGCACAGGAAGGGGACGACGACAATATCGAATCCTTGGATGAATACGCACTCATGAGGACCGCGGCGTGCTCGTTCTCCACAGAGACGGCCACGTGCCGAGGTGTGGAGAGGGTTAGCGGAGCCTGCGCGGCCGGAGCGGCGCCGCCGTCGTGCTGCACTATACTGCGCTGCGCTCGCGAAACGGTCACCGGACTCGTGCTCGCCACCTCACGAGAGCAATAGCGCCGAATGTTGATGGCGCCGAGCAGATCCGTGTCCATGAGCACGACACGATTGCACGCGAGCACCGTGTTCAGGGCTTTCTTGCTAGTCCCGTAGAGGTTGCCGACTGGCTTGCTCAGCGGAGGCGTCGACGACGACGTTTCGGGCATGCAGAGCCGCGAGTATTCAATCATGTGACCCGCGTCGACCAGCTGCTGAAACTCCTCCATGGTGACGAAGTAGTAGTGCTGCCCATGCACCTCGCCGGGCCGCGGGCAACGGGTTGTGTGGCTCACGCTGAACTCAAATAGCGTGGGCCAGTCGCGCTGCAGCCGGCGAATCACCGTAGACTTGCCACAGCCGCTTGGCCCTACGAACAAAAGCACGTCCACGAGGCGCCTGAGGGCGACAGTGCCCTTGAGAGGCCCCACAGCCTGCTGAGAAGCTTTGCGGGCAGCAGACGCGGCGGCAACCGATGAAATCGCCGGCATTGGCGCTTTCGGTGCCACGCTCATTAGGTGCCCCTCGAGTTTTTTTGTCGGTGTGCGCGTGCGGTGGCGCTGCTGCGACGGTGTGGGGCTCGGCACTGCGGAGCGCGGCGCGGACTGCCCAAACGCTGGCAGAAGGCGACACCCACAAGCAGTTCCGAGACAGTCGTAGTGGCAGGGAGGCAAGGTTGCTTCCACAAATGCTGTCGTGAAAAAATGTTTCCTTTGTTTGGTGATATCTCGTTAGAAGGGCTGATGAGAAATGAACACACCTGCTGCGTTGACGGCTCCTCTGCCTCCTTACTCTGGAGCGCTCCGCTGGATGAGAAAGAGGGAGAGGGGCAGGGAGGAGGGCGATGGCAAAACACGCTGGGCGCACATACAAAACCCGCACATACACGCGGAAAGCCCCCAATCGAAAACAATTTAATGCGGCACCACACGTATATATAGACAAGGTGAGCAGGAGAGAGAGAGAGGGAGAGTGAGTGAGACACAGAGCCACAGACACCAGAAGATGGCGAACAGCAGCTTCGCACACACCGGGCAGCAGGAGAAGCAACACACACACACATACACCCACCCACCCACCCACCCACCCACCCACACACACACACAAAACAGACAGAGCAAGAGAACGGGTGAATTTGCCTTGATTCGTTTTTTTTTACCAATGATGATTACGCAGAGAAAGAAAAGCGACCGAAGAGGGCGGAGGGGGATGATGAGAAGAGCCTCGCAGAGCGAGCACACACACACGCAACAAAAAGTCAGAAGGTTGCGTGATCGATAAAACGGCGGAGAGGAGAGAAAAGAGAGGCACACGCGCACACTGCTGTGCAGTTGCACCTCAAGAAGATACGGGGAGTTAAGAAGTCTATGCGTGGGTGTGTGCAGAGTATGGTACAAAAAAATGAAACAAACATATACACAAGCACAAGCTCACACAAGAAAGCAGCTTCTATAAGCTTCGAAAGCTGGGAGAGAGTGAGGAGAAACGACTAGGCTTGTTCCGTGGCCAAGGCGAGGGAGCTGGCAACCAGAGTCACCGTACTGAAAACAACGCTTCAGTCAATGAGGAGCAGCAAGAATGAAAAAGCAATCAAGCAGAAACAACGAAAACAGCAAAGAAGAGCGGGATAGCGAAAGGCTCTTTACTTTTTTTCTGCGGGGTGGGCGGAGGGAGGGTATTGCTCAGGCGCGTGTGTCTGTGAGGGAAGCGAACATGCCAGCGTAGATCAGCGGCGGCTCAAGCGAATAGGAAGAGAGAGGAGCCCCCTCTGCGCGGCGTGCTACGGTCTTAGTAGGCAGAGGAGGGAGAGAGAAGGAGGGGATGGGGCTAACAATGCCGAGTATGCACGCACACACACACACACGGCAGCCACTAACGATTCGGCTTAGAATTAACGCAGATCTTTCGGTCCTTATATATATATATATATGTATATGTATGTGTGTGTTTATGACTTCGCTACTTTCCTCTTCTTCCCTTTTCGTTTCTGCGTTGCCCTTCGCGTGCGGTTGTCCTTCAGCTGATCAGCTGTAGTCTCTCCACGTTTAAACGGGTCGGTGTGGTTGTGCGTGTGTGCTTGGGTGTAACAGTGCGTGCTTGAGCTTAGGTGATCGTGTGCCGATGTGCCACGACGGTTTCAATGAAGACTCCAACTGTTGGAGAGGGCACATACACCACAGGATGAAGGAATTACCGAAGGCTCTGCAGGGTAGGGGGGGGGGTGCGTTCGAGAAGGAAGCGTGTGAGATTGAGAGGGTAGTGACAAAAGTAAGTTGTAGCGATGACAGATGGGTATGCGTGCTGATTCGTTGGCGGTGGAATCACACGCGCAAAAAAAAGACGGAGTGACATGAGTGAGAGTGCATTGTGATTAGCGTGCACATTTCCGTGCTTCATGTCAACACCCTTTCTCCTCATCTTCCCTTCCACACACATGAGCTCACAGCGGCGCGCGCACCGACGCTGACTGCGACTCACCGCTGCTTCTCTGTGCGACGGAGAAGAGGTGGTCTCTGGCAGGACACGTAACCGCGCGCTACTAGAAACGGAATTGATTTGTGGGCGTCACGGTTGCACTCTTCTTTTCCGTTTTTTCTTTTTCTGCTGCTCGGGGATCGGGCACGAAAACGGCCTCTTGGCGATTGAAACGTAGATTAGATGCCACCGAACACACGCACACACACACACACACACACGTACGCCCAGACGCAGAGATAGACCTCACCAAAACAAGAAAAAAAAAAACAGAAGGCAAACAAACTACAGAGAGAAACAACGACAACGCACAAAAGGGAAGGCCCCTTAAAGCTGAGAGAGTCGCCGACGGCCAAGCCCCTTGTTAGATAATCATGCGGCACCGATGCGCGTACGTGTGTGACAGGGCACAGACAGTCAAAAACTCTCTACTGAACCCGACTTGGAGTCGGGCAAGTGGGAGTGCCGGAAGGGGAGGAGCGACGAGGAAGGCGAGAGCAGGGAGAGAACGAACGCGCGCGCGTGTACAGACACGAGTGTGCGTGCGGTGCCGTTAGAGTGGCGGAAAGGGTGTGCCGCCTCATGCGTACGCATACACACACACACACGCAAAACTGTCACTTTTCATGTATCCGTGCACCCCAAACCACAACGGACACAGACAAGCAAACGCGAACGAGACAATGTCGCTGTGCTGCCACGCACTCCAGCAAACTCTCTGGCTGCTTGACGTCACTTTGCACGCCGCTGCTTTCCCTCGGGCAACAGCAACGCTCACAGCTTTCGCACATGATGTCGGTGCCTGCGCCGTCCCTTGCTGGGAGTGCGCACACATACACGCACACTAGGATGCCCATCAACGTCTTTCCGAAGCAGTCAAGCTCGCCAGCTCACATTCAAGTCCATCTCGACATGCCGCGCCGACGGTGCGTAAGGGACCCGACTCTAAGAAGGAGGACGGAGACGCGGTGAAGCGCTGATGAGATGCAAGCTCACCTCCCTCATTGCCCTCGAGCACCGTGCGCGTGTGTTGTGTGGCGTAGTCGGCGGCATCCTTAGTGGGTGCACCTTCGTCGCTGTTGACCTCTCAGGCTGGGCGCGGATGCAGTTTCCTCGTTGTTTCTATACCTTCTTCACCACCTGCACGACATCCTCGTCATCCAGCGAGTGATCCTTGCCCACACGCTGCGGCTGGTGTTTCACAGACGATCCCCACACCCACGCATACTTGTAGTTGCGTATCAGCTGTCTGTGAATGCGGTTGCAGAAGCTCTCCACCGACGGCTGTGGCGACTTCTTGAGAATGACCGGCGCGTCGTAGTCTGGCACCTGACCCTTCGGCTTCGTGTACACGCGAATGAAGTTCAGGTGATCCCATATGCACTCGAGGAGCCCGTCCAGGTTCCACTCGTGATGGGCAGAGATTGGGCAGTTGTGCGGGATGCGGGCGACGATGTCGAGTTCCTCGATCGAAATTTGGTCGATCTTGTTCAGCACGTAAATGGCCGGGATATACGCGCGATTCCCTTCGATCGCATCTATGAACTCGTCGGCCGTGTAGTCGCCGCGGAAGGTGACGTCGGCGTTCGCCATGCGGTACTCGCCTAAGATGATCTTGATCGTCTCCTGGTCGATGTGCGTGAGCGGACACGTCGAGGAGATGCTGATGCCACCGCGGTCCTTTTTTCGAATCACAATATCCGGTGGCGACTTGTTCAGCCGAATGCCGAAGCCGTCCAACTCACGCTCAATGATGAGCTTGTGCTGCAGCGGTTTGGCAATGTCAAGCACGATGAGGATGAGAGAGCAAGTGCGGGCCACTGCAATGACTTGCCGGCCTCGACCCTTACCGTCCTTGGCACCTTCGATGATACCGGGCAGGTCCAGCATCTGCAGCTTGGCGCCGCGGTAATTCACCACACCAGGCACGCAGGTGAGCGTGGTGAACTCGTACGCGGCCACCTCAGAGTGAGTCGAGGTCATCTTCGACAGCAGCGTCGACTTGCCAACAGACGGAAAGCCAATGAAGCCGATGCGAGCGTCGCCGGTTTTCTGCACATCGAAGCCTTCGCCCTTGCCACCGCCTTTCTTCGACTCAGACGCGATGAGCTCGCGCTTCAGCTGCGCCAGGCGGGCCTTGAGAGCGCAAATGTGGGCCATGGTAGCCTTGTTCTTCTGCGTGCGGGCGAGCTCCGCCTCGATATCGTTGATCTTCTGCAAGGAAGACATTGTTGGCTGCGAGCAAACACGACAAAAAAAAAGATGTGAGGGGAGGGGAGAGGAGGAACTGTGAAAAAGGGAAGCCAAAGGGGGTGCGTGGTGCAGAGTATATCTATATCGGCTAATCCGGGGGTTGTTGTGTGTGGTGGTGAATGGCACGCCGAGGGGTCCCCGCGTCGGACAATCACGGCGTTGATGAAGGCAGATAGAGAAGGATATGTTAGGTGGGCTTCTTTTACGTTAAGGGCAGGGCGCAGTGGAGAGTTTAAAAAGGCGAAGTCTCAGCGCAAGTGCGCAGGTGCGTTCTCGCGGTGATGCTTGAGAGTCGGCGAAGGATGAGGGCGCGCGCACACCCTAAAGGACACAGAGAGATGAGGGCAGGAGGAACCGTTAGAGTTGAAGCGTTAGTGGGGTGGGAGATGATGGTGGGCTCTCGAGGCTGCTACAGGAGCACCTTCTCCGCAGACATCTAAGCACGTCCAGGGCAGCGCATACGTGGCATGTGTGTATGTTTGTTAATGCGATGGAACCAGAGATAGGGAGAGGGTGGGGGTAGAAAACGGTAGGGGGGAGGAGGGTGAAGGCACCGGGAGAAGAGAGAGAGAGAGAGATGATGGGCTGACGAGCCCGCCCGGCCACCCAATAGAGGCGAGCGACATGTTTGAGAACGCCGATGCGACTTAAAGGGAGAGGTACAGCATTGAAGCAGGGTAGTGATTTGTGCGGCAGAGGCGTAGTACGCCTGCGGGCCACGCGCGCCCTCACCTTTTTTGGCTTCCCAAATCCCCCAATGCGCTCTGCAGACGTGCCCGAAGGAAGAGAGTGAGCGAGCGAGCGACGGGCGCAGCGGATGAGCAAAGATGAGCCCACACAAGCGCATGGATGCGTGCACGTGCATCGCCCCACATGATCGTTGGCGCTTGACGTGGAAGCCGTTTTGGTGACCCTTGTTTGCCTGGGCATAGAGGACTCATAAAACGAAACAGCTCATCGAATCGACGACCGCATGAGCACAGGATAGAGAAAGAGAGAGAGAAAAGCCCACAAAAGCAGCAGCAGCTGATCCTGTCCAGCGCGATGACCATGCAACGAGTTTTCCTTGGCGAGATCAACTGCCTCACCGTTCACATACACAAGCACACACCTTTCTTTTCATAGGCAGGGATCACACCTGGGTAGCCATCACTTCGATCAGCGCATCGAGCTTTCGAAGAATCGTTGAGATGTAGGTGTTGCGGCTCATGTGCTGCCGCTGTGCCTTGTGCAAGTCCTTGATCGACTTCAACGACGCGCCGTCGCTTGTGGCGGTGGCGGCAGCGGCAATACTCTCGTCCTCCATGTTCTTTACGTCCTCTTCCACTATCACATCCGCTAGCGCGTTCCGTAGGGACTGCGTGAGCCATGCGAAGCGACGCAACTGGCGAGAAATCATGTCACGCACCAGTCGACGCTGGTGGTCCACCTCTTCTTTGATTTTGCGCTCCGCAATCGCGCGTAGTTTGCAGCGTCGCTCTTTGCGTTCCGCTGAGGGCATCCGCCTTTGCTGGCGGCGACCTCGCCGCGGTCGCTTCATTGCTAGCGTATCCGTTTTTGCAGCACCTGTTACCGTCGAGGATGACACCTTAGCGGGAGCAGGGGGCTGCCGCACACTCACGCCAGCACTGCGGCTGCACTTCGGGGTTTGCGAGCGCTGTGCAGTCGCAGAAGCCCGCAGTGTCGTGGCCATTGGCGCTTCTGTGGCAGTGGTAGGTTGGCGAGCGCCAGCTGGCTGACTACCTCCGCGGCGGCGCTTCTTGCGCGGTGTTGGAGTGGAAGCTGAATCGCCTTCGCGATATGTCTCCTCCCCACCGCCGGCGGTGCCCGGCACGGCAAGCAGCGACTTGTCGAACACCGGAGTTGTGAAGCGCGCTGTCGTGGCGCTGCTGACAGCCGAGGACGGCGACCGCTCTGCTGTCACTGCTTGCCCTTTTCTCCCTTTTTCGGCGCGTCTGCGCGGTGTGCCAGCGCTGTCAAAGTCGACTTCAGACTCTGTGTCAGGTGCATCCACGTCAGCGAGTCGACCGCTAGTAGCTTCAGGTGGCGAGAGCTTCTCGGAGTGACGTGCCAGGGCGTCTTCCAGGGGCTGCAGGTACCAAGGGGAGGCCCAAGCAACACTGCCGCCGGCCGGCGCTTTCCCATCGCTTTGCCGCTTCCGCGCTCGCCGAGACCACCGCGAGGGGGTAAAAACATGCTGAGGTGCTGACGCGACCGTTGGTCGGCCCCTTGCTTGCCGGCAGAAGTCGGAGCCCGTGTCGCCGTCGCTTTCACTGCTGCTTGCACTGCTCACCAGGGAGCGAAAAGTGGCCATGTACTGACGCCGTGCGACCCGTATCGACACCTGCGCAAACCGCAGCGCCCTCTCCGCTTCCTCGACGGTGTCCACCATTGCCTGCAACACAGGGCGGACGCGGCACTGGAACTGCGGGCCGCAGAGCGTGTAGAACTCGCACTCGCGCAAGAATGCGGCATGGTCGATCGTAAAGCTCTCAAGGGCACGGTACGTGTAGAGGACCCCGGCCTCGAAGCGCAAACTCTCCCGGTACACCGCCGTCAGCTCTGCCAGTCGCACCCACACTGTCTCCTGAAGACTCGACAACAGCACCTGGCGCACGGTCGTGCAGAAGAAGAAGACGCTGGAGAGCCCACTATCCATGCCGGCGCGCCACGTGTGCAGTACGATCCGCTCCGCGCTCTTCCAAAACAGGAGCGCGCGGAAGATGGCGCCAGTGCAATGCAGCGTGTGATCTGGCAGCAACCACGCTCCGCTGCACCACGGGCTCGCCGCCGTCAGGCTGAGTGAAGCAAGGAAGGAGTGAATGGGAAAGGACTCATTCGACGCTTTCTCTGCGCTGCCTTGCGATAACGGCGTCGGTTGGCGTGGCAGACGGGAAGCGCTGGAGACGTTTCGGACACCCTCCTCAGCCGCCTCGTCGCCCTCTGTGAAGTTGGCATCACTGCCGAGAGCCTCTTCCACTGAGCTGAGCCGCTCATGCCCCTCCCCACCGCTCGACATGAGCCTCCACTCCAGTTTCACCGTCGATTCGCCATTCGTGACACATGTCGCCCACTCATGCTGGAAGGCCGAGTTGAGGGAGGAGAGCGCCTCGGTCACGTTCAGCCCCTGCCGGGTGTCTGTGAGCGCCGCCAACGCGGACAGTCGCGTCTCCCCGCTTATGATTCTCTGCATCATCGAAGCCTCTTCAGCCTCTGCCGTCATTTCCAGTGCAGCGTCCACGAGCGTAATCCACAGGTCCATGAGACGCACGGCAATCGGCGCCCTCTGCAGCAAGCAAACGTCGAGAAGCTGCGTTGTGAGGCAGTAGAGAGAGCCGTAGGGCGGCAGCAGCGTCAGCTGCAGCGCCTTCTGCGTGAGGAAGCTGGCCGTGTACTGGCCGAGGGCGCGGTAGTACCCGCTGCAGCGTTGCAACGCTTCGGCCTCGTCGCAGGTGAGGGAGACGTCAACGATAAGAGCGCGGTCTACCTCGGCGCCGGTTAGGACGTGGTGCAGTGGGACGAGGTCATCAAAGTACCAGTGATGCGCCTCCGTTGCCGTCCACGACCACAGCTCGTCGGTGAAGCTCTTCCCCATGGCTTTCGTCCTCGTCATCGTCGCCCTCGCTTCGCGCGAGCCTCGGTGTGGATCGTCTTGTTGCCATGCAGGATCCAGCTCGAGAGGCAGATTTGTGTGTCCCCCCACATGAACGGCGCTGTCGGCCGCGTCGACGCGATGGTCCCGTGCCGCGCCATCACGTTCGGTTTTGATCGAAGCACGAGAGCGCCGCTTAGCAGAGAGACCCGAGTTGGGCAACGTGGCGCTGTCCTTGGGACTGTCGCGGCAGGGGTCGGACACGGCCGCCGCCGCCGCCGCCGCCAGCTGGCGAAGATACCCCGGCTCATCGACTGTGCAAGCGGCCAGCTGCGCTTGCCGCTCGGCAAGCTCTGCCAGCGCCGCCGCCTCCGCCTCACGCCGCGCATAGCCTTTGGGGCCAGTGCGCATTAGCAGGAACTCATCGTCGTTAATGTCCGCTACTCTGAATAGTGAATCTGGGTGGGCGTACCCTAGCTCGTCGCGCCGCATCGCCGCCGCGTGCGCCTCATCTGCCGCGACGGCGGCAGGCATGTCCACGTGCTCCCTCAGCATCGCCGCCTCGACTTGTTCGCAGCGCGGATGCGACGACTTCGACGGCGGCATTGGCGGAGGGGTCGATGCGGAGGGCACAGTCAACTTCGCGGCGGTGCTCTGCCCCGGCTCCACAGGGTTGCCCTTCTCCATGACGCCAAACGTTGACAGGGCGGCTGGGGCAACATCGCGCAGCTGACGAATAATTCCTGGCCCCGCGCCAACGCCGTCGCTGTGTTGCACCGCAGCTCCGGTCGACAGCGGATCGATGAACGTGACGGCTCCAGCGCCGGCTGCTGCCGCAGAAACTCGCCGTGCCGTGCGCGCCGATAGCGACGGTGACCCTGACGTCCTCGGCCAGTTGTTGGTGCGCAATATGCTTGCGCTGAGAGAGCGCCGCTGCTGCCCACAGGACTGAGGGGTATCACGTGCACCTGTTGCGGGCAGCTCCATGATAGTCGGATGTGCCGCGAAACTTGTGCGGCGCGAGCGATCAGGGAAGAGACGACTGCCACGCCTCCCCCCAGTCACGCCGTCGACGCCATACTCGTCGTCTGGAGTGGCGTACAGAATCACCGGCGGCGCGACGCGTCGCGGCGGCAGCTGGCGGAGCGGCACCACAATGCGCATCTCCGTCATTGCAGGGCCAGCCATGGAAGGCTCTCGGGCCGCCGCGTCTTGCTCGGCTTCCTCGATGGGGCGCGACGCTGGCTCTTGGACTTCGGTGTGCCCGGCAGCGCGTATCATGTACACATCGCGCAATTCTTCAACGATGCCCTCCATGGCGCGCACTCGCCGCAGCCGTAGCGCCAGTCGCTGGGCCTTCCAGTCGCTCAGTCGACTGTCTCGTCGGCGGCGCCACAGTTGCGCGTCGAGCTCGGCGCGGAGCGCGTGGCGGCATTGCCCGAGGTCCGCCTCCGTCTGCTGCTCGAGCAGCGAGACTTGGCGTAGTTCCTCCGTGATGGCACCGTAGAGGGCCATGGTGCCACGCGACGAGGCTGTCGAGGTCACCGTTGTCCCGGTTGAGAAGCGGGAGCTGGCGATGCGGCGTAGGCCAAGCACGCTCGCCGTCGCAGTCGTAGAGGAGCGAGAAGACGAAGAGGCAATGCAAGCGCTGTCCGCCCCCTGCCGCCCGCCTGCCGCCCTCCCCATTCCCGAGTGGGCGCCGCGGTCCTCATCGTCGTCGGAGTTTATGAAAATGGTAATGTACGACGGTGCCTCACTCGTCGACTCGTTTGATGGGAAAGCAGCCGTCACGTGAGGAGAGCGATCACGATGGTGATCGTCACGTACGGCTGGCGCAGCAGTGGCGCCGGAGAGGGACAGCTCGGCATGACCAGTGTGCGTTTCGGAGGAAGTGACGCCACCGACATGTTCGTTCTCGGCCGCGGACGCCTCTTCAGCACTACGCAGCCCCTCTTCCTCGTCCGCATGCAACCACAGCGACGGGTCTGGAGTAGCTTCCGTGGAGCCGTCCTCGCCGCTGCCCTCCACAGGATTCGCGGCCTCCTCCACCACCTCGAGCAAGACACGTGTGCAGGCTTGGTAGTGCTCCTTCCACCAGTTGATGGCGCCGTACGACGACAGCAAGTCGACACGCGGCGGCAGCGGCATTGGGGCCGCGTCGGTGACTTCGCCTTCGTCGTTGGCGCCAGTTCCCGAGCGTCCCATATCGTGCACAGCATCCGCTGTCGGTGCACCGTGCACAAGTTGCTTGATAAACTGTTCAATTGCGCGTCGCAGCGTCTGCGTATCGAGCAGCTCCCCAGCATAGTCCTCCGCCGCGGCCTCATTGACCTCCGCCATGCCTTCCAGTCGACGTGCGTCTTTCTGGGCGCTGAGCACGACATGCGTCGCAGCCACTCGAAGCACCCGCAGGCTTACCCCAGCGTGGAGGAGGTCTGTGGCAGCTGCAACAGAGAGAAATACCGGTAGCCGCTGTGGTGAAGGTTCCAAGGTGAAGCCGCTGTGCGTCTGGCCGTGAGACGGTACCACAAAAAACTCGTCATACGGATCGGCCAGCTCGCCTGCCGTGAGCCAGCGGTGCAGCATTGCGTTCAGAGGACGCAGGGTTGAGCGGAGAAGAAGCCCGATGGCGTCGATGGAGTAGCTGAGCAGGTCCTTGCGATGCTGCTCCCACGCGCCGTAGCTGTCGCCGGTGTCTACAGGCGAAGTGTTCACCGAGGGAGAGGCCGTCCCAGACTCAACCGCGGCCAAGGCAGCTCGCATTTTCTGTCGCTGCTGGTCGACGCCGCCACCCGGCGTATTCGCCTGCAACGGCACCTCCTCACTATCTTCACTGCCCAACGAGGCGAGCAGTTGGGCGAGCCGCTCCTGCTGCAGTGCGTGGTAGTGGGTGGCAGCGCTTCCGTGCTGACCAAGCGCGTCGGCATGATACGCAGTGAAGCATTCGTACAGGCGTGAGATAAGCAACGCCGATGAGCAGCGCT
Organism: Leishmania major strain Friedlin; assembly: GCF_000002725.2. NCBI lineage: Eukaryota > Euglenozoa > Kinetoplastea > Trypanosomatida > Trypanosomatidae > Leishmania > Leishmania major. Next base: position 893,238 of record NC_007287.2, on the reverse strand, counting down.
CTTCGAGGACGTCGACGGGGTCCCACGCCTCTGGCACCGCGGCCGCGGCCGGGACGCCGAAAAACGCCGCAAGAACCTCCACCTGCTCCACTGCGCGCTGCAGCCGTTGGTATGCCGTGAGCAGTTCCGGAAAGCTCAGCCGGTGCGGCCCGCCTGCTTGGTACCCCAGCTCCCCAATCTGTCGCTGCAGCAAGCATAGCAGGAGGCGCAAGGTGCTCATGGCACAGCGGCCGTAGCTGCCGAGAGTGCCGCGCAGCGTGACGTTGTCAGCTACGTCGCACAGGCGGTGAAGGCGGCGCAGCAGCGTCCCGTAATAGCAGCCCCACTCCAGCAGCGAAGCCAAACCACTGATGGCGGTCGCGGCGGCGGCTGCCCCGGCGCCACCATTGGCCGGCAACGAGCGGGCGTAAAACTCGTCGCGAACGCGCAACGCCGGCAAGTTTGGGCCGGCCGTGTTGTCGATGTGGGTGAGACAAAACGGATCAGCGAGGCCGGCGGCGCACCAGTGCAGGGCCAGGTGCACCTGCGCGTACACAACCTCGTTGTACAACGGCAGGCAGGATACGAAAGGGATGCGACATGCAGGCAGAGCAGCTGCCGCAGCATCAGCCTCACGCTGCCTTGTCTGCGTTGCCCCTTCACTGCCGGGGATACCATCTTCTTCTTCACGGTGGGAATGGACGCGGCGAGCTCGACCGTCCGCAAAGAGAGCCTCGACGGCGGGATCTTCCCCTCCCATCATCGTCTGCCCCCACTGAAAACCACAGGAGTGACTTGCAGGTCCGGCTTCATGCGCCACGCCCAGTGCAGCTGAAGTTGACGCTGTGGCAAACGGAAGCCCACTGCCACGCACAAGAGCCGTCAAAACCACAGCGTCGTCGCTGTCTGCCATGCCAGGTAGAGGAGCCCACGAGCTACGCATACTGTCAAGCAGCGATACGACAGCGGCGGAGCGGGTGCCAGCGCCCCTAAACAGGTGGCTGCTGTGGGTGCTTGAGCCCTCTCCAGCTATGGTAGCCTCGATCACCGGATCGAGGTCGCATGTCCAGCGCTGGTGTCGCCGCAGCGCCTGGGAGCGCTCCACCAGCGCCACCGTCGACGGCGCTAGCCAGCAGTGCGGCTGATAGGGCAGCGCAGAAGCTGGGCTTGCACCACCAGCATCGTTAGAGTAGCGATAAATCGATTGCCCGTTTTCTGACGACAAATTCGCGGGGCGGATGCAATCGAGGCTGTCTAGCCGCGGCTTCTTGCGCGTCAGGCTTCCCACGGCGGTGGCACCGTCAGTGCCTTGTGGTGGGGGTGTATGCAGCCCATCTACCAAGAGCGCAGGCGTGTCATCACCGTGCATGACAAGGGGCCGCCGTGGCGTATTCGCCGCAATGCTGGTGCGGAGAATAATATAGAGCAGTTGTTCCGCAACGGTAGCAGAGGCAGGTGTGCTGATATTCTCGCCTTGGGCGTGGCGCGGTGATGCGGTGACTGAGGTTGAGGCGGAGACGCTACTTTTCATGATGCCGCGTTGCTCAAACGCCGGCTTTGACCGCTCCCTCATCATCGCCGTGGGGGCGGGTGCAGCGCCCAGTGACTGCCCGCCTTCTGCGTCAGTTGGCTCATCCGTTGCCTTGCCCGCGGCTGCGCGCGGTAAGCCTTCCACGGCGGCACCAGCACCCTGCGCACCGCACATAATCTGGGCCGCGAAAAGATCAACCAAATGCGCTTGTGTCGGCGAGATGTCCGACATGACGGCGCGTGTGTGGTGCAGCAGCCGCACTACTGCCTCGCGCACGCCATCCCCGCCTTCAGCACCGCAGTCGCGGCGAACGGAGATGCGAGCCGACACGGTTGAGCGAAAGAATGAGTCGAGCGCGAGCCGTCGCAGTCGCCGCCGTTTCGCTTGCCAAGACGGCGTCCCGCGAGCGTACAGTACCGCACGCACCGCTGCGGTGGCGGCATCGGTGGTGATCGTCGTCCAGCTCAGCGGACCAAGGCGACCGTCACCCCGGGCACCCGATGCGGTGAAGATATCCAGCACGCCCCCCTGTGCATTGTCCAGCGTCGCCGTGTAGTGGGATCGGTCCAACGACAAGAGAAGTGGAAGAGCGGTCACAAGGTTCAACACGCTCGCCTGCGTTCCCGGCGCAGTGACGAGGGTAGAGGGAGCGGCCCTGTACGCCGCGCCCGACGGGAGCAACGGTGCTGGACGCCGTGCCGACGTCACAGGCGGTGAGTCGGGATACGACCCATGCGAGCGAGGCTCGTTATCGCTGCATGCTGAGGGCAGCACCACGAGGTCAGCCTCGCTCATCATCTTATCTCGGGGCAACGATCGAGGAAGACGGTGCGCGAGAATTCGAGCAGAGCGAGCAGCGGCAGCAACAAAAGCAAAGACGAAAACCTCCGCTGTGTTGGTGCTCCCCGCTGCGTGAGGGTTACCTCCCGCTCCCGCTCTCCCTGTGTATATAGGTGCGCTCCTCGCTTTCTTGCGGAGCTTCCACAAACAAACAAGGACTATGTATATCCAGTTTGTGCCTTCTATGCACATCAAGTTATCCGCCCCTGCAGTATGGAAGCTCGCGCGTTATTGCGGCTGCTCAGCCGCACAGCAGGAGGAGAGTGACACGACAATTAGCCGGAGGCACCAATCTTTTCCTTTCCGATCCACAGCAGACGACGCACACGTGCCGGACGAAGCCCATGCGAGCGCGTACGATCTCGTACGTGTGTCTATATCTATGCTGTGAGTGTGTGTGTGTCTGTGTGTGCTTGCGTGAGTTTCTGTAAGCGTGCGGAAGTGTGCCAGAATCCGCACTGCTCACCACCACGGTGCTCGTTACGACGGGGAGCGCCTACAGCGCAATGGTTGAGTGGCAAGCGCAGGCGAAGGGGGGGGGGGTGGTGGAGACCGCAGGAGTGCGGAGCTCTCAGTTCACCGTTCCCGAGCGTCGACTGTGCGTGTATGTGTGTGTGTGTGTGTGTGTGTGCCAGAGGAAACAGGATGAAGAGTCATGAGGAGGAGACGAAGACGGCGTCGCAACATCAAGCAGCCGACGAGAGCGCGCGTTTCCGGCGGCCGCATCCCTTCACCTTCACGTGAAAATCCACGGCAGCGCAGCACAAAACCGGTGACTGTGAAGGAACCGTGACCTTTTGCTTTGCGAGGGGGCAGGAGGGAAGAGTGGCGAAGCGAGAAGCCGAATACGCGCTTTGCTCCCCCGCTGCCTGTTATGATCGCACCGGAGCCCTTCTTCACTGCCTCTTCTCGGTCTGCGAAGCCTGTCACGCAATCGTTTACCCCTCTTCTCAATCTAAACTCCCTGCCGGCCTCCTCCCCTCCCCCTCACCATTTCACCGAGTGCTGTGGACCACTCCGCAACTGACAAGAAGACCACGACAAAATCGAGCGCCTTCGAGGGAGAGAGAATGCACGGGAGGCTTGAAAGAAGGTGCGGCAACCTCGAACAGGACTGCCTAAGACCAAAGACACCGCGCGCTCTAACACGAGTCAGCCGCACACCTGAGTATGCGCGCACGTGTATATATATATATATATGTGTCCGTGTGACAGGTGGAGAGAGGACGCAAGGCTACAGACAAGCGAGTGCAGCAACACACGCAAAGAACGACAACGTAACAACGAAAGCACCGTGTGATATAAAACGAGAAGTTTCCTTTTTGTTGGACAACAACGTGCTCATGCCACCAACGAAGAGGCCAGCAAGTAGACACACACACACAACCACAGCTCACTTGCCGTTGCAGGAATACGGCTGCATCCTCGCCGTCTAGGACGAACCGTCCTGCCGTCGCATCGGGGCCATGCGCTGTACGGGCTCTGCTTGCCTTGATCCATCGCCGGCCGCCTCCAGGGCCCTTTGCTCGAGAGCGGAGGCGGTGGCGTCGACCGTGCGAGTAGTAGGGGGTGATCAAGGTGCACGCCGGATACGCCCAGGGAGGAAGCTGGCCAGCTGCAGGTCAGGGCCCTCGCTGCGACTCTCGGCACACCCTGCCTATATGCCTTGCTTCGCCCTCTGTGGCGCTTCAAGCCGCGGCACCCCAGAGTGTGGTGCCGGGGACTCTTCACATGGGAGCCTCGAGGCCTCGATGGCGCAACGCGGGGCGTGTCCTCGTCACGCTTCCGGCATCTGCGCCTCATCAGTCCACCCGGTCGGATGAAGGAGATGCTGCACATTTCGCATGCATGCGCTGTGGCGTTGACTCGTATGCATCTCTTCGCACCTTTCCCGTCTATTCCTCTTGTTCTGCTGACCTCTGGGTGCCTTGCTCGGGTGTGATACGCCGTGCCGGCTGTGCATGGCAGCTCGTGCTGTACAGTGCTCACATGCTTTGCAACGTCAGCAAAAAAAAGGGTAGAGCACCACCAACATACTGAAAGGCACCGGTAATGTGGCCATGAAAATCGACAGGGCTGGTTCGGAGAACTAGTCAAAAGATAAAGAGGCGAACGAGGGGGGGGGGCGGCGGCGGCGGTGGTGAGGTACAACGGCGACCTGAGCCCGCAGTCTGAGCAGGGTAAAGCATCGTTCGCGAGCGCACTCCCATGCAAGCATGTAGAGAAGCCACGCTAGCTAGCAAGGCTGCGGGAACCCAGTCGCACGAGCTGCAGCACGTCACGCCTCTCTTACGATGGTGAGAGCTGGTCTAGCAAACTCAGAAAGGAGTGCGTGTTGAGAACGGCTTCGCCGCCAATCGACGCCTTAATGCTACTTCCGCCGGCCGCAAACGAGGCTGCATCAGCCGGCTTGTACGCGGTGCGCGCGTTGATGCCGTGCACCAGCGCTGCCTCTTCGAATGTATACCCGCCGCACATGTACACGATCACCTCCATTGGCTTATGTTCCGCGTTCGCCACACCGCCGCCGCCGGAGGAGGAGGTTAGCTGTTCCAGGTATGGGTAGAAGGCGGTGTCGAGCTGGCCGCTGTACAGCTGCTGCAGGGTGCGCTTCAGAACCGGTTCATGCTGAGTGTAAATGTTGCCGACATCCACAAACGTCTTCACAATCTTTGCCATGACGCCGGTAGCGGCAAACAAGCGATCGGTGTTTCGATGAAGGCCGTAGTACTGCCGCAGCTTACTAAGGAGCAGGGCATAGTTCGAGTTGACGCGGTCGAGGTACGGTGCCACCTGCGACGTGCCGCGGGACTTTTCATAGCGAAGGTGGTAGATGAGGCAGAGGCGTGTGAGGTCCTCCTGGCTCGTACTGGGGCGCGACGCGAAGGACTGCAGGCGTGTCCAGTGATTGCTCTGGTCCGAGGAGGCGATCATGTCCTGCTCCAAAAGAGAGATCTCCAGCAGGTTGCGCTTCTTGAGGACACCGGAAAGATACGTGGTCACCGTCGTGTGCTTTGTGACGGACCCGGTGAGGCTCTTCGTCTGCGGAATCTTCTGCATGAACGCCTTGAGCTCCTCGAGGGTGGCTGTGGGGCGGTCGAGATTCAGCGCCTCTTTGCACTGGTCGACGTACCTCTTCACGTTGTTGCACAGATCGCCCCAGTTATTGAACATGTTGTTGGCGAAGAAGGTGTCATCGTGCTCGGAGAAGACGTAGCCTTCCTTTTCGGCTCCTTGCACGTCGGCCGGCAGCTGGAGCGTATTGGAGCGCAGCCCAATGTGTTCGTGGAGCATTGCTTGGTAGGTCCATGGGGTGAGGAGCGGGGTGAGCGGGTCGTCGTTGCGGTCTAGCAGCAGCAGCACCGTGTCCCGCGCGGGATAGTCGTACAGTTCGGGGTCGCTTTTCAGCACATTCACGAGTTCCGAGGCGAGGCGCTGTACAAACGGGCTATTCTTCTGGTAACGAATGCGGGGTCGCCGGCGCTGCGCCACCATGAGCGAGGCCAGCCCCTCCGCCAGCCGGCGCACCTGCGAGGCTGACAAGAATGACGACACAAGCGACTGCGGTGGCGGCGTCTCCAGCACGAAGGCGTCCTTATTGATGGCGTTGAAGTCGCAGAACACCTCCTGCACCTCCTCCACAAGCGAGTCGTTGTCGGCGTTCGCGAGGCGGTCCAGCATCTCCGCGCTGGTCGCGCCGCAGAAGAAGATGTGATAGCTACGGTACTTTGCCATACGCAGCTCCACACATGCCGCCTCCACACTCGTGAGACTTGGCCGCAGCAGAATGTAGCACCGCAGCATCTTCATCAAGTTCCGCTGCCGCGCGGCGCTGTTGAGGGACTCGACGAGGTACACTCCGTGCTTGAGCAGCTCCGTCTGCGAAAAGGCAGTTGCGATCATTGGCAACGCGCCGTCGTCTACGAGGAGGACCTTCATATTCGTATCACATGGCAAGATGCGGTTCATGTAGGCCTCGATAAGGGAGAAGAAGCTGTTGGACGCCACAAGTGACGAGGAGGACGAGACAGCGGCTGGCGCAGTGAGGTGAGCGGCCCCGCCACCACCGCCGCCCGCCGTCAGCAGCGTGCTGGATAGGTTTTGGAGTGTCGCGTGCGTATTCATCGTTCCGGCTACACAAACGAAATGGCGGCCGACTCCCTGCGCCGACCAACTGGAGGAAAAGCAGTACCTGCCGTGGGAGGTGGCTCGAGCGAAGGTGACGTGTGCCTCGGAACAGCAACGACAGCGATGGCAGGCCCCAACACAACAAGGAGAGGCGGCTGCTCACCTTCACAAAGAGTGGCGAAGACAAGGTAGGAAGAAGATACGCCGAGCAAAAGGCGTGTACGCAGGTATGCGAGGGTGTCTTCGGTGCTGTGTGGTGTACGAGCACCGTGGTGACCTGAGAAATCGAAATAGGTGTGTGTGAGTGTGTGTGTGTGTGTGTGTTGGAGAAAAGGGGAGGGCAGGGGGCGGCACAGTGCAATCTGCAGATTAGAGTCGGCACGAGGGTAACGCGCAAGTGTGTTTGGTCAGTAAAAGGCACAGTCGGTAGAGCGAAAGGAAGAAGAGGATGTACCGAGGGAGTGCGTGGTGCATCAGTCATTCACCACCCTTATCAAGCGGAGTGCGCAGAACGTTGCAGGGGCAGAAGAGAAACAAAGAAGGCAGATCCGTAAAGAGAGAGAGAGAGAGACGAGAAGGAGGGTGGAAGGGCGAGGGGAAGAAGCACACATCGTGCAATGGTCAGGTCGTCCGAGTTCCGCAACCCCCACCCGTTTTGAAGGGGACGAAAACGAACAAGAACGAAGGACGGCAAGCGTGGCGCATCGCCAGTGCGGTTTCCGAGTGTGGTGTTTTCTGTTTGTCTTCTGCATTGCCCATGTTTTTCTCCGTTAACAGCGCATGCAGCGCGTGTGAAGAGTGCGACGGTGGCTAGGGAAAGGGAGAGGATTGGGGTTGGGGTTGGGGTGCATGTGCGGCGAAATAGACACAGCGCACCAAGCAACAGCAGCCGACCTTGCGCAAACCAGAGAGGGCTTTACATGCGGCCCGTGAGGAAAAGGGAAAGAAATCTGACACAACACTGGGTGTGCGCTGCAATACAGGCAAAAAAAAACGGGGAAGGGCTATTGCATACTCCTTCCTTTAAACAATGACACAAATCGAAAGGCATTCGACGTTATGCGACAGTGCCAGAGGGGGAGGGAAGGGGAGGGGGCGGGGAAAAGAAAAGAAGTAGCCACGGCGGAAATCAGTCAAGCTGCGTGAGCACAGCAAGAAGCAGGGGCGTAGCGTACATGCATACGCAACAACTCCTCTCCCTGCTGCTCTTGCATGCGTGTGTGTGTGTGTGTGTGTGTGTGTTTCGTTTGCTTTTCTGCGCATCCTGTGTGTTCTACACCGCTCTGCCAACGTTGTTTGTCTATGCGTGTATGTGCGCATGCACCTACTGCTCATGCGTGAAACTGTATGTGTGCATGTGTGTGTGTGCTTCTATACATGCAGTTGCATCGACTCTCTTCGTCTTCTATCGAGCGAGGACCACGGCACCATCGATATCGATCCTTTTCTCGCTCACTTTGATTCACTCACACTCGCCTAGGAAAGTCGACAGGAAGCATGCGAGAGATTCTATGCGCGACTGTGGGCCAAGAGAGGGAGCAGACGTGAGCGGCGGCTCTACGAGCTCCATTCTCCATCAGTGTCTTCTGTTCTCTTTTCTTTTGACATGCCGTCAGTGCGCGCGACGGCGCTTTCGAATCCTCGAGGCCGACGCACCAGAGAGGGAGAGCTGAGCTGCTAGCTTGAGCGCCTCACGCACCTCTGCAGCTTCCTTCTGTCTTCCTGGCACGGTGCACAACGACGGCCCAGGGAGGGGCGCTGCACACACACCCGTGGTGGCACCACCAGAGTGGGGACGAGCCAAAGGTGGTGTGCTCGTGAGTACTTCGCCGACCCATCGATCCACTTCCTCCTCATGGTGACGAAGCTCGTCAGCAGCAGTCACAATGGGCACAGGAGCGTCAGCCCGAATTGTTGAGCTGGAGTTGGTGGAAGGGGGCGACGGGGTCTGAGCAAGAGGTGCAGCCGCTAGAGCCGAGCTTGCCGGCTTCAGTTCGCCAGTCTTCAGACACAGCTGCACCCACTGTGGTGTCACGCACGCAAGGCCGCGTTGACGCGCAACGTCGAGCTTCGTCAGCGATGGCTGAGCAGCCTCGGTAGAGTTGTCGCCAGACCGCTCCGCCGATAATTGCTGACTAGGACTGGTGTTTGCTGCCTCCATTTCTTTCGTGGACAACGGTGCTTCTGCTTCGCGGCTACCGGCAGCGAGGAGCCGAAGTGCAAGAGGGGCCGTTGCTGCATGCCGCGGGGCGGCGGGTGAAAGGTGCATGTGACTGTAAACTAACAGGTTCGTCGTGTCCAGCAGGTGGTTGTGGTACGTGGCACCGTAGAACTGCATGAGTGCGATAATGTTCGCTTTCAGCTGCAGCGGCAGCTGCGTCGTTGTGAAGTGAACGCCCGTAAATAAGTACGGGTCGTAAGCGATGGTGTCGGGGTAGTCTTGACACGGTAGCAAGAGACGGTTCTCGCGCAGGCACTGATGCACCCAATGCTCGTAAACTACTGTGAGGCGACTGGAACGGACGCGGCTCTCCAGTGATTTAGGCAGTTCCTTTGATGGCCCCGAGCCACGGCTGGAGTGCGCGGGAGTGCCGGGCTGGTTATCGCTCGCGATGATGGCGCATGTGACGGGAGTCTTGTCATCCAAGTCGTATACCACGCGCCCGCCGTTTTGGGTAAGCTCCACCACCGTCAACGGCGACGCTGCAAGAGAGAGCAGGAAAGTGTGGCCTCGAAACATTGCTGGAGGGCGGGGGGGGAGGGGCGAGGAGGGCTGCAGAGGCTGAACCACTCGCGCGGTGCCTTCGCGTGTATGTGTGTCGGTGTGCGTTGATGTACTACCGCTTTTCAAGACGTGTAAACGAGGTCTGGGAGAGAAAGTGACGAAACAGACTCAAGTGTGGTGTCGTGCTGGAGACAAGAACCCGATGTGAGCGGCGTCGATGATACGCTTGGTAAGGTGCGTCTCCGAGCTGGCGCAGAGAACCGCTGCTTCCGAAGTGTCTGTCTCGCGCGCGGAGGCGGTTCAGTGCAGTGCAACGACAGGAAGAGGGCAAAAGAAAGGTGGAGAAGAGTGGAGGAGAGGCGTGGGATGACGGATGGCTGAGATCGAAGAGGAGCAGTAGAAGACGTGAGCGAGTGAAAGGAAATGATATTGGCAGAAGGCGATGCTTGTTTTTTCAGCACCGGCATAACCAGCTGCCACATTGCTGATGCGTATGATCACTATTGCAGCAGGTATGCAGAGGCCTGCCTTCAGTCCACCTACTTTCGCCCCCTCCCTCGCCAACTCACACGGACTGCACAAGCCTACATCGAGAGCTAACGACACACACACACACACACACACACACACACACACACGCACACCTCGAGATGCCCTGCGAGCCAAGAAACGGCGAGTGGGATGCGAGGTGAGCCAAGCCAGAGAACGGTGGTAACAGGAAGGGGAGGCTCTTTCTGTTGCCACCCTTATGCGCACACGTAGACGCACGCCGCCTTCCTTGTGACCCATCGCGCGCTGTTTCCATCCCGCTGGTGAAAAGCAAGCAACACAGTTAAGGGAGGTGACTCTCCCTCCACGGCAGCAAGGTGGCCCAATACAACGATAATCACTCATCAGCAGCAGGGCCACATGTGTTCGCCAGATCCAGGATGTGCAAAGAACTCCCTTGTATGCGTGTAAAGGAGGGGAAGGGGGGAGGGATACGTGAGAGCGGGCGGCTCCCCGAGGAGAAGGCGCCACCCACACAGCACGTCCACTCGACGCACCCCACCTCCCTGCTCAGCTACGGGTGTACTCCAAACATCCGAAGACCGACAAAAATACTTATGTGTAGCAACCAACAGCAACAACAAACAACAAACGCACACGCAGACTGGAGATGAAATAAGTACACCGACACACACCCGCACTCACACACACACACACGGGCACGAATTCGAAAGCGACCATGAGCGAAGTGGAAGCAGCTGAAGAGAAGCGCTCTGGAGGAGGCGGCAGAGGAAAGGGGCGGCTCGAGAACGTTCTTGACATAACACGATGCACGGAAGCGCCAGAGAGGTCATGCAACATGACGAGCTAGTGCGAGAGGCGCGACGAAGGTGACTGTCATGGATGCTTTCGATGCACGCGATGTGTGCGACACAAACAAACCAAACAAAACGAAGGAAGCACGAGTAATATTGAAAAGCTAATAGCAATCCTCAACACAGGAGGAACAGCGCGAGATACGTACACACACACACACACACGCACGTGCACGCTGGCAGATGTGTGCACGTGTTGGGTGCCACTGGCTAAAGCAACGAGAGAACGGAAGGGAGGAGGAGGGGGCGTGAAAACAACAAAACAACCATCGAAAAATGACGACGACGGCAGATCAGCCGCATATGCAGGCAAGAGAAGCAAAAACAAAACAAGGGATGAAGACGCAGAGAGAGAGAGAACGAAAAGACAACACGGATTTCAATGGTGTGAACTGCAGCAGTGCTGCCTCACACGAGCATACACCATGATGCCGACGAACACCAGACAAGAGAAAAACCTCAGGCATATGACATTCCTCTATATGGGGCGGCCGCAGCTCTTCCCGGTTGCACTGTCGTCGCGAGTTTGCTCTTTATATCATGCGCTCATCGTTCGTGGGGGTCGCTTACAGGGGTGGCGGGGCATTGTTGTGCGTGCCGTTCGCATCCGCGGCGTGGATGGTGGCGTACAACTGCAGGTCGGACTCACGCAGGGCCTCGGGGCACTCTGCAAAGCACACGAACACCGTCGTCACAGCGCTGTCGACGGGCACGAAAAAGAGCGAATGCACCAACACCGCGACGACAAACACGAGCACGCCAATCGGCCACGACTTGGAGGAGACACCAGCGATGAGCGCAAACACAAGCGAAACGGCCAACGTGAACATGTTCAGGGTCGGCGACACAAGGCAGTCGTTGAAGTAGGCGGCAAAGAAGCACTGCTTACACAGCGTGAAGGTTCGCTTTGCACCCTCGATGTAGCTGCAACCGTAGATTGCCACGTGCACGAACGCGTAGCGGTTGAAGTATTCGACGATTCTCTCAATGCATTGCAGAATGCATGCCAGCAGGCAATGCAAGAAGCCGTTCTCGTAGTCGCTGCCGGCACTCTCGACCAGCCAGCGAATAAACTGAATGATGGCGACGACGAGGGAGCCAAAGCAGATGGAGCCAAAGCTCGTCGTTGTCGCACGCTTAAACGAGGCCAGCGTGGGGTTGCGCGGCATGTTGTCCGAGCCGGCAAAGTACCACGTCGCGACCAGGCCACTGGTCGTCACGTGCATCACGTTCGGCGTCACCTGCGACATCCACAGCATCGAGAAGACGAGCACAGCAACCACAAACATGTAGCCGCCGTTGGCCTGGTCCTTGTACATGCGGTCGACCGGCGCCGCCACACCATAGCCCCAGAGCGTGATGTAGCCGAACGAAAGGGTGCACAACATGAGGTTCAGTACGACCGTGAGCTTGTACGTGCTGATAAGCCTCGCCGCTGTTCGCAGAAGCGCGGCCGCGAATGGGATGCGGTCGCGAACGAGGAAGAGCCAGACGGCCTGAAAGACACCGCATATGATCATGAGAATGCCAACGACAACATTGATCCGCAAGAACGCCAGCACAGCAGAGGCCAAAAACATGAAAATTGTCATGATGTTCGCAACGTAGATCATGTGGACGGGAATGCGCTGCATGAGGGCGAGCATCACGATCGAGCTGATCACGGAGGCAACGGCAGACGCGAGACACGCAATGACGACATACCCCACGCGAGGCCCGTTCGCCCCACTGAACGGAGACTGGCTGTGCGGGTCAGCGTCGAAGTGGTACGTGGTGAGCTGCACAATGCTCCAGACAATCGAGAAGATTACAAATATGGCGAACACGAAGGTGGCCCACACGTCCTTGAAGCCTTGAATGCGAAAGCGGCTGAGCCTTGGTGCCTGAACTGGATTCGACGCCGCCTCGGGGTAAAGCGGGGTGCCATCTACTGGCGGGCCCCCGACACCGCTGTAGTGGGGCTCTGCCTGTGGATACTGGGTGTGGGCGCCGTTACCGTATGCGTCTGCTCCACTAGACATCATGGGAATACCCGCATCCATCGGCGTCGGACTTTTACCGAGTGCCCCGTTATTCATGCCTGCGCTGAAAGCCCTACTCATCTGCGCTACGAGAGAGAAGGGGCAAGAGGGAGAGGGAGGGTGAAGCGTTCGTACGCGATAAGAGACGGAACGGAGTGGTCGCAAGCTCTCTTTGTTGAGAATGAGATGGAATAGGAAAGAGGTTTCTTCTTGTGGTGGTGGTGTGTGAATGCTTTGTATTGAGCTGTTTCTCTCTCTGTGTGTGTGTGTGTGTGTGTGCGTGTGTGTCAGCGTTATGTGATACAGATAGAGGGGGAGAAAAAGGCGGGGATGGCGCGCTGTGGCTGAGTGGATGGCTGCTATTCCTTGTGCTGATCCCGGCCGTCGTTGCTACGTGGGATATCGAACGTTTTGACAACGTTCTGGGCTAACGTAGTCTTATTTTTCTGTTGTCGGTGCTCAGGCCCGCACACACGGACAGAAGACACACACAGAGCGCCGAGAAACGGTGAGGAGCGTAGAGGGCAGGAGGTGGTGACTCGAAGCGACTGGTTGAGAGGGAAGCGGTCGACGGAGGCGGGGAAGGAGACAGTGCGCTGGCGCGGCCTTTGGCTTCGTGGTTACACACTCACCGCCCCACCCCCTTCACCAACAGAGACGGTGTGAAAAGGCTGACGTGCTAGATAGAAGAGCGACTTCCAAGGGGAGAAGATGGATAACGTAAGATAATGCAACGACACCACCGCAATCCTCGGCGCCCCCGCTGTTGCTGAGACACGTCACTGAAAAAGTCACTTGTGCCTCTTAAATGTAAAGTGCTGCGTGCGCTTCAATCGTGTACGCGTGCGTGCACGCGTTATGTGCGCACGTCAATGCCTGTTGCACCGACAGGCAGCCTTGCTAAGCACGAAGCAAAACAAGAAGAACAGAACAGAGGTGGCCTGTGTATTTCGTCTTGTGCGCATCTTGGCAGACGGACGTAGAGGTGCGCAGCGGCGGGGGCGGCAGCAACCCACCTACTTTAGCCACTACCAGCCACATCCTCGCTCCACCTGAGAGCTGTATCAGTAGCCAGCGTTGGGCTGACAGCCACCGCATCCGTCCTCCTCTGCTTCTGGGGTGGCAGCAACGCTCTCGTGGCGGAGGCCGAAGGGCGGCCATCCACGCTCGCCAGCGGCTCCGCTCGGCGCTTGTTCCCTGTCTTGGGAGTCGCCGCTGCTCGACTAGCCCTTTCCACGGCGTGCACGAGCACACGCTCCGAATCAGCATCGTTGGTCCCAGCATGCCCTCGCTTCATCGGCCTCCGTGCTGCCTTGTCGCGTGGACGGACGTGCACGCCTCGCTTCCCTCGTTTGCCTAGCCGTTTGCGCTCCCACAGTCGCAGCCTTCGCGCCAGCGCTCGGGCACCTCGCTCCACGAAGGCGTTGTGACACAAGTTTCCTGCACCACTATCCACCCCCTCGTGCTCGGTGCCGGGGGGGCCGGAAGAGGGTGACGAGGTCACCTCCACTCGTGCGCTTTGAACAGCGATGCGCTGATGTCGCTGCTGCGCTGCCTCGCCTGCGCTAGCGCGGCGTCGCGCCGTGCGCACAAACGCGGCGGCCTCGCTGTACACGTTCACAGTGTCTTGTCCGGCGAGCACGCCAAACAAGGCGTGCACGTCAACGAGTGACCGAGTGCGCAGCAGTGCTGCATCGACCGCTGTGACTCCGTGCTCTGTCCGACTGCATGTGTGCACGAGCTGGCGCCGCAAAGCAGAAGAAGGACCGCCGTAGCTCAGAACAACGCGCAGGAACCGCGTGTGGCCCACTGCACCGGCCTGGCTGGCGTTGAGTGAGCTGAGCAGGTGGCGAATCCGGGCGTATGTCATCATGAAGGCTTGCTCGTCCACGCCGGAGAACTCGCCACACAGCGTGTTCCGACCACGCTTCCGTCGTGACGCACTTCCTGCTACGCGCATGTCCACGCTCACGCCGTCACCGTCGGCGCCATCGATCCTGCCCATCACCTGAGGGTGCAGAGACTCCAGCAGGGTTGCATACGAGATCCAGACTGCGCACCGACTGTCTCCCTTCGGCAGCTTCAGAGAACGCTGCACGTCGCTGATAAATATATCGCGCAGCACCGAGTTGCTTACACGGCTGCCGGCTGCGGCATCGCTTACTGTGCCTGCGCTCCCGCTTGCCGTCGCTACCCACCACGACAGATCCACGAGAAGGCTCTGATGGGGAAGGAGAAGACTGTCGAGGTGACAGCGCGTGGGCCGCTCTGCCCACGACAACAGCAGCGATGGAGCCCCAAGCGAAAGAGCGATGAGACGGGCATGGCGCAGTGGCGAGAGCATTCGAGTGGTTCGCGATGCGGAGCCGCGTGCCACGTCAGCGGCCGACGCCTCGGCGCACATCTCTGTGCAGCGCTGCCAGCTCTCATAGACAACGATGTCGTCACGCGTGCACGGGGCCAAGAAGGCCACCGCGACAACGAAAGCACCGCGGCAATACGACCTCGCGATCCCGGCACCGGCCTTTCGTGACGCAGACAAGTCATCATGTGCGAGCCACTTGTTCATCTCCGATGCATCCTCGGCTGCCTGACGAAGACGTCGGTCAGCTTCCCAGGCGCACCAGGCCAGCTTTGCCGCGTTGCAACGCCGACGGGACGCCGCCGGTGGCGATGGCGAAGCCGCGGAAGCCGCTTTACCAGTCGCGGCGTGCCGCGCCGCCGCAGAACCGCCCTCACGTGATGAAGATGTGCGGCTGCTAGTGCGGCTGCCGCTGGCAGTGTGGGAGGCCACAGAGACAGTAGAAGGAACGGGAATGTGAACAAAGAGAGCGATGAGCTGAACTGCCGACCGCGATGCGGCGTCCGCCAGAAATGCCTGCAGGGCCTGGCGAAGGTCTGCCTGGCGGGTTGCCGTGCTGGCGACGGCGTGGTCGTAGAACAGCGCCTCCATGGCGCGGAGCGTCGACTATGAAAGCCGGCAGAGAGAAAGACGAATACAACAGAGAAGAATAGAGGGAGAATGGGAGCAGGAAACGAGCCAGTGAAGCGGGCAACAGTGAGGGCAGAGCCATGAGAGACCGATGCGGCAACAACCGCAGTGACAGCAGCCGCGAGAAGAAGCGACCGAGGCGACGACGACGGAAAGGAGGGGGGGGGACCACCTCATGAGAATCACTGAAAAACGCAGGAAAAAAGGAAGCCACATGAAAAGGCAAACGCGAGGCATGCAAGCAGTACCGGTACGCGTATATGCTCCCGGACAGCGGCGTGCACGATCAGAACTGTTCCCCCTTTCCCTCTCTCGCTTTGGTAGAGATGGCTCGTAGAGCATGCGCATATCATGTGCCCCTGCACTTGCATGCCTGTGCGTACGCATGTAGCTTGAGAGTGTGTGTGCAAAGATGACCGCAACGCACTTGGGCTGCCTTTCCGCACTCCGGTGCTCAACTTTCTACCTTCGCCCTTTCCTTCTCCTCCTACGCGTTGCGGTGTGTCAGTGACGGCGGTCGTAATCGAGAGAGACAGCGATAGAGAGGTAGAGAAAAAGAGCTGCGCTACGGAGAGAAGTGCGGTGGTGCTGGCGGGTAATGGAAGGGCGGGAGAGGGAACACATTAGCCGCTGCTTTGACAAGCTTGTTGAGGTGCTTGCGCTCTTTCTTGGGCATTCCCTTCGTCATCTCCCACAGGTCAGTCGGGGGTTGGTGGTGTTGCCGCTTCTGGTGCTTCTCCTGCTGCGGCTGCATAGCCTGAAGCAGTGCCTCCGTCCGTGATTGCTTGTCTGGTCTCTTCCCCGCGCGGTGACGGCTCAGCTCGCGCGTCAGCAGCTTATCGTAGGACTTCCTCCACGAGGCCACGGTGGCCTCCAGTCGCTGCTCCGCCGCCTGAGCTGCTTCCACTTTCTCACGGCGATTTGCCGCTGAGCTGCGCACGACGTCCATGAATCGCGTGTGGGCTGCGACAAACACTGCCTTGGAATCCTGACGAGCAGCATCAGTTGCCCCTGGAATCCCGTCGGCGTCATCCTCGCTGCCCCCCGTGCTCTGCGCTCGCTTCCTGCGCAACGTAGCACTCTCGGGCTCGGCCTCTTTGTCGGTGGCCTCTGCAGCAGCGCGCATGAGGCTCAGCTTTTTTTCAACCACTGCTCGCAGCTCAGCAAGCAGCTGGTGCTGTTTGGGGGTCTGCGTGTCGCCATCAGGGCAGAGGCTCCCCTCCGATTCTCCAACTGCCGTCTTCGAAGGTGGCGAGAGACGCTCTGACCCCATCCGCTGCTCTTGATGCAGTCGCTCCTGCATGACAAATCGGGCGTAGGCAACGACATCGCGCACATCGTCTGCAATGCCCCTCTCAGCAGCCTCAACGAGCTGCTCCACCTCACCCTCTTTCTGCTTCTGTTTTGAAGCCTTTCGTTGCATGCGACTGCGATGGCGAGGAGAGGCACTAGCTTGCTGCGCCGCCGCTGCATCAGCAAGGGAGACGGAGGGCGGCTTCGCATCGCCAGCTCGGCCATCGCGCTGTAGCACTATTTGTGTCATGAGCTGCTGCACGCACTTGTGGAAGTCTTCGTTGAAGCCGCTAGCCGCGGCGGTGGGCGGGCAGCTGCTTCGGTCGTAAATCGCACGTCCCGGTGTGCTCGGGAGATGCTGAAGGAGGTCGAGGAGAAGCTCCGATGGTGGCGCGGGTGTGGTGGCCGCTTGCGTCGCACGCCGATGAACGTCGGCCCGTGCTCGCTTCTCCAAGAAGGCGCGTGCGCTTGCGACGTCACGCGCGTCGCGCTCTGCTTCAAGACCGAGTCTGTTTGCATTATCCTGTTGCGCTTGTTGATGCGACTCGCTCCCCTTTTGGGCGTCCGTGAGCATGGCTTCCGCCTCCTCTGCTTGTTGCAGAGCGCCATTACTACTGGCAGCGGCAGCAGCGGCCGTCTTGGAGCGCGCTGCAACCCTTCGTACCTCAGCGAAATCCACCACGACACGAAGCGGGTCACTTTGCACCACGCTCCCGCGGCCGCCACCCCCATCCTCCTCTCCGGTCTCATCATCTGCGACTGCATCCTCGTCCTCCTCCGTTTCACAGTTAAACGTCGCCTGCTCAGCTTCTTCGTCGGACGCCGTGGTGGTTCGGTTTAGCCGTCGAAAAGCGTGCTGAAGACTTGCAAGGTTGGGAGAGTGCTGCGGCTGTAGTGCAGTGCTGGCATCTCCAACACCAGGACGCGGGAGGAGGCCTCGCCGCGCTGCAAAGGGACGCGTTGCCGAGCCCTCGCCGAGCCCTTCACCTCTTACAGGAGCACGAGGGAGACATGCACCCACGCTGTTGCTCATTGAGGGCAGCGCGGATGCCTTGTCGGTGGAGGAAGAGGAAGAACGCGGAGAGGCTGGTGAGGAAGCAGTGGTACCTCCGTGTCCACCATCACAACCATCGTCACGGTCATCCTCACTATCGGATATTGAGGGGACATCAAAGTCGCGCGGCCGCTTGAGCCCTGCTTGTGGCACCGACGTCAGTCCTACGACGTCGCTGCATATAGCCGCGTCACCGCCCAGCCCCAGCACCTCTCGACACGGCTCTACTCCTGGTCCAAGTGCATCCGATGGAGGGGGAGTCGGCGATGACGAAGACAAGAGCACGCGCTGCGGCGACAGGTTCGCGGAAGCGGTGGTGGCGTAACTCCGCTCGTGCGCCTCTCCTGTATGGTGACTGGAGACGGTGACGGCGGACGGAGGTCGCCGCAGAGAGAGCGTTGGCGGTATCCACGACCGCGAAGCCTTTGGCAGGGGCCTGGCGGTCAAGTGCCGTGGCGAGGATTGCGGCATTATCTCGGAAGACGAGAGGTGACCGCTGGTAACGGTGCCGGGTGTTGTGCTGTTGTTGATCCGGTTTCGAATCTTCAGCAATGCGGCAGCGGCAGCAGCAGCGGCAACGGTAGCTGGCACTGGGGATGATGATGATGCCGACGAGGCTAGCGGTAGCGCTGCGCACGAGCGAGGGCGCGGCAGGGAGAGTGAGTCGTCTGTATACGTGCGCGGCAGACCCGTGGCAGCGAAAGCCGCCGTGGTGGTGACCCTGTCAGAGTGCACACCATCATTAGCGGTGGGCACAAACACCTGTGAGCTGCCCGAATTCAGGGATGGTGCGCACTGGCGTATGTCTGCCACGGCCTGCTCACGAAACGCTTGCGCGTTCGGGGATGTCTGCGTCGCTAGGGACCGCTCCGGCGGACGCGCGCTGTTTCGGAGGCTGATGAGGCGCTTTGCGGCCGCCTCCGCTGCGGCTGCCGCCGCGGTAGAGGCTGGCGAGCCTCCTAGCGCCGGTGGCACATACTGTCTCCGCTTTCCATCCATCACAGACCAGTGCGTATGTGCGCGTGCTGCACCGCCGTTCTTCTAGTCTTCAGCCGGATGTCTGTACGGGGCCCTCGTTGTCCGACGCGAATCGGCTGCGTATCCTGCCGTCTTGTGTTTGTTTGTTTTTTTTTCGCTTTTTGCTTTCGCCTCTGTTTTTTGTCTCTCGTAGTTTATGTGGTGATGCGGTTCTGACTCTGTGCAAGTCGGTGGGGTGGGTGGGCGAGGCGGATGGGCATCGAAGGTGCGAGAGGGATGCGGAACGGTAAGGCAGGTGGAAGAGAAAGTGACCCGCCCGTTCGCACGAATGTTTCCTTTCCGCTTGCAAGTAGGCACTGTCTCGATTGCGTGCAGCAACAAAGGCAGACACGCACGCCCTCGCGCATTTAATCACACACAACACACCAGCATTGTGGGTTGCGGTGATGGTGATGGGGAGGGGGAGGTGGAGCAGCGGCAGCACGGCTGCTCTTCTGCAATGAGAAGAGCGTGTGACGCCGGCCATCCGCCTCTACTCACACGGTCTCTTCTCTTCTATGCCCTCTTTGAGAAATGCGAAGCCAAAACGCTGCTCAGCCGTCCACGTCTGGCCACAAAGCAGGAGGTGTGCGGCTTTCCTTTGCGTCTGCTTGCGTGGCCGTGTCGCGGTTTCATCGCTTCTTTTAGCCACACTGCAGTCGACATCGCGCCCCGCATGCAGTCCTTCTCTACTCCCTACCCCACCCCACCCGCACGCCTTTTCCACGAGGCCGCGAAGGATGGAGATTGGCGCGGGTACGTGGAGAGACGAGTGACCGCCTACGCACCAAGCAGCCGAAGAAAGAGAGATGTGGCGACTTACGCTGCACCGAGACACAAGCATAAACACCACGAGCGTATGATAGCAGGACGGGGAAAGGGGAGGGGCCCCCGATATGACGGAGTCGCTCGGCGTGAAAATGCACCTGTGCATGCCTTTGCGC
Source organism: Leishmania major strain Friedlin (assembly GCF_000002725.2). Taxonomy (NCBI): domain Eukaryota; phylum Euglenozoa; class Kinetoplastea; order Trypanosomatida; family Trypanosomatidae; genus Leishmania; species Leishmania major. The sequence continues at coordinate 873,350 of NC_007287.2, read as the reverse complement.
GCTCTTCACTCATGTAGCTTCAGCACCGCCTGATTAGCGCTCGCGCACGTACATGAGACCCAGCATATCGTACATGAAGGAGGAGGGGAGGGGGCGTCACTCTGTGCACAGAAAGGGATAGGATGAGGGGGTGAAGTTGGACATCAAATCCGTGGATGCTACGGGACTTGGGCTCACATATCTCGCCCACCCAAATCCGGTGAGCCCAAGCCTGCCACGCTCTTGCGTCTGCGCTCCTTCACATTTCCTAGCCCCTGAGCGGCAATGACGTTTCCTTCATCACAGTTCAGGGGCTTCAACAGTGAGAGCATGCTCGATCTCGAGGCGGACACACACACACACACACACACACACACACACACACCTTTCAGACACGCGCGAGGAGCAGCGAGGAAGGTTGCGTTGGTGCGTTCCGTCCACATTGTGTGCTTGCGAAGACTACCTGCAACTCCCGTTTCTGCAGTCCTGCTGCGAAGGGACAGCCCCACCCCCACCCAAACACGCGCACACAGCTGTCACAGTCAATCACTACATTGCTTTGCATCCTCTTCCTTGGTTATTTACGCGTCTTGTTCAGCGCTTCGCTGCGCGGGCCCCAAGTAGCGCCTTCTGCCTCGCTTCCATCCACCGCATATTATACAGGTCCGCTCGCGGCTGCATGCGCGCGCTGAACTTGCGCGCGTCTACCCCCATGTGCTGCAGCACGATCATGTAGAGAAACATGTACTGCTCCACGCGCTGCACCATACCAAAGCGAGCCTTGCGCATGTCCGTCACGATGCGCCGGATACTTGTGTTCGTCAGCAGCCCGGCCTCCGTCAGCTTCACGGCTGTGTAGGCACCGATGAGGGTGCCCGTACGACCAATGCCGGCGCTGCAGTGCACAAAGACTGGGGGCGTGAGTTTGCCACTTCCTTCGCCACTTCCAGTATTGCTGGTGCTGCCGTCACCGCCGCTGTTGGTGGCGATAGAGCTGTGGGCGGCGCTCTCCGGCCCAGCCGCCGGCACACGTGGAGCCGGTGACGCCATTACATAACCCTGAATGATTTTCAAGAGTTCCTCGAAAGATTCGGTGCTGTCGGGAACTCCACGGTCCGGCCAGCCCACATACTGATACATTACGATCTTGTGCGCGCGCGCTTGGGACGCAGCCGAGGGGCGTATGTAAAATGACCGGCGCACCAGTTCGTGTGCGGCGTCGCACGTATACGGGTCCTGCTCATCCTTGTACACGCACATGCTGCCGAACGACTCTATCCTGTCGGCGGGTGCGCTGTCTTCTGGCCAGTACCGGTCTGCCTTCACAAAGCCAGCCTCCTCCAACTCAGTCAACATCAGCACCAGGGTCACCTCACAGCTATAGATAACAGCGAGAAAGTCATCTATGCACTCCTGCACCGGTGCCTGCGAGGCCACAAACACAGGCTCCACACTCGTGTCCACTACGTTGGCGTTAATGTACCATTGCGGGTACTTCTTGGTGACGCAGCCGGTGGTGAATTTCTCGTTGCCCTCAACGTCTCTTGGCAAAGTGCCGCCACGCCGTGTGCCAAAGAGTCGCTGCCCGGCGACCCCCCAAATTTTCTGCGCTCTGCCTGTGAGGGACTTCATTGGCGACGGTGCCGATGCCATCGAAGGCGGAGAGCCAGACGTGGAGAGTCTCGAACCGCCCGTCGTCGGTGGCGCAGATGTCAAGCTCGTTGGGGGGAAGATTGTCTCCTCGTTAGCGAGCACGTTGATGTAGCGGTTCTTCGTTGGGTTGGCGTTGGAGGTGGTGAAGTTGTACAACCTGGGATTCATGGTGCTCGCCTCGATGGCGGCAAACTCCTCCTCAATCAGGTTAAATTGCGCCTCGATCGGCAGCTTGTACATGTCGAACTCTGGGTTGCGCTCCCTTTTGGAGCACGAAGCGTCAATGAGGGGGTCGACCGTGCTGGTGCTGCCATCGAGATCGTAGTTGCCGCAAGTGTATTCGGCGCTGCCAGCGACATCGTCGCCGCTGGTCTGCGTGTTCGAGGGCGGCGGAGTAGCTGCAGCCGTTGCCGCTGCACTTTGCAACGACGCATCAGGAGGCTCGGTAGTGCTTCTCGAGGAACTGTTGGATAGCAAGCTCGGCCGACTGACACGCGAAACGTCATGGCTCATCGCCTCTGTGTGTCGCACGCCTGTGCCCTGTGTGGGTACAAAGGCGCAGAAAGGATGCCAAGCGACGCGCAGAGAGAGAGAGAGAGAGAGACGCGTGTGCGTGGGCGAAATACAAAAGGAAGCAGAGGCGACTATCGAGGATCCCCACGCAAGCAACGCGAGCGTCGTCCTCTGCACGGCGTGCGTATGAGGGAATGAGACGGACCGATAGCTGGGCGGTTGGAGAGAGGTGTGCAGCTTTTCCCAAAGCCAAGTTACCCGCCGGGTGCTGGCCTCTTGTTAAAATATGAGGGTGGGAAGTGTTCAGGTAGGAGAAACCGCCTCACACACCCCGTGCGCAAGGGCTGATGTGAGCACCCGCGAAGCGAAGCGGTGTAGACGGGAGGGGCTCGGGGGAGGGAATGGCGTGAGTCTTATGGAGGCGGGGTACACGCCAAGGAAGGTAGAGCCGAAAGCAAGCAACAGGAACACCGCGAGAGGAATGTTACGCGATGAAACAAAATTCCACAACTCACAGAAACCTAGCAGCAGAGAGGAGAGAAACGCTTTTCTTTGTGCGGGCTCCGTGGCGGCAGTTGTGTGACAACGTAGGCGTGCAGCGAGAAGGGAGAGACGGTGAGGTGCAGAAACAACAACGCAAAAACAAGAAGCAAGCACAGAGACGTGTGGCGCGCTGGCACGTCGTGAACAGTACTCACACGTCTACTCTGAGAGGGCGAGAACAAGGCAGGGGTAAGAGCAAAAAAAAATGACAGGATGCGGAGAGGTAAGAGAGACGGTAGGGGGAAGGCGGGGTCGGGGGGGGGGGCGGCAACACGGAAAGGGAGGCGGGGAGGGGGGGGGAATTGCCAACGGCACTTTCAGCCCAAAATGGAGAAAAAGGGCACAATAACAACGAAAATCAAAACAAAACGAAGCGGCAAGAGGGAACAGAGGAGACGGAGTTTGCGGAAGCACGGAGGCCCTGCTTGCTTGCTGTTGCTGACGCGGTCTACTTGTCTGTCTCACCGGCCCTCACAGAAGAAAGGAGTACAGGAAAAGAAAACGGAGGTATGCGTGCGCTGTCGGCGCATCAGATAATGCAGTGAGCTGCTGCTGCTGCTCGGACACAAATCCAGGAAGAGGCATGCGCGAAGAAGAGAGCAGTGGAGAGGGCACAGTCATGCATATATGTGAAAACGTGCTGCGGGCGTGAGCATCCAACCTACCCTCAAAGAGGGGTGGGGGAAGATGGGCGGAGGGAATGGGAAGGGTCTCGGAGACGGCGAGCATGGTCCTTATATCATGACACGCGCTCATTCGAGCGATCTGTTCGCATGGAGAAACACGAGCAAGAGACCTATCTGCACGAATGAGGTGTCCTCCACAGTTGCTGGTACGCGTGCGCGCCATCAGCCCCGTTGGGAACGCCACTATTCTCTTCGCCCGACCCTCATTCTCATCTATCCACTTGCGTTTCGTTTCTGTCGTCTCCATGTCAGAGGCGCTGATCACTCAAGCAAACCAACACTGTCTTAGCTGCTTATCCGCGGTTCACATCGGTGCACTGCCCGCTTACAAACAAAACACGCGCTTACACGTAGCCCACAGATATCGATGGCCGCGTGGCGTCCTCACATCGGTGACGTGGGGCTGTCGCTATTCAGCCCCTGTAAAGCGCCACACTTTCGCTCTCACGCGTCGTCTGCGCTTTCCGCCTTTGGAATCTCCGCTGGCTCCACCGGGTCTTCGCCGAGACGCAGCTGCACGCCTTCCAGGTCTTCGTGATCTACGAGGAGCTGAATGCGCGAGCGAGCGCGCAGGGCAACCGAGTAGAGCACGCCACCAAGCGCCTTGGGCGCCTCGATCTCCAGCAGGAAGGCGCCGATCGGAAGGCGCTCGAGTCTGCTGCGCAGCCGCGTGTCCTCGACGCTCTCGAGCAGCTTTTCCTTCAGCTTCCCGCCACTCCCAACCATGTCCTGGATGAGAGAGACAGGGACGCGCACGAGGCGCGAAGACCGGCGCATCAGCTTTGCGAAGAGGACCGCAGACTCGCTCGCGATGCGCCAGCCCTTGTCCAAACACTCAAACGCAATCACGCGCAGCCCGGCAGAGACAATGAGGACATTGTCCGTCTTGTGCCGCAGCACCTGCGCAGCCATGCGAGAGACGATGCTGCACACCGAGCCAGGGGTCAACCGCAGCTCGCGCTCTCCCTGAGCGGTGCGAACAAACAGAAGCTGCATGGGAAACTGCGAAATCTCGTAAAAGTCAGTGATGGCGCGCTGGATCTCCGCCGGCACACCAACAAACTGCGGCGGCAGAGACTTAGGCTTAACTGGCTCATGTGCCGTGGTCAACTGCCCTTCCAGCGCATCGGCACCGGCGTCCGCTGTCGCCTCCGTGCCGTCGGAACTGACGGAATGCATTTCTTTCTTTTCGCGCTTTGGAGGAGCAGTGCTGCCGATGATGGTCTGCCGCTCCGTGGCCGCCTCCGCCGTGCTCTCTGCTGGGGCGCTCTTCTCCTCCGCCTTCTGCGCTTCCAGCCTCTTTAGCCGGTACTCGCTCACCTTGTCGAGTACAGCCACGAAGAAACCGCCGCCCTTGCAGTGGGTGGGGAAGAGACGCATACACAGCGACAAGTCCAGAGCATCGACGGCGGCGGAGCTGTACCCGCCGGGGGTGTGGGGCGGAAACAGCGCCTCGTGCATGTTGCCCTCCGGGGCTGGAAACACGCACCCCTTGGCATCTGTAACCGTCCACCTTGTCATGCCAGGAGCGCACGCGAGCTGCGGCAGCAGTGCCCTGGCGTCCACGAGGCGCATAGCGCCACGAGTGCGGTGAACGATCTGCGCCACCACTGCCTCGTTCTCAACCGGGTTCAGGGAGCAAGTGCTGTAGACAAGGCGGCCGCCGACACGGAGGAGGTGGCACGCCCGCAGCGCAATCTCGATCTGTAGCTTCTGCAGGTTGATGGCCTCCTTGGGGGACCAGAGCTTGAAAATGTGCGGCGCCTTGCGCAGCGTGCCGTCGCCGGAGCACACGACATCGCACAGGATCTTGTCGAAGCGAAGCACCTCCGTACCGGCCGCTGTCGTCTTATCGGCGTCACCGGGCTGCGACTGCAGCGACATTTCAGGAAAATATCGTGCGTCGTGGTTTGTAAAGAGGGCGAAGGGAAAGAGCAGGCGAAGCCGCTTCACCTGGTGCACCAGCATGTTGGCCCGCTTCGTGTCCAGCTCGTTGGCGATCACAAGGCCATCGCTATCGTACTGAAAGGGGAACGGCGACGCGTCAGAGTTGAAGGGCACGACCTTGTGACGTCCGAGCGCCACAAGCATCTGGGCCGTCTTGGAACCGGGAGAGGCGCACATGTCCAGGCAGACGTCGTTCGGCTGGATGTCGAGCAGGAATGGTGGAATCATCGAGACCTCTTCCTGTCGGCTGATGGTGCCAAGGGCGGTCTGCCGGATCAAGTACTGCCGCAGCGGCTGCATTTCGGGACGCTTGCGGAACTCTGCCTTGTCGGCAAGGATGCGCCAGCCCATGCCAGCGATCGGGTACCACGAGATCGGCTCCACAAGTGACGGGTCGAGAGATTCCATGTAGGCCCGCACGTGAGCCGCGAGGGGATCAGTGTCGTTAATCCAGAAAGTCGTGAGCAGCGGCGTGCGGAACAGTTCCATCTCCCTCATCCACAGCGATGCCGCAACACCCGCGGACACATCCTGTGCCGTGGCGCACGAAGAGGTCGCAGACGAGACGCGGGCATCAGTCGAAGTCGGATAAACGGTGCGAGCCACCACGCGGCCTAGCTGCTGCAACGTGTCGTAGTAGTTGGCAAACATCTTGTTCGCAACAAGCCGCATCTTGTCTTGGTGCGGCGTGCCTACCCAGTTGCCATGCTCGTCGTACGTAGTCGTCGCCGAACGTATCTCGCGTCGGTTCTTTCCGAACGACTTGAGCTTGTTCTTTGGTGCCGGCATTAGCACCTTTAATCACTGCACGTGCTTGTGCACGCAAACGTGTGTTCGGTGCGGTTGTGCGTAGGGGTGGGTAGGGTGGTGGTGGTGGTGGTGGTGCAGCGCGGTGCGGTGGAGGCACACTTCCACCGTCTGCTACGCCAAATGCGAAACGTGAACAAGTCTGTCTTTGTCACTGCGGACGGAAACGGGTGTGTGTCGGAGACACACGCGCAGGAACCCGGCGCAGCGAAGCATCCATTCTTACAGATGCCACAGTCGGGGTGGTGAAAAAGAAGAGAGATAGATCCCGACAGCAAAAAAAGGGCGGCATGATACCGCGACGACGACAGCACCAGAAGCAGCCGGTCGCTGACTCATGCAGGCGCCATACATTGGCAGCGAGAGAGGCTCACGGGGAGAGCGAGACCAGATCACCACGGAGTCTGCTTGTTTCGCAGAATCACCAAAAACACCCATGAAGCCTTGTAACAGAACGCTTCGCCTGAAGGGCGTGGCAGTGGTTTGTGCGCCACAACTTCTGCAAAGATGTGTGTGGGTGTGTGCTTGTGTGGGTGCCGCAGCACGCACCTCTCTCTCGACTTCCCTGGAGCCATCTCCTACCGTTGTTCCTGTGGCTAAACATAACCCTCTTGTACATGATACTCAAGAGCAACGGATGTCGAACAGTGGGAAGGGGGGGGGGCGGTGCGAGACGTCTTTGCACGCGTGCGAGCGTATACGTACGTTTTTGCACGCCTCGGTGCATCTAAGAACATGGCGGGAATCGAAAAGGGCCTCTGGCAGCCTTTTGGAGAGAAGCTCGCACGTACACGTGCACACACATGCACATACCACACAGACATCCTCGCGGCATCGTATCCAGACGCCGAAAAAAAAAAGAAGATAATACAACGTGCGCATCGGCATGCGCCACACATACCGAGAGAGACACAACGGAAGCTGTACATCGAGCTGAGAAGACTCACGTGTTGCGAGAGAACAGAAGTGAAAGAAAGGGGAGAGAGGGTGTTGCGCGTCAGTGAAGAGAGGACGCAAGGATATTCTTTGCATAGGCTGCAGCCGCACCGTCGCACGCGCGACAGAGCCTGCCCACCCACCCCCACCCTAAGAGCCCCACACGATCTCTCTTTTCGATTCTCCGCCACTCTTCTCTTCTTATCTTTCGTCTATTTCGTGCTAGAAGGCCCTCGGCTTCCTCCTTTCGCTTCACTCCGCTGTGACGGCCTCGTTCTCCGCACTTTCTTGCGGCCGTTCCGGTGGACCAGAGCGCATGGCTAAGAAGTACACGCCGTTGATCTTCATGTTGATCAGGGTGTCATCGTCATTGGTGACGTTGGCGCCGAAGTGCTTGCCTACGATGACGTGCCAGGTGCCGCCGTATGCGCCGTCAAGGCGACACTTCAACTTCGCTGCTACATCTTTGTAGGTGTATTCGACCGGCATGAAGTCGAGCACCGCCTGCGCGTGCTCTACCATCTCCTCGGTGAGCGTTTGGTTCGTGTCGTGCTGGAGAACCTCGATCAGCCGCTCTGGACGTTCAATTTTATCCGTCTCTTTCTTGTTCACCTCAAAATCGTAGTCCTCCTCGTCCGCCATGGCGATGGCGCTGTTCTCTTGGAGAAGGGAAACTTCAGAAGGGAGAGCCACTCTATGCGTAACAGAGAACACTCTACGCAGAACGCCACAAGTACCCTAACTGCAGAGACCAGTAGCACACCCGCGGGAGAGGGCGTCAACGGTGGTCGAGATCTTCCCAAACGAGTGTGCAGTAGAATGACTACCGTGACCGACTAGGTATGTGCAGCCAGGAAGAAGAGGAAGTTGTGTGTAGGCGATTCACCCCAGAGCTATGCGCTGACTTCCGCCTCAGAAAGAACGTGAGCGATCTGCCCCATAGGACAAGCGCGACAAAAATTTTTATGGAGAGGAGAAATGGCAAGCATAAAGCACGAAGCGCCACAACACACCGTGATGCAGGCAAGAGACGCGTTGTGGAGCATATCATACAAGGTGCCCCAATACTGAAGGAGCAAGGGGCAAACACGCTGCGGCGTACTGCGCGCACACAGATTCATAGCAGATCTTGGTTATTTGGGTCAATGGTTGTCGTCAGCGACCGTGTCCGGTAACGGAGATACATTGCATTGCTGAAATCATGACAGTGCGGTGCATCCAGCGTACGCGCAGCACAGGGCCGGCGGCGTCCCTCCCATCTGCGCTGTGCATGAATCGTCCCGCTCACAGATCAGATGCGCGGCACGGGATTATAACAGCGTCATATGAGCAGGGCAAGCAGTGCGCGCCGACCGTCGGCACTGCAGGGCGGCAGTAGACATGCCGCCACAGCTCCCGCCCCCATCCCCGCTCCCCTCACCATCCACAGCGCAGCACCTCACGCGCACTCGGCAACCCTCAGAGTGGAGTGATTTGCGATATGTTCGATTTCTCAGCAGGCGTCCAGCTCAGCGCACACTACAATGAAACATTTTAGTCATCCTGCGGATGGGCCGGCGCACACACAAGCGTGAGTGGGGGCGGGGGGGGGGAGGAGCAAGGGAGAGCAGAGAGGAGCAAGGGGCAAACACGCTGCGGCGTACTGCGCGCACACAGATTCATAGCAGATCTTGGTTATTTGGGTCAATGGTTGTCGTCAGCGACCGTGTCCGGTAACGGAGATACATTGCATTGCTGAAATCATGACAGTGCGGTGCATCCAGCGTACGCGCAGCACAGGGCCGGCGGCGTCCCTCCCATCTGCGCTGTGCATGAATCGTCCCGCTCACAGATCAGATGCGCGGCACGGGATTATAACAGCGTCATATGAGCAGGGCAAGCAGTGCGCGCCGACCGTCGGCACTGCAGGGCGGCAGTAGACATGCCGCCACAGCTCCCGCCCCCATCCCCGCTCCCCTCACCATCCACAGCGCAGCACCTCACGCGCACTCGGCAACCCTCAGAGTGGAGTGATTTGCGATATGTTCGATTTCTCAGCAGGCGTCCAGCTCAGCGCACACTACAATGAAACATTTTAGTCATCCTGCGGATGGGCCGGCGCACACACAAGCGTGAGTGGGGGCGGGGGGGGGGGGAGGAGCAAGGGAGAGCAGAGAGGAGCAAGGGGCAAACACGCTGCGGCGTACTGCGCGCACACAGATTCATAGCAGATCTTGGTTATTTGGGTCAATGGTTGTCGTCAGCGACCGTGTCCGGTAACGGAGATACATTGCATTGCTGAAATCATGACAGTGCGGTGCATCCAGCGTACGCGCAGCACAGGGCCGGCGGCGTCCCTCCCATCTGCGCTGTGCATGAATCGTCCCGCTCACAGATCAGATGCGCGGCACGGGATTATAACAGCGTCAAACGAAAACTGGAATGAGAAGACAGTGGGGCCGGTACAATGCGTGGATTTAGAGGTAGAGGAAAAGACGCCACCGCTGCCGCGACGTTTTTAGGGACTGCCGTGCTGGAACGTGGGAGCTCGCTTCGCGGATGTCTACAAATTGGTGGGGGGCGGGGGCACTTCCAAGGCGCCGTAGGAATCAGATGGGGCAAGTGTGTTTTCGGTTGTGCGGAGAGGAGGCAGGTGCTGGCCCGTGCACGTGTGTGGAAGGGAGGATGATCGAAAGGAAAATAGGAAAAGACGCTGCTATTAGTTGATCATGACGAAAATGGGGCAGGAGAGCTGCAGAGCGTTCACTATTTCGCGCTTCTGCGGGTACCGGCACTGGCATCGTAAGCGTAAAGATGCAGAATGGCGAAGGCTGATGCCGATCATGCGTTCAAAGCATGAGTTTGTTGTTCTCACCCCTGCAGTGCTTGAGGAAAAAGAGAAGGGAAGAGGAGAGGTTTTGTGTGTAGAGCGTGCCGCCGCACCGGATGTGAATTCGAGCCCCAACACCTATCCGAGAGGCGGGTGGGGTGAGGGGGTGGGTGGGGAAGGTAGCGGTTCACTCACGTAGGGAGTGTGCAAATCGCGAAACGTCCGCTCTTTGTTCCGTTCGATGCCTTTGGTGCACGTGTGCGTGTAGTTCTGTTTTTTTTTTTGGTTTTGTTGCTTTGGCGGCCCATTCGCTCCCGGTGGAGGGGGCGGAGACAAAGAAAATCATCCGCCATCAGGCCCGCTGTGGGGACGGTGCCGAAGGGTAAGTGGATGCCGCAGTGATCAGCGTACCCCTTCTCGTTGCGCGCTTTCGCCCCTTGCTGCTACTGTGTCGGCGCTTGTCGTAAAAAAAAAAAGGCACATGCACGCGGCGCTCTGATCTTCCACGCGCTGCATGTGCAGTCGGAGAAGAAGCTGAGGTGGGACAGGGGTGGGGTGCACCCTCGAGGTACCCTAGAAGTGACACTCGGACACCCGCAAGCAGCCACAAGCGCCCATGTGCGCCCCCGCCTTCGTTGCCCGTGCACGCGCAGCGCCATTTGTCTTCCCATGGATCAAAAGCGCACGGAGCAGGCGGGTCGCTGTCCACAGTGGAAGCCAGAGAAACGGAACAGGGCCAGGGGGTGGGGAAGAGACGCCGGCATAGAGGCGTGGGGGCAGTAGCAATGGGAAGCAACAGAAACTAAGCATGGGCAGTCGGTCTGCTTCCACCTCGTGAAGCAGAAAAAAGGACGCCAGAAAAGTACTGCAGCCCAAGGTGTTGGGTAAAGATGATCTCCTCCCTTGCCACTGACCCTACCGTCTCGACCCCGCTCTTCTCGGTCTTCATCAGCGTACCCTTCAACGATGTACAACACCCCGCAGACACACACACACAACCGAGGCTGAGAACGTGACCAAACCGACCTGTGCAAAGGAGGAGGAGGAAAAATACAAGGAGAATAACGTGCAAGCTCTCGCAACGCTGCCTCGTGCCCGGAACGGCCACCACCACCACCGCTCTCAGTGCCCGTTTCAGCGATGTGGAGGATGGCCGAGACCGGAGGAGGCAGAGAAACTGGGAGCACCAGCACAGACGGGTGGGGAAGGCCAACTGGCACACTCACACGCATACCACCACAACCAACAAGACAAAGGGATAAAAGAAAACGAAAAGCCCATCATCTTCAAGTCCCTTTCTCATTCCGCAACAACAGCGACTTTCACGCAGAGGGAAAGTGAGAGAGAGAGAGAGAGACGCACATCCGGCCAACGAAACAAGTGAAAGCGAGGTGACGAGCGGAGGGGGAGGGAGGGGGAATCGAAAATGAGGAGGCGTCGTGGAAACTTTAACGCGCGAATTCGCGTAGGCCCTCACCTTCGCGTGTCGTCGTCCTTTCCCAGCGCTCTCACAGGAGCTTCTTCTTTCGAAGCGTCGACTTGAGAAAGCGGAACTGCATCCAAAGGACACCAGAGATGATGCCGATAAGCAGCAGCGCACACACCCACACACGTGTAAAGGTGCTCTCCGAAGTCGCACGCATGCGAGACTCCTTCATCACGCTGATGCCCAAGTTTGTCACTAGCTGGTCTAGCAGCCGCTTCGTCGCACTCAGCTCTCGATCGATGGTTTCCAGGTAGGCGCGTGGCTGCAGGATGTCCTTCAGCTCTCCCCCCGCCTCCTGGTACGTGTAAACGTCGAGGCCGTCGATCTGACGCCGCTTCTGTATTGTCTCGACAACCACCTTGTCGGCGTTGAATTCGTTCTTAGGGGCCTGATCCAGCTCGATACTCACCTTCACCGGCTTGTCCTCCGAGGCTACGAAGTTTGAGGAGGCAGTGAAACAGATGAGCTGCTCCCCACTCAGCACATTGGGGTGAAGCTGCACAGCGAAGGAGTGCTCGCCTTCCATCATCTCCTTATCGTAGTACACGTTCCCGGTGCCGTCCTTCGCGGAAAGCCGGAGTTGCACCTGTGAGGCTGGCGAGTGGGCGCTGGGCTTCCAGTTGTACACGCCAGTAATCTGGCTTGTCTGCACGTTCTCAATAATCTCGGAGAAGCACAACGGCTTGCCGTCGACGAAGTGGTAGGTGAGTGCCTGCGCCGACGTGGTGGCCTGGAGGGCAACGGCAAACCCAGCAAGGAGAAGCAGCAGCCGAGGGATGCCCTGCAGGCTCCAGTGCACCCGTGCACCTCTGTTTGATGATGACATCATCGGCTATCGCTGTGATGCGGACTCGGTTGCACTGCGATATCCCTCCTCTTTTAAAACCAACTTGGCCTGCAAAACCGAGAGAGAAAGCGGGAGAGAATTACAGGGGAAGCAAAACAAAAATAAATAAAAACGTTATCCTTCTTGTGCGTCGCTGTGTATGGTGTGGATGTGTAGATGTGTGTGCGCCCGTGTGTTCTGTTGTGATGCTATCATGATGGCTCGCAATGCGTGTGTGTGTGCCAACGTAGTTGCCATCGGCGGGAAACCCGAAAACCGCCAAGCGTATAAAGCCCCAAACAATGGTACACCAAGAAAACGAAGACGAGTGGGGAAAAAAGTCGTGAAAAAAAGGGTGCGGACATCGAGCCAGAGAGCGAGGCACGCGCGCGCGCGGGTGGAGGAGGTGATGATCAAGACACTGAGAAAGCCTTGAAGAACCTTGGATATTCATGCCAAGCCAGCAGACTCTCGCTCACTCTCTCCCATGGTGCTGAGCACACCGCCAGTGAGTGGTGGATACGAACACGTCGCCACTATGGTGAAGAGAGCAAAGATGAGGTCGAGGGGGCACTGACTGTGATGATCGACAGCGCGCCGCTGCCACCCCATAGTGGCTTACACGTGTGTACGCACTCCCTTTTTCCATCTCCTCTCCACACTGTCACGTGGAACCGCTATCGGCGGGCGCTCATCCGTGCTACATGTTTTTCTGTTGTTATTGTTTTTTCGGCTGTTTGGCGAGCACCGGTGCGCAGGTGTACCCGTATATATGGCAGAGAGCGCAGACCAGCCAGCACGTGGGCGCGAGCCTTTTCCACTCCACGACAGACACAACTCTCGCCGCGACACCCGCCTCGACTGTGGTAGGAAGAGAAACCGGCCGTAACTTGCACGGCTCCCGCACCGCGCGCGAGCTAGTGAGTGCTCGTTTGTGTGCATACATGGGTGCTGCACGCCGCTTCCTGAATTAAAGAACGACAAGCACACACACACGCGCACACACACACACACATAGACGCGCACCCGTGCAGCTTCCACCAATATCCTCTTCGCATCACCTCGCATTTATCCACTCATCTTCACGATGACGCACTCCTGCTATTGACCTCGCGAATCCGCTCCACCGCAGCCCTGAGTTCAAGGATGTTACGGATCACCTGCAGTCGTCCGGAGGCGACGGCAGCCGCATAGAGAGGGGCACTAGCGTTGTCCTTCACATCCGTTGGCAGCTCCTGCGTGTCGTGCGCGTACCAGACAGCGCTCCAGCCAAGTTCGAGCGGTGCATCGATGTTCATGAGCGAGTCGTCCACCATGACAAAGTTCTCTGGGCGGAGACGAGCTCGCTTGTTCTTCACCTCCTCCGCGATGTCCGAATTGCGTGATGCCGAAGAAGACGCAAAGGCGGACCCGCTGCCCGCTGTTGTGGTAGTGGCCACCAGTGCCGCATCTTCGGCAACTTGGTCTTCAATCGCCTTGTAGATCGCCTCGTAGGCCTGTCGCATTGGCTTGTTTGCAATCTCCGGATGCGTCAGTTGCCACTGGTCCTCGTACGAGAAGCCGAGCCACTCCACCTGATCCTCGGCGCCAGCCTGTTCGCTGGCGGGATGGTTCTCCTTCACGGGCAACCCTACCGGGCGTGGTCGGGTGAATATGGGGCGCAGCCCTTGCGCGTCCAGTACGTTGCGCGCATGCGAATGGTTGGCATTTGTGAAGTAGTAGAGGTGGTCGATGTTCGTCGAACGCGGTCCATCGTGCCCCCTCGCAGCCTCTGGCGCATACTGCATGATCAGCAGCATATCAATGAGCGGTTTGTTGTAGTGCAGCTTATCATACGAGCATTGATGCACAAAGTCGCTGTATTCCTTCGCGTCGACGTTGTACTCCTTTACGTAGCCGTAGAGGGAGAGGCCGTAGTTGAGCCAGTACTTCCGGGAGAGGCACTCTGCCTGCTCGGCGGTCAAGCCGACCTTCTGCTGCGCAAAGGCGAAAATGCGATCGTGCATCTCATGGTGAAAGCCCGTTTCGCTGTATTCGTACAGCGTGTTGTCGATGTCGATCAGAAGAAAAAGAGATCCCATGATGGGCGTGCGTGTGTGCGCTACTGCAAACCCGGAGGCATGAGGAATGGGAGAAAGGGAGGCAGGAAGCATGCACCATGCTGCGGTGCAAGCCAGTCCCGACGTTGTATCTATACGCTGTGCAAGGCGGAGGAGGAAGAGTGCACGAGCAGAGAGTGGAGTGCCGTGAGTATTTCGTCGAGGCCTCTGCGTAGAGCGGAGCAGAACGCGTGTGGGACTACTACGAGGGCGTTCGAGAATGGGAGTCGCAGTGCGGAAGTAGGGAGAAGGGACGGGAGGGGGTGGTTGTGATGGAAATACACACATACATACACGTAGGTACGTACGTACGCTGGCTATTTCGTCCTCCCTGTCTCTACGAGAGCGTCAGACGATAAGGCACCTTTACGCTCGTAAACATACCGCCAAATTCGCAAGAGAGGGGAGAGGGAGAGGGGGGGGGGGAGGGAGAGGGGAGGGGGGGGAGAGGGGGAGGGGGAGAGTACTCGGCGGGTGAAAGCGCGAGAGGGCGAGGGACGGTATGCACACGAACGAGGAGCCAAACCGAAAAGGATCGCGAACTGCAAGAGAAGAGGAGGAGGAGGGAGGGTGACGTGAGGCAGGGCAGCGGATGGGAAAGAATGCAAAAGAAGAGGACAGGCAGGTAGGCGGGCTGGCAGCTGTGACAACGTAGGCCGACGCCAGCGTGGCAGCGCATCCCCGCATTGTAGAGAAACGAGCGGGGGACGGTAGCTGCAGCGGCACAAGTATGTGGATGTGAATCCCCACTCCAACGTATCACAGGCTGAGTGTATGTGCATGCCAGCTTCGCTGTTGCTCCCTCTTGCGATCTTCCGTACCGCCTGACTTCGGAATGTCGAACTCACAAGGCTGGATGCGCCGATCACTTGCTCCGTTTCTGCACGTTCCCTTCTAAGTTATTCTTTCGCCTGCCATCAGAGGCATCCACCGCCAGGGAGTGACAATGCATGTTTTAGGTAGGCGGGGAGAGGAGACGACGACAGAACCTAAACAGGTAAGGGAGGGACAGGCACATTCAGCAGTACGGGTACGCGGGTAGTGATGCTATGCTGCGGAGTGTATCTCGCCTACGCAGTGCGTCTTGGAGCGCATGTTCCCTTCCAAGGAGCAACACCCTCACGCAAACGCCCAAGGCGCCTGAGCAAGCCCATGGCAAGTGAAGGGACTGAAGAGAAATTCAACCAAACCAGCGGTCACATCGGAACGTCACCGGTGCCGAGAAGAATTTTTTGTTGGACAACAACGTGCTCATGCCACCAACGAAGAGGCCAGCAAGTAGACACACACACACAACCACAGCTCACTTGCCGTTGCAGGAATACGGCTGCATCCTCGCCGTCTAGGACGAACCGTCCTGCCGTCGCATCGGGGCCATGGGCTGTACGGGCTCTGCTTGCCTTGATCCATCGCCGGCCGCTTCCAGGGCCCTTTGCTCGAGAGCGGAGGCGGTGGCGTCGACCGTGCGAGTAGTAGGGGGTGATCAAGGTGCACGCCGGATACGCCCAGGGAGGAAGCTGGCCAGCTGCAGGTCAGGGCCCTCGCTGCGACTCTCGGCACACCCTGCCTATATGCCTTGCTTCGCCCTCTGTGGCGCTTCAAGCCGCGGCACCCCAGAGTGTGGTGCCGGGGACTCTTCACATGGGAGCCTCGAGGCCTCGATGGCGCAACGCGGGGCGTGTCCTCGTCACGCTTCCGGCATCTGCGCCTCATCAGTCCACCCGGTCGGATGAAGGAGATGCTGCACATTTCGCATGCATGCGCTGTGGCGTTGACTCGTATGCATCTCTTCGCACCTTTCCCGTCTATTCCTCTTGTTCTGCTGACCTCTGGGTGCCTTGCTCGGGTGTGATACGCCGTGCCGGCTGTGCATGGCAGCTCGTGCTGTACAGTGCTCACACTAGTGAATCCTGGGGCCTGCCTCAACACAACGTTGCCGCCAGTGGGGGAGGAGGGTAGGGGCCTGCTGAGTTCATCGTCCACCGCCCTCGATGTCATGGGGGCGTGTCTGGATCGCTTCCCCGCGTGTGCTGCGCCAGCTTGGGCGCTGCCACGAAACTGCGGCAGCAGGGGCACTCCACCCTTTGTTGCACCCGCAGGCCCTTCCAAGTTGTGGGCGCGTCAAGCGGAGGGGGCCCGTGGAGAGACATGCACCTGCGCACACACAGAGCTCACAGCCTGCCGTCCTGAGGGGGCAGTATCCGCAGCGTTAAACATGCCACAGGGGCAGCCCCTGTGGCTCGGGTGAGACATGCGTAACCAGGTCACTGCGTGCAGCGGAGAGCTGCTGCTGGTTGCGGTGCCGCGCACCGGCGCGTGTGCGCCTTGTTTTGGGGGATGCTCGCCCCGCTGCCTGGCGTGCTCTAGGGTCCAGCGCACCACCCTGCAGAGGGCGAATCGTAGTGTGGCTTGCATGACATCCTTGCCCGCCGAGGATGCGAGGAGTGTGGTGTGATGAACACAGATGGCTTGGTGCCGTGCTGGCTTCCGGTAGCGCTGCACGCTAGGGGGGTTCACCACCATGATGAAGCGAAGAGGGCCCAGGACGGATGGTTCTGCGGCTCGGCATGCGCGCCTGGCCATCTTGGACTTGTTCTTGCGGGCGCCAACACAGAGGGCGGGGCGATGGTCTGGGTGAGCCATGATGCAGCGAGCGTGGTGCGGCTCTACATGGAGCTTCCTCAGCCCCATGATGGACGGAGCCAAGCGTGCGAGCGCCGGGTGCACAAGCACTGTTCCTCTCTTGGAACCTGGCTGGAGCTGGGGGTTGCACTAATCCCTGGAGGATCGACCGAATCGGGGTCTGCGGCGAAGTGGTGAGCACGAAAGGAGGCACTAAGAACGAGTCCAGAAGCGCTGGAGAGAACAGCGGCGAGAACGAGAAAGGGGCCACTCGAGCAGAGAAGATAACGGTGAAGGGGAGGGCGAACGGACAACACCGCAGTCCACCGTAGATGGCGGTGGGCTACGACACGCACACAGACACGCGCTTTTAAAGTCAACGACCTCAACAGCAAGGCGACAAAAAGAAAAAAACAGACCTTGTTAGACGTAGCTTGAGCGTTATTAGAAAACGGGGAGGAGAACAGCGGGGGTCGGGGTGAGGAAGTGGGAGACGTCTTGACCGAAATCGCCACCCATGCGCACGCGCATGCCGGCACACGGATCGAAGACGCTTGGCGAGAAGAGAGGAAAGGCACCCACGTGAAAGGAACACAGACACAGACACACGAGCAGACAGATAGGCGCCGTGAAACCTGGAAAGAGAGTGGCCGCAAAGAAAACGAAGGACAGAAAAGAATGAGCCAAAGCTAATCCGCGGTATCATGGAACCATGCCACCTTCAGTGGTGCTCTCTCCCCTCTCGTCGCTTTAACTTTCCTAAACCTCGTCCACCTTTACTTCACCCCCAAAAGCGTCTATTGGCGCGCGCGCTTGGCCGGTCGAGCAGAGTCGTCGTCGTCGCTGCTGTAATCGAACTTCTTATTCTGAATTGTGCTGTCCGTCATGCCGAACGCCTGCGAGCCTTTAGCGTGTGGCGCCAGGCCAAAGTGGCCACCGCTGCTACCGGTGCCAGCAGCCGGGCTATCGCCCGGCATGCGCATGCGGGGGCCGTTGCGGCCGAAGCTGCCCATCATGTTGCGGTTGCGCTTCGGGACGTGATAGCCGCCACCCTGCTCGGCCCACTCGCGCAACCACCCAGGCACCTCCTGCCCCGCGCGCTCTACCAGCTCCACCAGCTGGAACACTGTCGACGCGTTCAGCTGGGTCTCGTGTTTTGTGATCATCGTAAAGGACGCACCCTTAGCCCCGGCGCGGCCCGTGCGGCCGATGCGGTGAACATAGTCGTCGATTTGCATAGGGAAGTCGTAGTTCACCACCGTCTCCAACTCCTTGATGTCGAGACCGCGAGCGGCCACGTCAGTGGCCACCACACACAGTCGTGGGTCTTTGCGGAAGCGCTCCAGGATAAACTCACGCTGACGCTGCTCCTTATCGCCGTGAATAGCCATGCAATCCACGCCGTTGCGCTTCAGCTGAAACTCGAGGTAGTCAGCTGTCTTCTTTGTCTTGCAGAAGATGAGCACGCGCTGATTGCGGTGCCGCTCTATCAGCCGCTTCAGCTCATCAAGCTTCGCTGCTTCTGAGGTCAAGATGAAATGCTGTGTAACATCCTTGTTGGCGAGCAGCTCCATGCTGCCAACGTTGATGCGCACCCAGTTCTTCTGGAAGCTGGCGGCGAGGTTCTGGATTTCGCGCGGCCACGTGGCCGAAAACATGAGCGTTTGCCGGTCAGGGCGAATTTGACCGCAGATGGCGCGCACCTGCGGCTCAAAGCCCATGTCCAGCATGCGATCCGCCTCATCCATCACCAGGTACGTTACACGCAACAAGTTCACACGCTTGATTTCCATGAAATCGATCAAGCGGCCCGGGGTGGCCACGAGGATGTGCACACCCTGGCGAAGCAGGCCAAGCTGCGGGCCCTTCGGTGCACCGCCGTAAATGCAGCCGCACCGAATGCTTTGCGGCAGCACCTTGATCGCCTCCTGCTCGATCTGCTGAGCTAGTTCGCGGGTCGGCGCGAGGACAATAACCATTGGGCCGTCCCCCACCTTCAGCGGCTCCTGCAGCGCGATGTGAGCCAAGGCTGGCACAATGAACGCCAAGGTCTTGCCGGAGCCGGTCTTGGCTACGCCGACGAGGTCGCGTCCCGACAGAACGATCGACCAAGACTGCGCCTGAATCGGAGTGGGGGCCGTGAATCCCTGCGCCAGAAGCTTCGCCTTCAGGTACTGCGGCACGGCGGTGAGCATGTCGAACTCGGTGACTGGGTTTGGGCACTGGTCGGAGTCGGAAACTGTGATGGAATTGGCCTGACGCCACTCTTCCGCCTCGATATCGCTGAGGTGCTTCACCTTGCTGGCGCCGTGGTCATCTTTCACGCTGGCAGCCTTACGGATCGCGCTGGCGTCGACAACCTTCCACTTGCCCGGGACGAGGCTCTTGGTCGACCAGTTCACAGGCGCCAGTTTGCTACCCAGTCCCTCTGCACTGCCCTTGCGGTGGGCACCACTACCACCACCACCGCGGGAAGTGGTGGAAAACCCAGAAAAGGGGCTGTAGTTGCGCTCTGCCATGGATGCAATCTGTGAGGTGAAAGATCGGAAAGGCGCGGAGCAAGATGGGCTGGATGCACGTTTTGCGTGAGCGCCTACTGTTCTGCGTATGTGAGCTGCACCGTGGGCGAGTCGGTGCGTGTGTGCGTGTGTGTATGTGTGTGTGGGGGGGGGTAGGGGGGGGGGATAAAAGAGGCGAGAGAGTGATGCAGCAAGCGGTGAGAAGACAGAAGAGTTATGGAGGGGTGGCAGAGAACAAGAAAGAGAAAAGGCCGATCTTTTTTTTTCGAGCATGCGCTTCTCCAGATCAACGATGTGTGCGCGACCAGCAGGCGACACAGTGCAGCTGCGGCCTTTACGCACACTCGGCGTGAGTGTTACCGTGCCTGCCGCATATGAATGCGCTTGTGCACGCGTGGGATCGCACTCGATGCCGTACCGTCCTTTTCCGCCTTCCGCTGGAGAGGAGGTGCATCTTCATGGGCGCTCGTGGTTTGTTCTCTTTTCGCTCGTCATGTACGCGTCTTCCTCGAAGGCAATCAGCGCCCCTCTGGGGGGCGGGCACAGCACCGGAACTTAAAGTCGATCCATGGCGGGTAAAGGGGTGGGGGGACGACGACACGGATGCGAGCGTCAACATTGAGAGAATACACAGTACGTCTAATGTACAGGGAAGCCAAGGAAGAAACTGACAAGCACTGAGAACGAGCGGGAGGGAGAGGGGAGGAGAACAGGGGCACTGATGGGGCCCGACTGGCTGGGACAGGCACACGCACTCACGAGGGTGCTGCCCCACACATGTCATGGAAGAGACCACATCCTGAAACAACGCCCACACACACAAAAGGGGTGAGTGGGGCGTGGAAGGGCAGAAAAGAGCGTGCGCGGTCCATCAAACACCAGCGCGCGCGCACGCACGCACGACGACGATATCGCCCCAGCAATGATAAACAAACCAGAAGCAGAAGATAAGTCAGCTCAGTATCTAACGAGGAGAGCGGGAGAGAACGCGCCCGTCGCCGACAGCAGTGCGCGCACGTGCGTGCATGTCTGTGTCCGTGTGCAAGCGCATGCTTGGCTTTCTCCGTTGTGAAAGAGGTCTAACAACAACAACAACAAAAACAAACAAACAAACAAAAAAAAAACATGGGTGAAACGAACCTGCCAGGTCAGTGGGAAAGCGGAGGAGGGAGAGCACGCGAGAGCGGGTGCGGCGTCGCCTGAAGCGGGAAGAGCCTTCTCCTTTGTTAAATCTTACACGACGTAGTGGTTTTCTTTGGCATCCAGCGTGGTTCTGCAGTCTTCGCTGCCGTCGCGTTTTACCGGTGGCGCCGACGTGGATGGCGTGGTGGCCGAGTCAGTCACTCCGGTCGCCATCGCATCTGCTGCTGCTGCTGCTGGCTTCTCCTGGTGACGGTTCTGCTTGCGCAGGTTCAAAAGAGCTGCAATCTTGTTGCCGTTTCGAACCTGAATCTTCTTCGTTGTCGCGGTGACGGAGGCACCGCCGGCCGATAAGTCAGCTGAGGCGGCGCTGTCGACGCACGTTGAGCGGGTTAGGGTGTGTGGAGTTCCCGGGATCGTTGCGTCTGGCTGGCTGGCCTTCATGGCAGTGCCAGGCGCGTGAGCGACTTTAACGTGCCGCAGCCGCCGCTCCGCAGCACACACTAGCTCCTCCGAAAAAGGAGGCTGCATGCCTAGCCGATCTAGCACCGCAAGTTGTTCCGCCATGCTGACCTTGAGGGTAGCCAGCTCCTGCGCCACAATGTCGTGGCGGCGTCGCCAGACCGTACCGTCTGCAAGCGCTGTCCCCTTCCGCATGCTTAAAGACGTCGTGCCCAGTCGATTCGGTGAGTTTGGCGACGAGAAAGCTGAGGCGGCGATGTCGTCCAAAGAAGCGGTGCAAGCAGCCACTTGAACCTCCGCATCCGCACGTGTGTTTGCTGTTGCCCACTCAGCCGTCATCTGCGCCGCTGCCAACTGCGCCTGCATGCGGCTCGCCAATGCGTGCAGCTCCGCGCACTCCCGCTCCCGCGCCCGTGCGTTCGCCTCCGCCGCCACTGCGCGCTCCGTGGCAAACGTTAGCTCGAGACGCAGCACGGCACACTTCGCTTCTGCACGACGCAGAGCCTCCTCGATCCACGTCTGCCCTGCCGTGTCCTCCCCGCCGTCGTCGTCGGCATTATCATCGTCATCGCTGTCGACATGCAGGCCGTCCGGAGTATCACTTTGCCGAGTTTGGAAGGTGGCAGCAGCTGCAGCGGGCTCCGCGGGAGAGGAGGCCCAATCATCACAACAGAGGTGCGCCTCATTGTATTCGTCGCTGCTGTCCGCGTCATCGTGCTGGCCGCCACCCACTTCACCACCGCCACCGGCGCGCCAGTGGAGGATCGGTAGCTCGTGGTGCAGCCGCTCCTTGCCACTTGCGCCGCCGGTTGACGGGCGTATCGGTGACGGTGACACAGCCGAAGACGACAAGAACCTCATCGGCACCTGCGGATGCTCCTCCCCTTCCGCCACCGCCGTCGACGGCGATTTCCGAGTATTGGCAGACTGCCGTATTGTGAGGGCATGCCCTTGCACCCCGTCATCGGTCGCGTCATTCGCGACGTCTACCGCATTGTCTGCTCCCGCGCCTTCGCAAGCCGCGCTACTAGTGCTCCACGATGAAAAGGCACCGCCACAGCCATCGCGTCGCGACGGCGGAAGCGACATCCGACCTGTGCTCTGCCCGCCCTGGGGAAAGGATGTGGCGCAGATAGGCAGAAGGAGTGAGTCCTCCCCAGCACCGTCATGCCGCATCAGTGGCACCGCGGCAGTGACTGCAGCGCTCGGAGGAGATGCGCTATGGTGAGAAGCGGCACCGGAAGCCGCCCGCTCACACCCAAGAGAGCTGGCACTATTCGCTGCGACGACACCGGCGTGCTGCGGAGCGCTGTCTGCGCGGTAGGCTGAGGAAGCAAAGGTGTGGCCACCATGGAGTTGCAGTTTCGATGGCTCGCTGCTTGCGCAGCGCGGCGACAGGGGAAGGGGCCCGTCCGCGTCACCCACGGAGACGGAGGTGTCGGCTTCGGGGCGCGGCTCAGTCAGCGCACCTTCCCTGTTGGCCAGCTCTCCTTGCAGTCCCGTGTCCGCGCCGTCATTGCCCTCTACCGCCCTCTTAAGACAAGATGAAGAGGAGCGGATGACGCTCACGCCAGCATCGCTATCTACGTCTGCAGCCGAAGTAGTGGCAACAGCAGACGCCGCAGCTGGTACGACCGTGTCCGCGGGCACGGTTGGTGCAGACGAGGAAGACCACAAAAGCGTTTGCCACGGGGATAAAGTCGCGGGGTTCGCAGCAGCGGTGGCCGCCTCGAGGGGCATTGTATCCGCCGCCTCCACTCCAAGGCTGACAGTGCAGGGCTCCAACGACGACTGTCCCGGCAGCACGTTGGCGTTGCGTGACTGCGGCTGCAGCTGCGGCTCCGCGCCGGGCGCCGCTTCCGCGAAAACGCTCTGCTCCATCACGCCTGCATCCGACTCCTTTCCCTCTTCAGCATTCGCTACTGCGGCAAGCACGGCATCCATGGCAGTAGAGCGAGAAGGCGACGGCGAGGGTGACGGGGTAGGCGGACACAGCATCCGCGGCGGCGGCCTCTGGCGGCGCGAGGTAAACGGCGTGCACGACGAGGTCCCAGAGGAGTCGACTGTGAGCGCCGCAGCTGCTGCCATCGCTGTCGAGACCCCTTCAGCCGTCGCGGCACTCGGCATCCCCTCTACAACCGAAGAGCCTAGAAGAGTTGAGCCTGAAAGGCGAGGGCAACGCCGCGGCTCTTTTTCCCCGCTGCTGAGGCTGCAGCGGCTGTAGTACACCTGCAAGCCCGCCGCCGTGAACTCTTGCTGGTGCGGTGCAAATCTCTCTCCTTGCACAGGAGGCACTGGCGTGCTCTGCGACCGGAACATGGCCATATCGGCGGAGCCGGCCACAGCGTCGCCAAGAGACACTGACGTGCCTCTGGCGGCGCATGGGACGCGGAGCGGGGCCGCCCCTTCCACGCGGCCGGGCGACTGCTCGTCGGCAGGCGGCGACGCTAGCAGACCCCCACCGGGACCGCGGAGCGCCGCATGGGCGCCATCCTCGCGCAAGGCCTTCGCAAGTTCGTAAATGCGCCCGCGTCTGTCTTCCGGCGGTCGCAGCTGACTGGAGAAAAACGTGTACGCCGCCGAAGCCCATGCAGGAGCCCCTTCGCCGAGCGCGCGACCGCGGCGGTATGCGCCAACGCCCTCTGCATCGCACACGCCCGCCTGCTTGCACCGCCGGCGTGCGAGCCAGTCTTCCTCGTGCGCGCTCTTCACCGAGGCCGCGTCAGCAGCTGCCTCATGGGTGGCGGAAAAGGAGGAGGGATGCGCACGTTGGTTCTCCATGCGGTCACTCTCAGCCCTCTTTGAAATATCACCTTCACTCCTGCGCAAAGACGGCGTGCTGCTGTGACTAGCTACACAGCCATCGCTGTCGGCACCCGTTGTAGCGGCGCCAGCATGGTGACAGTGTCGTTGCAGTCGCTTCTCCATCTCCAGCATGGCGTTCTCTATCTCAGCATCGACGCGGTCTACCTCAGAGGGGGCGGAGGCGGACGGCGGCAGGCGTCGGTGCGTATCCTGCAAATTCGCCGTCTCACCGGACCCCTGTTCCATGGAACCACAAAGAGGCACCACTTTCGCGTGCGCGGCCGACGAGGAAGAGGGCAAGGTGGGAGCCTCCACAGCTGATGGCGCCTGAAGAGCATTGTGACAGGGCAGCGCCGAGCAAGCCCAGTGCGCCGAAGGCGACGCGCCATTCACATCGGATGCGGCGAGATAGAGGGGTGAGAGCTTGCCATGAGATACAGCCGCACCTTCCAGCCTCTTCACTGTCGGCACTGCAGTCACGCCATCCTGGTCATCGTGCACGCCGTCAGATTTTGTGGGTGCTGCGACCGGCGTCACTGCTGTGTCTGACCCTTCGACGGCGGTGTCAACCACCGTGGGTGAAAGCATCGTGGCAGAGTTGGAGTACACGAGCTTGCGGCTTGTGCGTAGTAGGAGATCTTGCTGGGCGGCGTGCTCGAAGCGCTGGCTTGCTGCAGTGCCGTTACAGTCGGCATTGTGCCCGTGGCTGCTGCTGTGAGGAGTGCCACAATACCTGTCCCCCTTATCTTCTTCCTCAGAGACTACCGGATGACCCTCTGCGCGAATGAGTTCCCTACGGTCAAGAGCAGCCCGGCCACCGTCACTATTTGGAATCGGCGAGCCGCCGCTGCTGCTGCAGTCCGCGATAGCCTCGGCGTTCGACGAAGCGCAACTGTAACTGCCAATTCCTGCGCCGCGACGCGGCGCAGATGAGGTACGCTGCCTCGCTGATATCACGCCCCAAGCCTTCTCCTGCCCCTCCTCTGTTTCGCCTCTCTTGCACAGCGGCCAGTGTGCGGTTCGCATCTCTGCCTGGTGCGGGGCGGACCCAAGGCTGCAATCAGCTTCCCCCTGCTCGCATACCATAGACATGTCATCAGCATCCTCGTTGTGAGCCCCGTCGTAATCGTGGCAGCCGAAGAGGGCGGGGGATGACTTCGTGTTGTCGTCCCCGTACTCAAGTCGCCACTTCCCGTCATGACGGCCGTCGCCACTGCTGCCGTGCTTGATGTCGGCGACGGTGGATTCGGTAGACCCCGTGAAGGAAAAGGGCTCAGGCAGAGGCACTCCCTCGAAAGAGCGCTGCATCAGTTGTTGGTGGTGTTCCTCCACCTCTTCCTGCAGACTATGCGATCCCGACGGGGACGGCGGCGGAGGCTGCTGCAGCGGTCCGCGTTGAAGAAGCGGAGAGCTCATGATGGCCTCCATGCTAAAGGTCTTGTCCCTGCTTCACGACTGTGTGACCACCTTTCTCCAGGTCGAAGAATAAGCACTCCCTTGTGCGTGTGTATCGATGCTTAGGGCGCTGTAAAACAAAGGACGTGGAGCAGGGCAACGTATAAAAGCGAGTACGCTGTGGCACAACGGTCGTGGGCGATGTAGGGGAAGGAGAACCACACGGGCAACACACAAGAGGTGAAGCCATGCACGATGTAGAGAAAGGGGAATATATGCATAAGAACGATAGCATGCATGCACGTGCGTGTATGTGTGTGTCAGAGCGTGCGACTGAGACAAAGCAGCCCGGAACAAGGAAAGAGTGCGTCGGTGTGGGCTAAGTGGGTGGGGAGGGTGGGGTGGGGGGAGATAGACAACGGTACACCAACGCCACCGCTATACTCCAGTTGTGCTGCTATCTACGAAAAATAACACAAAACCGAAAGCACAAACGCGACTTCGCTTGTGTGCTCCGGCGCGTGTGTGCTCCTCGACCTTTTTGTCACTGCCGGTGTCGCTTACCGCGAGGGAGGACGAAATCTAAGGAAGCGGATGGTGGTCCGTGGAAGCGTACTCTACCCCTACGTTTTGTGGGTCAGCGGTGGTGCGTGTGAGAGAGAGGGAGAGAGGAAGAGAGAGCGCGACGGTTCACTTGCAGTATGCGGCACGGTAGCTTCGCCCTTTGCTCGCTACTTGTGGGGGTGGGGACAGTGCACCTCAACGTGTGCAGCCACTCCCTCCTCTACGCCCCCGCTCGTTCGGATTGGTTTGTTTTCTGCTGAGTGTGCGAGGTGAGCCTCTTAGTGGTTCACGTGGAGAGCAAGCGAAATGAAAGTAAAAAAAGCAAGTCGAGGCTAAAAGGGGGAAGCGTTTGTGGTGAGGGAGGGCGGTGGTCGTCGTTGTCGTGGAAAGGTGGAGGGAGGCTGGAGCGTAGCCGCCATCTGGAATCGCAGCGGATGAACAAGTCCGAGGGGCATAAAGGTCCAACAGCCCCTGAAAAATGACACGATACCGATATCAGCGCACAGGCAGGCGCATGCTGGCCAGAGGCAAGAAGCAGGATATGCGCGGGCAGTAATGAGGGTTCGCAAGCTAGCGTGCCTGCTCGTCTTCTTCTTCATGTCGTTTATACCCTGTCGCGCACCGGGTCTCTCGCACAGCTAAAAGTTGCACATTTTTTTTTCTCTTTGGCGCAGTGATGATGATGGAGGGTTGAAGAGAGGGAGCACGGGAGAGAGCGAAAGTGGCGGCGTTGGGGAGTAACCGTCCTCACTAAGTGTGCCGCAGCTTTTGTTTTCCTCATCCAGAGTACGCCTCGCGGCACTTTAGGTGCCATCACCCCTGCCCTCCTCTCTTCCACCACAGCTCGCAGCTGCGCATGTAGCATCGCCTACCCGCCATACGAGAGGGACGATAGCGTCGCTGGCCGGGCTGGCGTCGAAGTGCCGGAGACGGATGAGAAGGGAAGCAGGTTCGTCATCGGCGGCGTGGACACGCCGGCTGCACGACCCGTGGCAGCACCGTCATCGGCGCCGTGGCTGTGGCCATTCCTGCTATCGCGAGCATAGCGGATTGCAGAGGGGAATGGGGCAAGCAAGACCGCGGCGCGCGTAGCGGAGAGCGGCGGCTCTGCTTCGCGTTCCAGCAAGGACGGCAGCGCCACCTCCGTCTCCCGCAGGAGCCGCCGCAGCCGCTCAGGGAGCGACTCTTCAACGCTGTTGTCCTCACAGTCGCACTAGTCATCATCAAAATGGGGCACTGCAGAGTCCCAGCGCGAGGTCAAAGGTGTTGGAGAAGGCAACGACCACCTCCCCCTAGCGGCAGCGTGCACCTCGGCCTGAGAGGTCGACATGTCATGGGTTTTGCCATAGAGGCGTGTCCCGAGAGCTTGTAGGCGCCGCAGTTGGCAGTTCACAGAGGCGGCGAAGCGCTCCGAGGACTGCTGGAACGGCCCACGCATGAATGAGAGATCCTCAGCGGCGGTGGCCGCATCCCAATGGTACAGCCGGCGCGCCTCGGGCTTTGGAGCGAGAATCGCTGGCTTTGGTGGGGCGGCGGCGGTGGCGGCTGCAGCAAGAGAGGGAAAGACACTACTGTAGGGCGGTGCGGGAATGTTTCTCGATGGCGCGCGTGCTGGCGAGAATGTAGAGGGGGCCGAAGCAGCTGTGGCAGCACCGCTGCCGCCGCCAGAGGAGCCCTCCAGGGGTCGCGGTGGGGTGAGGCAGCGATGCATCAACGGGCTGGCGATGCGGATCTCGTGCAGCAAGCGACGACATTCCTCCAAAGCTGGATATACGTAGCGAGGCAGGTGGAACTCGGCGGCCCGCGAAGCTGCTGATCCAGTCGCAGGGCCACTAGCAGCACCGCCAGAGGACCTCGTGGTCGGTGCCGTGCCTCTGGCGGCCTTCCCTTGGTTCTGTGCCGCTGGCTTTCGCACCGGCTCGGTGGCCGGCCCTGGCTGTATTGTTTGGCGTGCCTTTCTTGAAAGGCCGTGTGGAGGGTCAAAAAATGTGTCCCCGACCTCCCCGCTACCACACGCACTGTCAGGGGCGTAGCAAGGCAGTGTCCCGAAGGCTTCCACCTTCGCCTGTCCAAGTGCAGAAACCACTCCGGAATTCGAGACTCTCGCGCCGCAGCCAGCGGGCGTGTTGGTCGCTGCTGCCCCGCCGCCTTTCTTCACAACAGGAGGCGCCGCGATAGAAATCGCGTGGGAGCGACCGGTGCAGTCGCTCGCGGCAGTGCCGTGGTAGCACGTCGCCGACGCAGTAAAAGGGACGGTGATGTTAGGCTTGCTCGGGCCCGTTTCGCTGCTCTCGGCTGCAGTCGAGGCACCGCCGCAGGATGAGAGCGGCGACGTAGGGGATACGACCTCCCATCTGTCATGGATGCGTCGTTCGAAGAGGGACTGGGATGAAGAGCGCTGCACCTGCTTTTGCGCCGGCAGATGCAAACGACAACCTTCCCTGCGGCCTGTCGGCTGGGCAGGCGGGTGCTTGCGCAAGAGTGCAGCGCCGTAAGACGGTCGTGCCGCCGCCATCGCCGTCGTTGCCGCAGAATGCAGCAGCGATGACGACGTTGCAGCAGATGATAATTCCTCTGCTGGAGTTTTAGGCGCAACACGGGTGTGCGCCGTTGGACCGCTGACGTAGGGGTGGATAGGGGAAGACAATGCAAGACTTGGCAGCGGCGCGCGTCTTGAATGTCCAACATGGACCGCGTCATTGGCAGCAAACACTTCTGCAGCACCTGCATCGCTGCCGCTACACGTCCGAGCGCGAGCGGCGGCTCCATCTGAAGTGCATCGCGGGCCCTCAACAACCGAGCGATACTGGCAACCCTTCTGAAGCTGGGCAGCGTAGCTTTCTCGCAGCATCTCGACACTCAGTGCATCTCCCACCATACTGTGAAATGTAGGCGCCAGCGTGTGAGGCAGCAGCGGTGGTATTGCCGGCGTCCACATGGCCATGGGCGGTACGCTGGCAGCATCGACCCCAGAGAGAGGCGCGGTGGGGCTACTACGCCGCAACTCTGGTGCAATCGCCCCAGTGACCGCAACGAAGGATGTGTCTTCATCCCACGCACCGGCGGGAGTCGACGACGCCGCCGCGGAAAAGGGCTGGAGAACGATGTCGGCAAGAGAGTACGGCTCCGGCAGCGAAGGGGCACACTGCGTCTGCAGCGGGGACATAGGGCGTATAAGCGGCGAAAGCGGCATGCTAGCTCAATCACGCGACACACGCGTGCAGCGGTGCGTGAGGGAGTGAAAAGAACCGAGAAACGAATAGGGGGAGCGCTCTCGTGGATCGTTGATGGATTATAGTGGGCACAAGAGCGTCCGAGAGAGAGAGAGAGAGACAATCTGTGCGTCTACGAATATCGGCGATATGCGTACCCACGGGGTGCGTACGCTCGGATTCTATGGCCACTGTCTCTTCTATGAGCGGTCTTTTGCTTTATGTAAGATGCTGCTTCTACTGCGCCGGCACTAGGCACACGCAAGCATGAGCGCGAAGGGGGCTTGACTTGTGTTCCGGAGACGACGACGGCACAGTAAGGCTTCACCTCCGTGCACGCGTGAGACACCCGCGTTCCTGCGAGTCTCGCTCGTCTGATGAATTCGACGCCAAAAGACGACGGCCTCTTCGCGGCACAAGCGAGGCGCGTCACCGAGGAGGTCCACGAGATGATGAGCTCAGCACACCGCGCAAGAGACGGTACATCACACAGAGATCAGCAAGAGGAAGACAAGAAAGAAGCAGGAGCAGTACATTGGGAGGCAACGAGCAGAGTTCCGCGAAATGTATCCGACTCTTAGCAGTGTCGTGCGCATCATCCTGACGCGTGTGAGGCTCTGTCACCGCTTCACCAACACGGAAGGTACAGGAGCGCGCGCGGTCACCGCTGCCTGCAGGTGCCCCGCGTATTGAGGGGCAGGCATGTGTCCGCGGGCATACAGTTCTGTGCGGTATTCATGCGCGCGCGTGTGGCAATAGCGTCACACGCAGAGCGGTTTGCTTTAGGGCGGCCTTCGAGGTGAAGAAGAGGTTTCAGCGGACTCGCCCCTCCCTTGCTCTGCCGCCGTCGAAGATTCCTTGAAAAATCTGGAGATGTCGGAGAGCAGCTGCACCGTGTGAACCATCAAGCGCTCCGCAGCCGTGCTCTCTGCTAGTAAGGTCCCCAGCGCCGGCCGCTGCACGCCGGCTGCCACACCGAGGCCAAGTAGGTTCGGTGCACACGCCGCCACATGCACCGCGACGAGCTTGAGCAGCACCGTCATCCATGCCCCCCCCCACACACACACCACCATCGTCAGAGGCGTGTAGCAGGGCACAATCAGGTGATAGAGAAGTCCGCGCGTGTTTGCAGACACCTCCGGTGACACCCCGACGACGACGTTGAGGAGCGCCGACGGTAGAGTGTGAAGAAGGTGCTTTTCCTGCTGGTCGAGTCGTGTTGCAGACAATACATATCCGAATACGGTTTGCCCAAGCGCCGCTTCTGCCGCGCGCGCGCAATCCTTGGCTGTCTGCAACAATGCCAGTGCAACTTGCGAGAGCACGGTGGCGGTGCTCCGCCGCCTCTGCTGCCGTACCACGAGCACCGACTCTACCCCATCCTTGGCGATAAGCTGAGATTCGGCCCTCGCAGAAGGCGACCGCGGCGACGACGCAGATGCTAATGGGAGGGAGTCAGACGCCGCTTCTATCGAGGACGGCTGCGGCGCTTTACTAGAAAACGACGCCACGTCAGCGAGGTGGCAGAGGAAGAGAGAGAGGCGAGTGCAATCCGCGACACATCCCGTGTCGCTTGCTGGCGGCGGTGATGCACCGCGGAAATGCACCGTGCCCTATCCCCAGCAGCGCGAAGCGGCCATCGTATGTTGGCAAGACCTCCTCAGTAGCTTCGACAGACACTGCGACGTCCTTGCTGCCTGAGCGGGTCGGGTCGACGAGACGCCGCGGTGGCACGACAAGCTCCTCCGATTCAGGTCGATCCTTCGCGCTGATAGGAAAGGGACTCGACCCGGGGAACGATGCAGACAAATGCGGATAGTGGACATCGACGCGGCTGACGGCCTGCAGAGCACCGTGCAGGGCTGCGAGGGCTGGACATCGGGCTTGGTGCGACGTCCCCTGCACCTGAGGAGGAGGCAGACGCCATTGGAGGTCTGCTTGTACGTAGATGATAGCAGGAAGAGGTGCCAAGGTCCCAGATCCAGTGCTACGGCGGCATCGAGTGACGTGGAGAAGCCACAAGGGGAAGAATAAAAGGAGGGAGTGGAGCATGGCTTCGTCATCAGTTCCTCGCGCAGCGGGCCGGACGAGAGAGAAGGTACACTGTGTGGTTTGTTTTTCTCTCCACCTTGCAGGGTGGAGGGTGGAAAGGGAGGGGTGTGCGGGCGAGAGTACACTTGCCATTCGCGAAGCGCTCCATGGGCAGCATTAACACCCTCGCGCCGCATTTGCTGGAGTCACGGCGGATCCCCTACACGTTGGCTTGCGTGGTGCGGATCAGCACTCGTCCATACATTCTTTTCGCCTTAATCTACCCTCGGGGAGGGGGAACGAGAGAGTGAGATAAAGAAAGGTTAGGCAGCATGGATGAACAAATAGGGAAGGCGGCAACGCACTTAACGCGGAATGGTCGAAAGACCGGGATGAAGGGGGTGATGGCGTGCACCGAGACACACACACACACGCATACACATATGATGCTACCGACACAGAGCAACGTATCAACGTTTGCAAGCACCACGACAACAAAGAGGCGGGAGAGAACAACCATGCAGGAGAGGATACGAGAGAAACGCACACCAGAGAGGAAGGAGCTCGGGTACACATGCACAGGGGGGAAAAGGGCGAGAGAGAGAGAGAGATGGGAGACGCACTTCACCATCCCGGTCGTCCAGAGCGCATGAATGTGCGTGGGAGAGAGGATGGAATGGAAGGACACAGAAGACGAACACCGAAAAGAAAAAAGGGGTATTGGAGGGGAGGGGCAGAAGGAGTGCGGCAGAGGCCCCCCACACACACACACACACACCTGCTTCACACGAGGTCACAAGCGTGAGCTAAAACGATAAACATACATAACACTCTCAAGAGCCCAGTTGTAGCCAACGCGAAGAGAAGACACACGGACGCACATGTGTGCAGAGCTGCACAGGCTTTGTGCACGCAAGTCAGCAGCAGGAGCATGAAATGAGAGAAGAAAGTAGACAACCAACGAGCGAGTCAGGTGGCGAGCGGGAAAGGACGGAGGGGAGCACGCGCTCAGACTCACACGCACGCTCACAGCCTTCGTCGTAGCACGTGCAATGACACTAATGCCTCCCTCTCACTTGGGCCCTCAGCCGTTGGCGACATACTCGCCGCCTCTCTTTTCGCCTCATCCGCTCCCCCCATCTGTAGATCCCTCTCTTTGGCATGCTCATTTCTCGCTGTTCCGCATATCTTTCCACCCTCCCTGTTAATTACCCAAACAGTTGGGGCGCCGGTGTGGTTGCGTGTTACACGCCTTTAGCCTCGTTCCTGCCAACCCCTTTCGCTTTCAACCGCGACTCGTGCTCGGTGACAACAGACAGAGAGAGCATATGCAGCGGCGATCTGCTCAACCAAGTGCTCGACGGAAGTGCTGATAATCGCCGCACACTGGCGGCACCTCGTTGCGCCCGCGCGAGCGATACTTGAGCGACTCCGCCTCGCAGCGACGGCCTAAAGAGTCCCGCCAAGTCTCCAACACCTTCTGCTCCATCGACAAGTACACTTCCTTTCGTCGGTCAATCATTTCCGACATCCGGGGCGTTGTGTAGTACGGAACGCGCAACCCGTACAGGGAAGTTGTGCGCTGCACCACGAAGCCCTCGTTCTGTGATGCCGTGAAGCTAAAGGAAGTTCCAGCCATGCCAGCGCCACGAAGACCGCCGCCGAACAGCGGGTTCGATGCATCGACGTCGGTGTAAGAGCTCGACAAGAGCATTGCTACGAGTAGGAAAACAACGATGGGCACAAATAGAAGTGCATTGGGATTGATGTTCACCTCAGCTTGGTATCGAGCCCCACCGGCGCCGGGGTGCACACCTTGACCATTCGCATGGTAGCCATTGCCAAAGAAGAACTCCTCGAAGAAGTCACGCTGCCCGGCTGGACGGTGGCGGTACACACCTGCGCCGTTCGCGGACCGACGTGCACCGCCGCTCTCGTGCCGCTGTACGCCCTCCGCACCGTGCCGGTCATAGATGCTGCGCTTGGTGGCATCCGACAATGTCGTGTGCGCCGTGCCAACCAGCTTGAACGCATCAGCTGCCTGTTTGTGCTTGTTCTTGTCTGGATGACACTTGAGTGCCATCTTTTTGTAGGCTACCTTGATCTGCGCGTCGGTGGCATCTGTTCCTACCATGAGCACCTTATAATAGTTACTCTTGTTCTGGAGCACATACTGCACCACCTCCGTGTCCGTCATTGCGTTCATTGCTGCGATGATGGCCTTGTGGGTGCGCGGGGTAGCGATATGGGCAAGGTGGTAAAGAGGAAGCGCAGGGGTGGGAGCTGGTAAAGCTGCTACGTCGCGTCACATTGGGTAGTCTAGTAGGCGGCCGACACCACCGCAAGCGTGTGGGAACCACTCTCGGGAAGCCACAAGGGAAAAGTGGTGCGCGCGTACAACAGACTCACGCGCTAGCGCACAGGTACCTTTACTAGGCCTCCTTTCTCGAAAGGCTTCGCTCCGGCACGCCCGAGAAGACGGCAACAACGGAGGAAAGGGGAGGGGGAGCGGTAGAGGAGAGTGAAAAAGCCGCTAAGAAACACAGACGCCACCACGTAGTCGCCGCCCGAATTCCTCAATAGGAGCCGGGGTAAATGCCAAACAGGAGAAGAGCACACAGACAGAAAACGTCGTGTGCGTGTGTGTGTGTGTGTGTGTGTGTGTGTCTGAGAGAGTCGATGAGGAGGAGGTGCTTGCGGAAGCGGAGAGGAGAGAGAGGGTGGGCAGGGGGGGGGTCGAGATGAACGCAAAATCAAGAAACGCGAGACGGCAACAACAACAATTTAAAGACACGCGTACGCGCGAGCGCGCGCGCGAGTTGACAAACAACGGGAAGAGCTGGATGGCGGGTTGTATAAGAATGAACTCTGACGATGAGAGGACGGGGCTGAGAGGGAGAGAGGACTAAGAAGCGTAGGCCACGCCGATAGCGAAAATTACCAAGACGGAAGAAACCTGACAAAACTCCTCGGCTGCCTCTCGGATTGAATCATGAACAGAGCGATGGGTGCTCTTGTGCTGATGTGCCTCTCTCTCTCTGCGTGCGTGTGCGCGTGGAGGAGAAAGGGGCGGAATACGGCGTCGAGGTGGGGAAGCGGTATTTCTAAGATCAGAGAAACACACTGAGAAAGGGAGAGCGTATGGAGGGAGAAGACACTATGGGCAGAGCGAACGGCAGAGACGTTCGAAGAGCGAGAGAGGGCTGGAGGAGGCACGCACATACGGCGGAGGAGAGAGGGGAGAAAGAGAGGGGGAGGGGCAGCGGCGTAACTGTGAACTCAATCTAGGCTCAAAAAAAAAAGAAAACGCATGAAGGACACACAGCGAACCAAGGGGACACAATACAAGCGCCTTTACGCACACCCCACCCCTACTTCATGAGCGGCGCCTACGTTGGTACACGCCACGTCGTGTACCAACGCAAGTGCCCACTTTTCGTTTCTTCGTTTGTTGTTGTTGTCGCTGTTGTTGTGTTTGCTGATCGGTTTCTGCATCGCTGTCGATGGCGTTGGGGTGCATGGCCGTTTCTCGTTCAACTTTTCTACAACGTGGATGCAGTGCATAGCAGCTTAAACATCGACCAAACGTGTTCGCAGTGGCACTTCCACACACAAAACGAGAGCGTTGAGAGACAGATACATAGCCACCGCATTGGCTCCACCGACAGCGACAATCACGCAGTGCGACAACGATCCCACAATCCATGGGGCTCTGGTATCGCGAGTCGCAATGCCTCACCAGCCCAGCAGCTCTTTTCTGTGCCTTTTGTCTTCCGGTGTACTCCCTACTCGGTCGGTAACTTGGCGGGGCCTTCCACGACAAAGCGAGGTAGCTGCGCCAAAACCTGCCTGACGCTCCTATGCAGCACCTCCGTCGAGCCGCCGCTGTGGAAAGCGCGACGACCTACGCCACCGGAGAGGCTGCCGTTGCCCCGATCAACGTTGCAGTACCCGATCATCGTCTCCGCACCCTTGAACTTGCAGCAGTCGTGCTGGTAAAAGAAGTCGATTCGGTTCTTCTCTCCGCGTGTCATGGCGCGATAGCCCAAATGGCGCCAGAACGGGATCGCCTGCACGTCAGCAGAGATCATGATGAACTCCAGCCCCACCTCCGCGCACCAGGCCAACAGCGCCGCGTTCAGAAGCCGCCCAAAGCCGTTCTTCTTGTACCCAACACCCGTTGCAAACAGCGGCATCTCGGCAAACCGTATTGTTTCCTGCTGATGCACCGTCACAGTGACGGCGCACACGAGCTCCTGCGTTGCAAGGCAGCGCAGGTACCACGAGTAGGAGCCGCTGATTCGCTTTCGAGTGCGGGTGGAGAAGCTGCTCGGCAGTGCGACGATGCGGTGCAGTTCGGGCGGGTCGGGGTGCAGAAACTGCGAAGAGTACAACTCAATCACCTCTTCGCGTTCCTTCTCCGACTGCACACATCCGAACTGCAGCGCGTACGGTCCAGGACCGGTGAGCTTGGGGAAGTGTTCTTGAATGGTGGAGCGGAGCAGATGCTGGGCGTGCGTGCGGCGTGGTGCGTGGTTTGCTGCCGTCGTTGGACTCTCAGCCATGAAAGACGACGGGGGGCCCGCCATGAGAGGAGAGTTGGCGCTCTCGCTGCCGCTCTGCTGACCTGCGAAGGAGGAGCCGGTTCCTACGGCTGCCCCTGTTGACGAAGACAGGCCTGCACCGGCTGCCGTGAGGGACATGCGGTAGTC
The DNA here is from genome assembly GCF_000002725.2 of Leishmania major strain Friedlin. Taxonomy (NCBI): domain Eukaryota; phylum Euglenozoa; class Kinetoplastea; order Trypanosomatida; family Trypanosomatidae; genus Leishmania; species Leishmania major. The sequence continues at coordinate 837,604 of NC_007287.2, read as the reverse complement.
ATGAAAGAAGATGAGTCGTTGCACAAACGTGGGGTCTACGAAGGTGTGGGCGTACACCTTGGCAATCTCCCCTCTCTCCTCACGCGTCGCCGCCCAGTATGCCTGGGCAAGCTGGTCCATCTGAGTCTCATGGAGCTTCACCGTTGAGTAGTACTTGAGAAGCGTCGCCTGCTCTTCCTCCGATAACATCGTGTGTGTGTGTGTGAAGGCGCACGAGAGCTCCTTTCACCGCCTCCAGCGACTACGCGTGAAGGGGGAAGGGAAAGGGAATTCTATGAAGCTATTCAAGGAAAGGGGGAGGGCAAAGACCATGTGATGTGTGATGGACCACCAGAGGCTCGTCGTGCTGGAGGGTGCGGGGGTGAGGAAGGAAGTTTGTCCGCTTTCTCTCACGTTGGATACTTGCGAAGACACCGCCGGCTGCAGCACCAACGGAAGCAATAGAAGAAGTAAAAAGACAGCAATGCTGTCGTGGGCGGTGCCGTAGAGCGCATGCCGGTCACGGCGTACCGCAGAGTTGGCGCAGTCAGAAGAAGGCGCAAAGAGAAAGAGGACCGGGACGACACACGTGAGCGTATAGAACCCACAAGAAACATGCACCTCCCAAGCACGCCGCCACGCAATACATGCACCCTTCCTCCTTTACCCAATCCCGACACACACATACACACAGAGCACAGACGGATGCTACGCGAGAAAGAAACGGACCAGGGGAGCAGCACCGTATCCGCCACGGCGCTGCCCACAGCCAACCTTCATAGTAGCCCGCTCACTGTCCTTGAAGCTCGCTCTTTCCCATCCTCCCCCCTCCCCCTTACAGCACGGCAGAAGCCGTTCAAGGCGGCTTAGAAAAACCTGCATCTGTAGTGGTGGTCACTTGTGCGGTCATCTATTAGTGTGCAGCCATGATCTTGTGAACACAGTCGCCCATTGAAACCAAACCCCACACAGTCATGCCTTTCACAGAAACGGCTCGATACCGTGACCTTGTCGTACCTGCCTCGATAAGGTGAGGAAAAACACATCGGCTGCTCCGTTCTCTTCGACTTTCACGCACGCACAAGCTCGCCTAGACGCACATACCCCATCTTAAACACCTGCACCACTCGTCATAGCTTCAGCTCGCCTATCTTCAGCATAAATTGCTCCCGGTGAGGCTGCTGCAGCACCACGGCCATGCTGGCCAGCACCGATGTGGCAGAGGTCACGAAGAGCACGTCTGGATCGAGGGTTTCGTTCAGCTCCCGTTGGACCGTGTTGAATAGGTTGATGAGAAGATCAATGCGTTCCGCGTCGGAGGGCACACGGGTGACCCAGTCCTCCACCTGGAAGTCTTCCATCTGCTGCCGCAGGCTCCCATCCACGAGCTGGAGAACATAGGCTTTGAAGAGGCAACCGTACGCGAACCGCTCGTACACCACCTTGTACGTCTTGTACGAGTGTCGCTGGGTCCACATGGACGGGGCTGTCTCGCGGTGCCGCTGCGCAAAGTCGTCGAGAAAGCTGGAAGGGGTCAGGAGCGTGTCGCAGAAGGCGCGATCACACAGGTGGAAGGCCGTGTACGGGGCGGTGACCCTCTGGAACCACGCCGTGACAGGTGTGAGAAACTCGGAGGTGAGGGATGTGAAGAACTTGCGCACCATATCATCGGCGACGGAGAAGTGCGAGCACGACGTAATGCCGTTAGTGGCCGCCGCCGGATCCGCGCAGTGGCCGGAGGCGCTGTTAGTGTTCGCTGAGGACAGCGGTGGCGTCGGGGAGGCAAAGAGCAGACCTTTGCTGCTGGTAGTCGGTGAGGAAACCGTTCGCGGATTACCGTGCCAGTGCGAAAGACTTAGTGAGACGGATGCCCGCTGGGCATCCTCGTCAAGCAGGGACACCATCTGTAGACGCTTCAGCAGCATCTGCGTTTGCTCCTCGTGGTTCAACAAGAAGTGCACAGAAGAGTCGAAGTAGTTGTGGAGGCGCTGCTGCAGGCTTTTGCGCGAGTCGTCGTGGTTGGCGCTGCCACGCCTTTCGTGCTCGGCCGCGCGCACCGACTCCACGGCGGTCTTGTAGTGATCCGTTGTGAAGAGCGTGACAGAGAAGTCGACAGGCGACGGCATGGTGATCGGGGCCGGCGCTAGGTGAGCCGCAGCCGCCAAGGTTGCATCACTGCTGCCGAGACGAGCATACTCTCGCCCGTGTGAGAATCTCTCCGCGTGGCTGCTGACACCGCTGCTGGGCTGCGCCGGAGACTCCCCGAGGGCGCACGTAGACGCGTGCTCCCCAGCTGGACTTCCATCCTCGGAGCGCTGCGCCTGCTGCGCCGCCTCCACTCGGCGAGCCGAGTCACGCGACGTGCTCGAGGCAAACGGCGAGATGTAAGTTGGTGACTCCACGTTGTAGGTGGCGGGCAGGTCCACCGTATTGGACGAGGCGGAGGAGACGATCGGTTTTCGACTTGCCACATCGGCGAAGACGTCACCGTTGCCGTTGAAGCTACTGAAACTCGACGGCACCACCGTGACAGGGGCGCCTAGGCTGTTGTGCTGGTGCGCGCTCGTGGACCCACTACCCAGGGACGTAGTGGAGTTGCTGCTGCACATGGCCACCGACAAGGGCTCCTGTCCAGACGCCGTGCGCGCGTGGGCACCATTCAACGGCGGCCGCGGCGACGTTTTGGCGATCGGCCCCCCGGGTAGCGTTGCACGCAGCAGAGAGCTAGCCAGCGACACTGCTGTACAGGCACCTGACCGCTGCGAGCGAAGCGGACTGGCCTGCGGCAAAGGTGGGATCGCCCCAGCCATCGCACTCGGTGGCGGCGACGCGATCGAGCCGTTTACCATGATCGACGTGTTGCCGTCCATCACGACCATCAAGCTGGGCCACCCACTGAAGCTGCGCAGCAGGAACGGGTTCGTACCGGCCACGATGAGGCCCTCGTTTGTCGGGAAAGAAAGCACCTTGCCCATCCGACTCAGTCGCGGGAAGTCTTCGTTTTGAACTGTGAAGTATGACCGCAGTGTGCCACTGAACTCGATGGGCAGCACCAGAGACGCGATGCTGAAAGCCGCCGCGGAGGCCATGCAGGGAGTGTTGCTGAGGATGAAGAGCGGCTCGTGGCGAATGAGCAACTCCCACACGTGCGTGAGATGATGCAGCTGCTCACCGAGGAGTCTGAAGAGGGGCAAGAAGTCGCTGCCCAAAGCGCTGGCTCGGTGCCGCGGGCTGCCTCGTGCCACCTCCATAAACTCTACTCGCTTGTCCACCGACATGGCACTGCGCACCGAGGCGCAGCTGCTGCGCGTGGCGCGACTTGACTGCCGCTGTGAGTGCGCCGGCGTAATGAAGACGAGGGCCTGCTGAAGCAGCGTCACCGTGTAGCGCGTCTGCGGGTGAGGCGAGGGCCACTGGGCCAGCTCCGCCATCGCGTCACTCAGCACGCCCTCTTGCGTGTAGTGCTCGGCACTGTAGGACTGGTCAAACTCGAAGTAGGCCTCCGGGACGGGGATCAGTGAGCTGGACACAGGCACCTTACCAGTATCTGGGGAGAGCGGGCAGCACTGGCAAAAGCGCGGCGCCACAACGCGGAGGATGATCTCGTGCACGTTGTAGTACGGCAGGTGAGAGAGGAGCACCAACACCTGCTGCACGTAGCACCGCGGCACGTTAGGGTCGTGCTTCTGGCGGTAGAAGGCCGCGCCGTACAGCTCCGGCACGGTGTTTCCTGTCGTAGGCGGCGCCACCGTCTGCGAGAAGCTCTGCGCCGCCGCCGTGGTGCAGTCTGGCATGGTGAAGTAGAAGATGAAGTTGTACCCGCAATCCGGGTTGCAGTCTGGGAAGGCGCAGCGCAGTAGCTTAACCTTGCCCTCCTCTGTGATGGCATCAGGCGGGGAGACGAATTCAATCTTGGGCCCGATGTCGAGGTCGAAGCGGATGGACATTAAGCAGTCCACCCATGATGATGACAGTGATAATGGTGAAGACATTGTTGTCGATGAACACGAAGCGCACCCGAACCTACAGGGGGGGGGTGCACAAGAGGAGAACGCCAAACAGCGGCACGTAAAGACGCGAAATGCGTCTGGCAGCGAGTTCAAGAAAACGGCAAAAGAGATGCGCAGAATTGAAGGCAAAGAGCGGTGGAGGAGGGGGTGCGTGCGAGGGAGAGAGGTTCCAGCAGTAGTAGCAGCAGGCAGGCAAACACGACGTTCGGAGAAGGGGGAGCGAGAGTGCAAGGGACGGAGAAGACGAGGTCAAAAGTGAAGGAGTAGGGAGACAGCGATGGAGAGCGGTGAAGACAAGGAAAATACGCATGAGCACACACACACACACACACAGAGAAATAGGGCAGAGCAGATAGGGACAACGACGAAAGCAGCCGAGACAGAGGGGGAGAGGGGAAGAGGGGGAGGAAGAAAGGGGCAACACAAATGACAGAGGAGAGCAACGGCAACAAGAAAAGATACGCGCGCGCGTGCACGGTAGGGTTAATAACACTTCCCCTGCAGGGCTTCGTGCGGAGGCAGAAACAGCGTGCAGAAGCTACCACTACAAAAACATGACACAGCAACAGCAAACGATGGGACGCCACAGGTGCCTTTCTGTGGTGGTGGCGCAGTTAGAGAAATGAGAGGGGCGCCTCGCAGTGGAAAAAACTCATGCAGCCCTGACGACTGTCTTGTAGAGAGCCGAGAGAAAGCAAACAGCGAAAAGAGCAAAAAAAAAGGGCAGAAGTGCGTCCAATGCACACACCCGCAAAAGATGTTCACACAGGAGCGAGATTCGATGGGGTGAACTGAAAGAGCCAGGAACAGAGCAGCGAGAAGCGGAGCAGGGCTCCATCAAACACGCGAAGATAAAGACCACGATGACACGACACACTCAACTCAGCGCGCCCAGACACTTCACTTGGAGTGTGCGGGAGACGGGAGAGGTGAACGAGGAAGGTTATGGCAGACGCAGACGCGCGCGCAACATCCCCTACAAGCACACCACACACGCACACTGGGCCAGAGTGGGTAAAGGCAGTAATGGGGAGACGGAGCGAAAGGTGAATGGATGACGCGTGCAGACGAGCACCGAGTGAGAGAGACGAAATTTCCCGGTTTCCTCGAGCAGTGTACTGTAAAGAAGGAGAGAGGAGGAGGGGGAGTCGGTGTCGGTGTGCGGCTGCTGGAAGGAGAGGACGAAAGACGACTGGATACACGCGATAGGTAGTCCACTGCCTGAAGTTCACCTTGCGTTACGTTCCTTGACGCCTTGAGGAATGGCAAACGCGACCGGCGAAGAAGAGCCGAATGAAGGGAGCGGGGGACCGAGGCCAGCTCGCTCCGTTTGGATTCGCTGCGCCGCACACACACCTCAAAATTGATTATCATCGAGTACGTCTCGGCTGTGGTGGTGGTTTGCTTGTGCAGCTAACTACCCCGCAGCGAGACGCTTCCACTTTCAGCTATGTTTTTTTTTTTGTTTTGCTTCGGGTCATGTTTCGGGAAGTGTTTCCGGACAAACGGCGACAGGCCACGGTGAACCAGCGACACAGGCGTGAGGCATAGGAGGATTCATCTCAGAAACGGGCGATGCAGAGGAAAGGGGAAGGGAGTGGTGGGGTATATGCGCATGTGTGTGTGTGTGTGTACGCATATGAGGGAGAGGGGGAGGGGGGGGGGAAGATCAACGGTGAAGATGAAAGAAGGGGGGATAAATAGAGAGTTGAAGAGGAAAAGGAGAAGTAAAGAGAAGGAATAACAGCCCCGTGCAAGTTGAAGCAGCACGCAAACGCCCTCGAAGGGGGTTGGGTGTACGTTGGCCAAACCGAGCGGCACGCCATGCGCGCAATGGTGCTGCGAAGACAACCCATTCGAGCGAGGCAAGGCGAGAACACAAACACACACACATATAAATATATAAAGAGAAGCACGGGCCTTCTGTGTTTTTCCTTTCATTCTTTGCGCAGAAGGCGCCCCAATGCCACTCCTCAAGGATCGAGTCATGCTCGTTGACATCCTTCTTTATTTTTTGTTGTGTGTGTGTGTGCGTTGCACCACCACCAGCACCTCCCTTTGTATTTTTTGTCTGCTTTCCATTTTTTTCTGCAGCGCTACTGCATACAAGCAAACAAGTATACATAAAAGGTAACCATATAGAGACACACACGGGCGTAACGCGAAAACAAATAGTCATGAAGGAGTGAGGGGCAGTGTAACGCCGACGTCTCCGAGAACATGACAAGCACTAAGCGAGCACAAGGTATGCAGAACAGCTGCGCAGAGGGACGATGGAGGTAACAGTCCAAACAGACAGGCACAATGCGTACATATTACGAATGCCTAACCCCTCCGCACACACACAGGCTCCCCCTCTCCAAACACGCACATTCAAAAAAGGAGGAGAAGCAACTGTCGAGAGATACACCTCACGCATACACTTCGCTACACCCACCCGTTGGACAGGGTGTCTTGCTGCGGAGAGAGAGCGAGACGCGCAAGGGTCTCAGCAGGAGTGTTGGAGAGAAGGGGATCAGGTAAAACGGGCAGAGAGAGCAAGCAGTTTGTTCCCTATGAAGAATACACACGACATCCCATTCCACCCCCTCCCTCTCCCCCCAAAACACAGAAGGACACCACCACAAAACTGAGGTGCGCCGCTTGCGAGAAACAACAGGAAGGGAGAAACGAAAGACAGGGGGTGGGTCGGTGGCAGAAACGACAGCAGTGCAACACCGTCCACTGTCGAGACCGCGCACTTGTACACGCACGTCTACAAACAAGTAAACGCAAAGAACCCCTATTCTCTTTTTGCTCGCCCCGCTCTAGTGCTTTCTACTCTCTTGCGGGGAGAAAACTGGCCCGTGAATCATGTGCCACGACATGAAGCTGAAGAAACCCGGCCGCCACCAGCAACGTTGTCGTGCCGCCAAACCAACTGCCGAAGTTGCACATGCCGCTAGGGCTGTACTGCCAGAGCGACGAATCGAGGGCTCGATGCGCATTGGAGCCGCTGCCGGACCGCTGCCCCGGGCCTTGGTGGCTTGCAAAGAGCCCGGTCAGCTTTCTACTGCCGAGAGAGCTTCGACGATATACTCAGTCAAGACTCCGCTCCCATGGAGCCGGAGCCGCTGACTGACGCCGCGTTTGTCGTCTGACCAAGCGCGTCGGTGTGACTGTGCCAGCCGGCAGCAATTAGAGCGGCACGGATGCTCTTCACAACGCTGAACTGCAGTATCGATGCTCACTCAGCGGCAGAAAAGCTCAGCGAGAGGGTCTTGCCAGCCGTTGTCATCGCCGTTACGGTGCAGCTTTGCTCTCGCCACTGACGCTGTGCACGGCGGTTTGTGTCGCTGGTGGTCCCAGGCGCAACTAGTGTGAAATGTCCGTTGCAGTGCATGATGACGCCCCTACTGGTGGGGCTGCTGCGCTTGAACCCATTCAGTGTCCACAGCACTTCGCACGTTCGACCAGCGCTGTGCAAGGGAGTAGTACACCTGGTATGAGTTCTGCACACGTCGCAGGCGTCGGCGCAGGCTGCGCTTAGTGTGTGTGTGTGCGTGTAGGGGGGGGGGGCTCTGCACCGACATCTCTAGCGGCGATGTTCACCCTACCCAGCACCTTCCAATATCAGCGGATCCGAAATGAGAAAGCCTGGGCAGCTGTCTCGAGCAAACACCTTCCCTTGCGGCCGATCGCTAGTGCTAGGCAATCGACTGTCGCGCTGATGACGCTGCCCCGCATTTGGCCCCCAGGGCCCCCCCCCGTAGTTTGGGGCAGGGAAGCCACTCGCTGAGCCACGTCCCTGCGCTGCGTGTTGAACCCTGCTCTCTCCTCACAGCACCCGAATGCGGCGGCGACGCCAGTGCGAAGTCCAGATGAGAAAGCTGAAGACCTGCCAAAAGACGAAGCGACCGAGCCAGACGTCGGAGGCCGGGCAGCGACCGCTGTCGCCGCTAGCGACGAGAGAAACGGAGCACTGGACTGCTAGCTCGGCTCGACCTGCTGCAAGACGGCGGAAGCGGCAGGCCAGCCGGTGACGCGGGTCCACCTGATTGGCTACGTGACTGACCTCCTAATCCGCAATGTCTCACTACAACCTCAGTCTGCACCGTCCTAGCAGGCCTGGAAGAGCCGCCGCCGATACGGCAGCGGCGACGATCTGATGGCTGGTGAGAGAGGGGGGTGTGACACGTGCGCTGTGCAGGCGTCATGCGTTGGTGCCGTCGTGAGTCGCGTATAGGCGCTAGATGGACGGTTCCGTTTGGGGTGCCTCGACACCGTCTGTGCAGGCAAAGTCCGGGACAAGAAAGCGGCAGACAAGCCGGACTCTGAAAATTGGAACGAATTCACCACTGACTGGGTGTCACAGGAGTGCAGCGACGACGACCTTCGCGACCGACTCAGCGCTGATAGAGTCGCGATGCGCGACCAGCAATGGCTTGCGGACCGTCGGGCGCCATGGCCTGAATTGCTGTAAGGCGACAGGGACGTGATAAAGTGCATTGATTCTTGATGCCGGCGACACCGCCTCGCCACGGCAGTGGAGAGAGATGGTCTTTGCGCAGTAGCCGGCCTGGCGGGCGGCGGAGCAGCGAGTCGGTGCCCGTGCCCCTGCCAACGCTGCGCTGTCGGGAACCACTGGGAGGCAACGGCGCCCTCACCTCTTCTGGCGGGCTGTGCACGCGGGGCTCTTGGGGTAGGGGTCAGCGTGTACGGATGCGAGTGAGGAGGCAGCCTATGACCTACATGCGGCGACGGCGACTGCTGCTCGCGCAGCCTCTGGTGAGACAGCGGAGTGCTGCACTTCGTGTCACTGCGCCACTTTGAAAAGTGTGGCGATGCCGAGAATACCTCGCCATCGTCACGCGCAGAAGCGGATTCGCTCTCACCAACCAGACCGGCGACACTCACGTTCCCCCTGGACATTGACGACGCTGCGGAGGAGGCCAAAGACAACGACCTCCACGAGCACGAGGAAGCCGGCGCCGTCCGGCTAGATGGAGAATACTGTGGGTCGCTTCCTTCCTTTTGCGCCGCGCCATCGCCAGCCCCGTTGCCGCTGCCTTGGTTGTCTCGGGGTCGCAGCAGCGCGTTAGACCCACTGCTCACGCTCCGCCGCAGCTCTCGGCGCAGCCGCTGGCGAATACTGCGGCAGAGCGCTGCGATGGCGGAGTCATGAGCTACCAATGGGTACGCATCATCTGTGTCCACAAATGATCTGTGCATGCTGCCGCCACTTGCCGGTGAAGAAGCGGTTGAAGTCGACATGCTGCTGAGGCTGCTCAATCGACGATGCGCCGCAGCAGAAACTGGGGCAAGGACCAGTGGCGACGGATTCGAGCCCCCAATGTCACGCACTGAGATGGTGGAGGAGGCAGCCTTAGCGCAAGGTGCACCCCCGCCACCCGTGCTGAGCGATGCACTGTCGGCCGCCGTCAAGCCAGGAATAGGCAGCGCCACAGGAGAGGCCCGTGCAGGCGCCTCTGGTGGCAACACCGGCACACACGCGTTGGACTCCGGATCATCGTTGTTGTCCGCCGACGTGGAGCCGGGTGCTGAAGAGCCGCTGCCCCCACTGTAGCGCTGGCACCACAAGCCCGAGTTGATGATTTTCACAAAGGTACTGAAGTCAATGGAGATGTCCGGCGATTCTCGCGCGGGCTGCACCTGCACGCCGCACAGGTGCTCGATGACGCTGGGGTCGAGCGCCAGCTCGAACCAGTGTAGCACTTTTATCAGCTTCCCCAATGTCACGGTGGTGCTGTCGTGGAAGCCCTGTCCTTCGGCGATCTCAGCAAACGCCTTGCGCTGCACATATGTGTGGATGAAGTCATCCATGTAAGTTGCGTCGGGCGTGCACGAGTTGCTACCGAACGGATGGGGCGACGGCGGCGGCAGCGCTGTTTTTCTGCGCGGGCCCTTACGCCGTCCAGTTGGCTTCCGAGGGCCCACCAACGTCATCGCCCCGGGAATCCCTGGCCTCGACGGTGAGGAAGACAACTGCGGAGAAGGCGAAGGTGGGGTAGACGACGGCGGGAAAGATGCCGACGTGACATGCCTCGCCGCCATCAGCGCAATAGGAGTCGGCGGAGGTCGGCCGCTGCGTCGACCGGCCTGCGCAGAAGGGAGACGGCACACCTGGGAGGCAGCTTGACAACTGGGGGCAGAAGTACTACGCGTCTTCTGCGAGCCCTGCAGGTCAAGTAGGGGCTGTAATGGAGCAGCCTTCGCTGGGCGATTCCGTCTTTTGTCCCCCGACGCCGCTTCTGGCTTCGCGGACGCCTCTGCCTGCCTCCTCTCCCGGTGCCTAGCCACATCCGAGGTCATTTCATGTTTGAGGTGCCTAAAGAAGGAGAGCGCCTCCTCCACTGTCAATCCTTGAGACGAAGACGACAACCGTGACCGTGAAGCGGTGGGCACGGCTGACGCTCCTCCGTCGTTGTTTCGAACGACGATGGGGACGAGGGCGTCACTGTCTGCCACCACAGCGGCCATGAGAGTTCGGAAACGACGGCTGCCAAAGCATGCCTCAGCCGCGTTGAGCAGGTACTTGGTTGACGGAAACTTGTGCAGCAGGTCTGCCGTGCCAACGCTCATGGTTGGCGACATCGCCTTCCTCTGCGGCGGGGCGGACGTCGGCGCGGCGGTCTTTGTGGTAGAGGCCATCATGGCCTGTGCACGGTGATAAAGCCCGTGAAGTAGCCGCAGCAGCTCACGCTTCCCTACAGACGTGGAAGTGCTCAGGGCGGATGGGGACACGGAAGCAGAGCGCTGAGAGCGGAGCTTAGTGGCGCTGGTGTCGCTCCTGTGATAGCCCGCTTTCTCTTGCTGTGCTCGGTAGGTGTCGTACGCTTGCCGGGCTGACTGCTCCTCTGCGGCGGTCAGCGGGAAGACAGCGAGGGCGGTCCGGTTCCTGCCGCTACTCAAACGCGTAGTGAGCACCGGCGGAGGCGCGCCGCCGCACGCTTTTCCGCGCTGCTCCGATGGTGCGGCTCGACTGGAAGGTGCCGCAGATGGGGTGCGCTGGCGCCTTGCCGAGCCGGCGCTGCCGTCAGCACCTGCACGCCCACTGCTAGCGTCGCTGTCCTCACTGCTCCAGTCTGAGGAGTCGCACGAGTAGCCAGGATTGAGGAAGCCCCGGTTGTCCTGCGCGAGCGACAGGAGCAGCTGCGGCCGCTCCGCGAAAGCGCCGTTGTCGCACCGTTGCGTCGCTGAGGGCCGCTGGTCTGCGTGCGAGGCCTTTGTCCGCTGCGTACATCCTGTGTCGGAAGGGGCCAAGGAGGAGCTCGACACGAAGGGCGAGTTGTCCATCACTCCTTCGAAAGAAGCAGCGCTGGCGCCCCCACCGGTGTCTGCAGCCTTGGAAGCATCGACAGGGGCGCCGCCAGCCACCCAAGGCGGCACCTCAGCAGGGGTGAACGTATTGGGGTTGTCTGTGCTGAGCTCATTTGCCCTGGCAATGTCCGAGACACGGCGTTGCTTTTCGGCTGCTGGCAACGTGCAACTGACAACGCCCTTCTCCCGCGAGGGTGGAAAACCCTCGGCGCCTGATCGCCTCACCGCTTCGAGAGCGTCGTTCCGCAAAATCTGGTTTTCCACCGCAGCGCACCCTGACGACGGCAGCGGGGGCACTTGCGCGCTACCAGAGGATGGCGCGGTGGGTATGGGGAGCACCGAGGCAACCCCACAGCTGCCACTGCCTCCAGTACCTGCAGCCTTTAGCGCCAGCGCTGATGAGGTGCCGGTGTAGCCGTTGATGCTGCCATTGGTGCTGATGGCCCCTGCGGTTTTCGAGTCACCAAGTTCGCCGTTCGACGGTGCCGTCACAGAGGTGGCGTTGGAGGTGAAGATGAGCTGCGATTGGGGGCGCCATACTGCGCCTGCCGCGGCGACGGCGCGGATGGTCTTTGCTTTTCCCTTGCGCACTTTGGCGCCTGGGGCACCGACAGGGGCGGTCGCTGTCGCCGCGGTGATACGCATTTTCTGGCTCAGCAGAAGCCTGTTTCGAGTCGATCTGTGGGCTCCGTTGGTGGGAGCAGTGAAGTCGGCATCCCAAGCAAAGCGGAGAAGAGGTAGGACTGAGACCTCCAAACGACAGCAATCATGACGCGAGGAAGGGAGGGAGCGACGACAGCAGAGAAGCCAAGCAACCAAGATGATGACCGTGCGTACACGTCACTCACACCCCTGCTAGGATGTAACACACGGGAGAGGGGTAGCACACGCCGAGACCACTTCACGTCACACGGTGACGTAAACGAATAGAACCAGAAACGGCGAGTGGAGAACAATGATAGACAGTGCCATGAGGGAAGCAGAGATACAAGGAAGGGGTGGGGGTGGGGGCCGCAGCAACGCAAAGCCATCTGTTGTGGCGGTCTTCGTCATGCCTCTTCTGACTGGTTGCAGGCTTCTTTCGTTGCCTCTTCCTCCTCCGCTCCCTTCATGACCGCTGACCCCGACTCGTGCGATTCCGGCAGACGCTTGTTCAGTCCGCTCCCTGCGAACTTCGCTGAGTGCACCGAAGAACTGCAAGTCTTTTTCTTCTTGGTGCGTGTGCGCGCAAGCCTACGCGTGCCATGGTGCTGAGCGATGCGAGAGAGAAAAGGCAGAGAAGCTAGGCTAGCAGGCGCAAACCCACACCATTGCCAACGCCACTGAAGGAGGACGATGAGGAGAGCGAAGGAGGGAGGAGGTATGCTCCGTGGAAGCGGAACAGCTTTCGTTTTGTTTTTACGTGACCATTTGCCACACGCCACTCCATATGGCTTGTCACAGGCCCCGTCCGCGTGGTGCGAAGCAGCGGCAGACACAAGCGCCACAGCAATGCACTGACCCAGTCATCTGAGAGCACGGCTCCTGCCTCCAACTCTGCCCGCCCACCCGCTTCGTCAGTCGCCGCCGGGTGCCTCCCCCTTGGAGTGACAATCAGGCGCCCACACCAACTAGCAGTGAGAGGCCGGGTGGGAGACACTCGAGTCACGCGGACACGCTGCCCCATCATGTGCATGGCAAAAGCGTGTCCACTGTCCGAGGTCCCTCCGACGCGACGCCATCCAGGACCTGACCGCCAACATCGGCAGCGGTAGGTCGCGCTGACCTACCCCTACGTCGTAGGATGCTTGACTCTGTTACCACCAGCGGTGGTTCCGCATTTGCCAGGGGATAAGGAGGGCGGGGCTGCATGGCCTCCCCCCACAAACAGTGTGTGTGTGTGTGTGTATGTGGAGAGGGGTGGGTGCCGAGCTGTGCGATACCACGCGCTGGTGCGTGCTCCATCTTCAGGGGGAGAGAGAGAAGCGAAAACAAAAGCTCACTAGGAGCGAAACGCACGCGGACGCCTCAGCACCACAATAATGAGAATCATAACAATCGAAGACACTCACACCCCATGCGCCCCACCAAAACCCACAGGCAAGTGAAAGGGGAAGAGGGTTGGGTCGACGACAGACAGAGGCCCGTCTAAAATGCAAAGGAAAAAATGGCCGGGTGCAACAGGGCAGCAGCGCAACGCGAAGAGAACGAGAGAGAACTGCATGATAAGGAAAGACACGCTGGTGACCGCTGAAGAAAACCACAGCACATCGGCTGGGCGGAAGGGGACAGAGGGAAGAGGGAGGAGGAGGAGGGGGGGGTAGAGGGGGGGGGGGAGGGGCGACTCAAGGCGTGTGCTGACAAGAAGAGAAATAAATCGATCCGCGAAGAAGACGGCAACGAAAGGAAGGAAAAAAAAAACAAAAAAGAAGGCAGAAAGGATGAGGAGAGCGTCGAAGCGACACAGCGACACACAAACAAAAGAAAATGAGTGTGCACCAATACGCCCTCCCCCCTGACGGGTAGGAGAAGTCAGGCCAAGTTACACCCACAAACCTAAGCTGCAGAAAGGGAAAAGCAAAGCACGAGTGAGAGAGAGCCCAAGAGGAAATACCCTAAAGAGGGAGGGTGGAAGGGTGGTGGTGGGGTCACGTGCAGAAGAGAATGAGCACACGGAAACAAACAGAAGAAATATAAATACTGGAAATGGAAGAGACGGTCTCTTCCTTTCCTGGAAAAAGGCCTTGATGGGAGCCATATACGCCTGCACACACACCTGGACACAGACACACATCGACATGCTCCCGTTGTCTTCTTCCACTTGCACAGCCGTAGAGAGAAAAGGTGGCAACAGCAAACAGAGAAGAGAGAAGAGGGCCGTGGGGGTGCGGCACGAATAGGAAAGTGTTGTGTGCTGCGGTGGAGAGGATCTGATGGCGTTTTGCTGTACTTTTCGTTATTTCTTCGGAGGAGGTGGGAGGTTGTCCGTTCGTTGCGAGTATTCCAGCCTCCGGTGTAAGCGGCGCTGGAGGCGCACGGCAGCGAAGGAGAGGACCAAAAGGATATGGCCGCCTTCCTTGCTGCTGCTGCTGCTGCCTAGATTATGAGTTTGTCGCTCTTTTTGAGAGGAAAGGAGAGGGGGGAGGCACCGTGGGTGAAGGCGGCGCGGCCGCTTCAACGGACTGCCGGGGAGGAGAGAAGGGAGGAGGGTATGTGGAAGAGCGTGACGGAGAGGCGAGTGTTGGAGAAGGAGAACGGGGAGCACAAAGAGTGAAGGCGCGGATCGGAATGAACACGGCAAACGCCGCGATAGGGAGAGACCGGATAGACAGCCGTCGCTTCACCGCGGTCCCCGACGCCGTCGTCGCTCATCGCCGCCATCGGCGGTGTTTCTCGGAAAAGCCGCATCGCCCTCTCGCCTTGTTAGGGGCTGAGGAAGGAAGAGGGGAGTCGAGATTAGAAAGGAGCAGGGGTGGGTTGGGAAGAGAAGCATCCTCACAGTTACGCATTGAGAGGGTCAAAGACGACCAAACGGCGCGACGGCGGTGGTGGGGCTGCGTGTGCGCGGCAATTCTTTTTTTTTTGGGGGGGGGGGGTCACTTCTTTTCGTACGAACGCAAGAAAGAGTTTCCATCGGTGTGTGTGCGTGTGTGTGTGTGTTTGTGTGTGTTTGCTTGTTTACATCGCTTTTCCACTTCGGACATGGTGTCGCTCCATCGCTGGAGCGTGTCTGCTTCTGCGAGGTCGGGCAGCTGCTCCGTGAACCCGAGGGGAAAGGAGAGAGCAAAGCGAGAGCACGACGACGACGAAGCAACAACAACAAAAAAGAAACGAAGCAACCACCGCACCTCTCAGCCCCGCGGACGTGCCAAGTGACGTGAGCGGGGGAGCGGCGCAGATGACCAGAAAAAAAAAGGCATGGGTCGAAGACGTAAAAAGAAAACACACACGTAGGCGAAGTACACGTGGTGTAGACGAAGGCCTAGTGTCCATAGATGCCCCTGAAGGTCTCCAAGATGCGTGCTTCAACACCCACACACCTACCGAGAGGCTTGCCATGCACACGCATAAGCATCTGCAACAACGTGTGTAACAGGGGCCACTCATGCTTCACAACAACATCAACCGGAGAGGGCAATGAGGGAGGTGAGAGGGTGAGCGAGCAAGCACACACACACACACACAAAAATGAGAAACAGGAAGTACAACAACGCAATGCATAACAAAACGTTCCCGTGTTAGCACAGCGGTGGAAGGCGTCAAGAGAGGGAGAGAAAGGGGGGGGGGGATGATGGAAGGCAATAAGGAAGCGACAAAGAGGGCCAGGGGTTCCAGCACTGCCGGAAAAAAAAAACGACGAAAAGACAAAATAAGTAGGAGAGAAGCGGAAAAAGGCACATGCTCACCTGTATGCACACACTCACACACACACACACGAAGAGGGAGGAGGAGAGCGAGAGAAGAGGGAGGGAGGGGTAATGAGGATGGGTGTGCAGATCGAGTGTTTGTTTTTTTTTGTGTGTGTATGCACATGAAGATCGTGTCTCGATGCTTTTCCTGTTGCGCAGCCTCTCCCCATACATCTACCTCTCCTCCTTCTTACTCTCCCTTAGCTCTCTGTTTGTGTGTTGCTCCATCACCACGTGCGGTGATCTACACGCCCTGTGTACTCCTTGTATGCGTCGGATGAGATGCCCAGCCCGATGCCGTTCGTGGCGTGTGAGTAGGTGTTGCGGAGTTTGTCTGCATCGCGGTAGTTGATCCCCTCGCCACGCAGCATGGCCTCCTCGCACCGATTGCGAAGGATTGCGCTGAACTCACCGTTGGACTCGAGCTTATCGCGGAAGCGAGCCAGCAACGCCTGCTTAATGGCGGCACCATGCTGCCTGTCGGCTTGCGAGAGCGACGCCTGTCGCGGTCGACAGCCCGTTCGACCCTCACGTGTGCTGATGTCCGCCTTCCACTTGTGAACGAGCTGCTCCTGTGTCAGCTGCAGCTCCTCTTCTTTCGCTTGCGCCACTGCAACCGCGTGGGCGGTAGTCCTGGACGAAAGCGACCTCGGTGACGGCGGCGCATTGTGGTACGGGGTGCGTTCCGCGTGACCGCGCGGAAACGTGGCCGCTGCTGCAGGCAAACCCGCTGACTCTACCTGCAGAGCACGAAGGCCAGCTAGCGCGGTGGCGCACTCTGGCTGCCGGGCCAACGCCTCACGGTACGCAGCCTCTGCCTCGGCGAAGTGGCCCCGCTTCCGATGTGCGTCGCCAACGCGGAGGTGGGCCTTGAACCACTGCGGATCTAGCTCCACGGCCTTCTCGGCGTCCTTGAGCGCCAACGAAGGGCCTACCAGCATGGGCGACTGCAAGTAAGCGGCGCTGCGATTGCTGCGGATCTGCGCCGTGTCGCCGCCAGGAACTTCCAGCAGCCGCGAGTAGCACCGGATTGCGGCCAGAAAATACCCTTTACCGTAGCAAGCATTACCCAACGCCTTCCACTCTTGGCGGAGCTGCGAGAGCTGTTCGGCGGCGTCAGCATCGTCGCCAACGCCGTCCCACCTAGTCCCAGCGAGCACGTCAAACTGCGCCTTCAAGTCTCGCGGCAGCGGTGGCTCCTTCGCAGGCTTTTCGGTCATGCTCAAGCGAAAACGAAAGAAATGTTGTGTAGGGGAGGGAGCAGGGGGGTTCCGGTGGGGGAGAGAAAACGAGATTTGATGGGCTTTACCGCCGGACGCAGTCAGTGGGCGTTTCTCTGTATGATCTTACGCGTCAGAAGGAGGCCCAATGTAGAGGACAGTGCCAGGTGAAGGGTGCGCTACGGTGAGCACCGACGCAAAGCTCAAAGAGAAATCACGCTCACACACGAGAAGACATGCATCACCGTCTGGGCGTGTGAGAAAGCACACACACAAACTCACACACGCACACACAAGCAAACACACTGACAGGAGAACGAGAGCGGGCAAAGGGAAAGGGCGAGGGGGTGGGGCGTCGACTGTATTGACTTACCCACAAGAGGAGAAGATGCAAGTTGACGTGTTCTGCTTGCGTGCTCTTGGGCAAAAGCACCGCTGAGCACAGACGCGAAAACAGCGGAGGCGAGGCACGCGGCACGGTGCACGCAGACACGACAGAGAAAGAAGCGAGAAGTTGGGGCGGGGGGGGTGGAGATAGGCAGCGCGGTTTGTGTATGTGTGTTCCCTGTAAAAGCATACGCGGCGTACCACGAGTGCTTGAAGCTCTTGTATGCTAGCTCTTGTGAAACAGAGGGAGGTTGCTGATGTGATCTGCTTTCCCTCTTTTCGATGTTTTTTTCGTTGTTTTTAGCGTTGCCTTAAGAAGTCGCGCATGTGCAGGCAGTCGAGGAAGTCCTTGGCCAACGCCATGATGTGTGCGTAGACACGCACACGCATGCAGAAAATAGAAACCGAGAAAGAAAAGACGTGAAAGGCGAGAAAATGCAAATTGTAGTTGGATCGGCAGGATACAGAGATGAGGGCTTTATGCAGAGTAGCAGAGGGCCAGCAAGGGAGGGAGGGAGACGCGGCTTCCGCTGCCCTACGTCGTGCGCGCAAACACAAGCCCCAAGTGAAGAGACACAAGCACGCGTGCCCTCTGTATTGCCGCCGGCTGCGCAGCATCGAGAAGGGATATGGAGAGAAAGAAGGCGAGGCAAGCGGGAGCTCCAGCTCAAGTCTGCTGCCTCTCTTTGTTTCGCCACACGATTTCTGTCGAGTGTGGGGCGCTCCGACTGCCCGCGGCTCTGCGCTTCCGCATCGCCTCACCTACTCCTGTTTTTTTTTTTGGGGGGGAGGGGGCGTTGTTCCTCTTCTCGGGTGTGGGCTTGAGTGGATGTCGCCGTGTGTGGGTGTGTATGAGCGTAACAGTGAAGCAGGAAGTGTTATAAGGATGCACGCGCACACGATTGAGAACGATAGAGATAGCACAGGAGGCAAAGGTGCGATGATGTGCCGGAGGGGAAAGGGTTGAACCTTGCCCCCTCCTCTTGGCGCTACAAATAGCGCAGTAACGAGGCCCACATGCCTCTCTCTCACGGCAGTGTTAATCGATCACAATCTCGTCTTCGCGCGTGCCGCTGCTTCGCTGCGCCGTGCGCTGTCGCTTGGGCGGTGGAGTGACCGCCTCGTCCCGCACGTGCTGAGCAACAGAAGCCCGACAGTCGTCTTCGGGCACCGCCATCGAGGTCTCCGCTTCAACGCACGCCACGACTGGCTGTGGCTCGGCGCTCACATGAGGGGATGGTGAAGCAGCCGCAGTTTTGGCGGGAGGTGGCCGCGAGGATGTGCACTGGAGTAGGTTTCGCATCTGCTCAGCAAGGCATGTCGCGTCCACGACCGAGCTCGTCGTGCCGCCTACATTGGAGTCGCTGTTGTTCAGGAAGATAAACACTTCACGCGTCGTTTCGCCTGGTACTGCACTTGACGCATCGCCGTCGGTAGGGCTCCTTTCCGAGTGGAGGTACTGCACCATCTTCTCTGCCCACAGCCGCATCGCCAAAGGACCGTAGTCGCCCACGTTGCGCCCGAGCGGCCCGTGTAGGCGGACGTAGAGGAATCCTGCACCGGTGTCGATCACTTGCGAGTACGTCGGGTCATCATGGTGGTGCGCCACCACAAGTGCCCAGCGAAAGGAGCGCAGGAGGGCGAACGTCTCGTCGCGGTACCACGAGCGACTTCGGAACTCCACCGCGACGCGGAGGCGTCGCTGGCTCCGCGGTGCACTCGAGGACGGCGCTGGTGTCGAGGAGGTTCCTGAAGACGAAAAAGCCGTTGGCGACACCGACGTTGCCTCTAGCAGCAGCACCTCCTCTTGGGAAAGAAGCTGATGCAGCCGGGTGAGTCGCTGCACGTTGGCAGCTGAGTACCCAAAGGACGGCGGTAGCTGCACCAGCACAGGGCCCAAAAATGGCTCCAGCAATGGACACCGCTCTTGGAAAAAAACCTGCACGTGAGCCAGCACATCCGCGTCGTCCATCTGCAGTTGCTTGACGTGAGTGAGGAGGTTGTTCGCCTTGATGGTGTACAAGAAACGGTTGGCGTTGACGGCGAGAGGGCACAACGGCGTCGCTCCCGCGGAGGCGACACCAGCGGCAGCGGCGCCTTCAACGGTGTGTGGTGGGGGCGCCGATACCGTTTCGAGTGAATGGATGCGGCCGCCGTCGGCGACATTGCTGTTCCTCACCATGTCCGCCCACGCCTTCCATGTCCCCGCGTCTCCCACCTTATGGTAAGGGTGGCAGTGCTCCAAGCAGTTGAACTTCTTACGGTACTGAGTCAGTAGGCTGCGCATCGACCTGTCCGATTTCCCGACAGTCGGCACGCCGTTCAGCGAGCTGATCCCGATGTGGATGCACGGGTGGCCAGGAACGGTGGCGGTCATGGGGGGTTGGAAGAGATTGCCCCACCCGTAGGTGGTGTTCCGTGACGGCCCGTACGGGGAATGCTGCACAAGTGTGTCGTGTGGCCTACACTCGATCAGCTGCTGAGGCTGCGTGCACTGCGGCGCTGACGACGACGACGCCAACGCCAGCAGGAACGAAGGAACAGCCTGTGCGCCGAGCATCCTCGATGAATGAGCTCTCCAAGGGCGCCGAACTGTACACCGGCGCTGCTCGTGTCACTGTTCGGGGGGAAGGGAGATGCAGATGACAAAAAAAAAATGAACAAGGCGAAGCGGCGCAGCACGCTGGACTGGGTGCTTATGGTTGTGTGCGAGTCTGTTTGGTTGTTCCAGCAGAGGTACACATGAACAAGGGGTGCGATGCGAAAGGGAAAGAAGATGGGAAGGAAGCGTTGACGAAAGCAGCGTGCAGCAGGCAAACACACGTACACATCCACCGCACCGCCATCAAAGAAAGAGGGGAGGTTTCACTACGCTGTGGGTGTGCGGGAGCCCCATCTGTGCCGTCACACGTGTATGTTTGTTCAGTTTTCATCTGCCTTCATGCGTGCGTGTGCGTGTGTGTGCTCACATTTCGATGTGCATGCATGCGACGTGATTAACGTCGGTAGTGGGCACACATACACCTACGCGAAAGAAAAGACGAACACACACTCACACACATATATATAGAGAGAATGCAAGGCCACGACAGTATTCGAAGAAAAAGAGTGAGGGGCAGAGGTCACAGCCACAGAGAAAACCCTTCTCTCGTCCCCTTTCCGCAACCTATGACCCGCATATTTTTTGTTTTATTTTTTCCCTCCGGCGAAACAGCAGCCAGCAACCACAGAATCAAGTCAAAGACACGAAAGGCGAGGAGGAAGGAAGGGAGGGGGGGGGCAGCAAAGTCGAGGGCGATTCAGAGAAAAAAAAGGTGAAGGAAACGTATACATGCAAGAGACAAGAAGCACCGCTGAATAACTCGATCAGATCAAACGCGGAAAACGAGTGGAGTCGTCGCCTACCAGCAGTAGTGTACACCCACCCACATGCACGCAGGCGGGCACGCACACACACTCACACACACACACACATACATACACTCACACAAGGGATAGAGGAGAGGCGAATGGAAGGGCCACACCCAATCGACAAGCAGTCGTCACAAGGCACACGCACAGAAAAGAGATGAGGTAAATTGTTCCTATACCGCGCAGTAGTGCGGGTCAGGATGCGCAATGCGCACCCCTACGAGAATAGCCTTGGTGGCTGTGGCGCGCCCGTGGTCGTCGCGTGCGACTTCTCCTCAGCTTCCGTGTGCGCGTACTGTTTCAGTGTCGGGGCCCCATTCTTATCCAGCAGAAGAACCGCGCCTTTATTGCGCATACCGCAGTAGTTGGGGGCTGAGAACACCGTCAGCAGGCGGTCCTTGTGGTTCCACTGAAAGCCCTCCTGCACGCACTGATGCGCGCGCACGATAAAATATAGATGATTTGTGTTGATGAAGTCTATCGTGGCATCCTCGCCGAAGATGTGCCCTGTGCCACGCGGATTACCGGTGAAGCCAATGGGGGCTCCGTTGAAGACGCAGGCAGACTGGAACTTGCTCAAAGGTGGCTGGCTCTCGTTCGCACGGGAGTCCGACGCCGTCGCGCCGTCGGCGGCTGCGCTGGAGGATGGATCCGACCACGTGAGATCGGCCAGCGCACCATGCTCGATGTTGCGAAACCGGTAAATGGCGATGATGCCGTCGAAGCTGTCGTCAATGAAGGGGGACAGGCCACCGTGCATTGCAGACACGCGCACGACCTGCCGCGTCTTCTTCGGCTTTGCAACGAATGCACTGGCGCTTGGCGGGGACAGCGGTGACGGTTCGGTGGAGGTACTGGCTGCCTTGTTGCTAGTGGTGCGTGCATTGCCGTCAGTGAGCGTAGGCGACTTGCCCGCTACGAGATTCGGAGACTTGAAGGACTCTGCGAAACTCGCGTTTCCAATGCTGCACCGGGTACTCTTCTTTACGGCTTTCGCTTTGGTTGACTTTTTCGCTTTTGATGCCGCTACAGGGTTCTCGGTGCCGTCAGCTGCAAGCATGTCCTCGGTGTTCGACGCGGCAGCGGTAGGAGCGGGCGGCAGAGCCGCTCTGTCGTCGTCCTCTACCTCCTCGTAAAGCGCGGCGCAGAGAGGAAGCGAGCAAAGCGCGTCATTCGCGACAAGCCACAGCGGGTGATCCTTCATGTCCCACCCCATGTCGTCCGGACTCGCTTCGCAGTCCCTGCCGAGATGCCGGCCCATCCCAGCCGCGGTCGGCTCGACGCTGCTGTTCGTATCGATCGTGCTCAGGGCGCCGCTGTCGCCCTTGCAGGTAGAGTTGGCACCTGGGGAGCTGTTGCCGCTTCGATTTGCTGCCGCACCGTCGGTGTTCTCTTCGGACGCCGACCGGGCGCACATATGGAGCGTGATGACCTTGTGGTTCACAATGGGGTAGCTACGGTGGCATTCGTCGAGGAAGCCGTAGAAGCGATTGGTATTCGGGCACTCGTGGTTACCACGCAACAAAAACACGGTGTTTGGCGATAATAGCTTGGCCGTGAAGAGCAGTGCAATCACGGACAGGCTGCTCGGCCCACGGTCGACATAGTCACCCAGGAACAAGTAGTTCGGCGGCTGCGTGGGTCGGTTCTCATCACCTTTCGGCGCCCCACTGAAGGTCTTCGCTGCGCCTGCCGCCTTGCCGCTCTTCTTAGAGGTGGGCGCCTTCGACTTGGCCGCATGGGATTTAGGGGACGCCAGCGCCAGCGCCTCATTCGACACGAGTGGGCCCCCCAGTGTCAGCACGTTTTCCAGCAGATCGCGTATCTGCCCATGCAGATCTCCGACGAGGACGGCCGGCATCGCCACCATCACCACATTTGGTTCGACTCGCAGCAGCTCCTGCACGCGCAGAAAGATCTCGTTGAGCTCTTCGGCACTCGGTAGGTAGTCTTCCTTGTGCAGGAGGCTGTTGTAGATCTTCGGGAGATCGATGTCAGGACAGCGCTCTATCTTCGCAGTCCCGTTCTCCGTGAAACTACCACCAAAGAGGGAGGCTTGACGTGGATCTCCAGAGATGCCGTAATTGCCGTCGGCGGCGGGACGCAGGTTCGGGTTCATGCATTGCAGGCCACTAAAGAGCCCTGTCTCTTGACAGAGCAAGTCACCCTCCAGCTCCTCGCACAGCTCTCCGCAGAAGCGGTAGATGGCGAGGCAGAGGCGCGCGCGCAGGGGTGCCGGCTGCGCCAACAAGTGGTTCAGTATGGGTTCGATCGAAAATGTTGGGTGGAAGTTCTGTGCCTTGATCCTCTCAGCCGACACAGTGGTGTCGACGGCGGCGATCTCGGGAAGGACCTGGCGCAGCTGCGACACAGACTTCTGCTTCACCTCCGTGCTTGTGCAGTTGTCGAGGAACGTCCGAAAGACCTGAAACACTTCGGTCAGCTGCGGGATCGTCACTTCCGATAACTCGCGCGGAAACAGATCCACGCTGCGCGGGGTAGAGACGGGGGCGTCATTGAGCGTGGAGTGATGGAGGGTAAGATGGACCGCACTCGCCCGAAGACTAGGCGAGTTGGTCGCCGGAGGCGCCGACGGCGGCGGTGGCGGCAGCTCCTGCATAGTGTTTTTGGAATAGGATCGTTGCTTCGTCGAGGGTAGCAACGGTGGTGAAGTCTCGGTGGCTGGGCCGGAGGCGTCAGCGGGCGGCGTGTCTAGACCTGGGGGCGTAGACCCGCCCGCTGCATCGTGAGACGTAGTGGATCCTTTACCGTGCTTTGTCGCCGATTCTTTCGAGCCGTTAGAGTTTTCCCTGGCCGTCAACGAGGGAGTCGCCGCGTCGCCCTCGTCTGTGGCACCATCGCGAGTCTTTTTCTTCTTATCCTTCTTCCTCCCAAACAGAAAGAAGCTCGGCATTATGGCGCGTGCTCTGTGGAGGCGGGGAGTGGACTGATCCGACTGTATGGTGAAAACCCCAAACCTTACAAGGATAAGAAAGGGAGAAAGATCCGCCCGGTGTGGTGGTCGGATGTAATGTGCGTATCGGATCCCCTGTGTATGTGCGGAGTTGCGATGCAGCACGCGTGTACAGATTTGCTTCACGCGCCAACGTTAGCAAACCCCACGAGCGACACAAAGCCCCGCCTCACGTGCTAGTGCGACACACCTGGGACACGTCTCCTCAAACAGCGGACCGAGGTCGATATAGTTACGAGTGAGGAAAAAAGCGAAAACTAGGCCACAGCACGAAAAGTTTTGAATGGTGGCTAAGTGACGCGGACAGCAAGGACGCGACAACACACGCACACGGCACACCACAAACACGAGAGAAAAGAGATGGAAAAGCACAGCAGCACAACACGTAAAACGACAAGCAGAAAAGAGAGAATTGGCTAAGAGGGCACGATGAGAGCAGCTGAGCTATCTTGACGCGCCCAGACGGCGCGTTATATGCCTCTAAGGGTCTCCCCACCCCGCGATCTATGGAGTCAACGAGAACAAGGAGAAACAGTTCTCGAGGAGGAACGGCGCCAGATCAACAGCAGTCCCCGACGCACGTGCAAGCGGATGGCAAGCACGTGACCGCAGTGGGCAGACAAGGGTGCCGAAAGGACGTGGTAAACGAGAAAAAGCCGCGAAGAGAGGGTGGCGTGAAGGGACCGCAACCGAAGTGAGAGAATTGGTAGCTGAGTGCAGACAACAGGAGAGGAGAAAAAACAGTAAAAAACAAAAAGCAGCAGCGACGGAGACGGACAACGAAAGAGAAGAGCGATACCGGCACACCTGCGTATCGCACGAGTGTGCGTGTGTGGCTTCGTGTATGTATGCGTGCGTGCGTGTGTGTTTGTGTGTGAGGGGGTGGGCTTGCAGACCAATCTAGGAAGAAGCAGCCGTCTGAATAAGAAATAACAATCGTAAGAGCAAAAAAAAAAGAAGACGGTGGCTGCACCTGCACGCCTTGGCTACGTTCAGATACTTGAATGTGCTCCTGCTTGTGTGCCTGGGTGGGCGTGGCAGCGAAAGTCTGCGGCTTGGGCGATCGAGGAAAGGACTGGGAAGGGAAGAGTTGAAACCACGGGGCCAGAGAGAAAGCGAAGGGGGTGACACAGGAGAATCAAGACGCGGCGTAGTCGCTGGCAGATGATGGCGGTGCGCTCGGGATGCCGAACAAAGCAAAAAAAAAAACGAGAAGGAAGAAGCACGCCTCGTGATGGGTGTCGGTATTTCTCTTGCGGTGGTTGTGGGTGTCGGTGAGTCGATGTGCGCCATGTGAGCGTCATTCGCGTCAACGTCACGCCAAAAAAGAAGGGGGCATACGAGAAGAGGAGGAAGAGATGGACAGGTAGGTTGTAGTGGAGGGGGCACGAGAGTGAAAACAGCCGTGAAGACGTCAGCATGATGGGTCGGCAAATCAAAACAAGCAAAACAGTGCGCAAGCGCAGCGATTCAAGCGGTAAGACTCGCTGCACCATCGTGTCTAATGATTGCCTTAAACGTCTCATGCACTCTCTGTTTTCCATCGCTTTGTTTTCATTGTTGTGTGTTCAATGGCGCGCACGGCTCGTGCGCCTTCCAGTTGCTCGTTTCGTGCACTGTGTGAGAGGGCCAGAGAGGGAGCTACATACGGCCTTCACGCATCGCAGAAGCGGCTGCCAAATTTGAATTGAGGGCGCGAGAATGAAGACGTTTACGCGAGGTAGGACAAATCGCTTGGAGGTGCACCACACCCACGCACATCCGTATATACACGCTTGTAGACATGTACATGCAACTTCTAATGTCAGCTGTCACTTTTCTCGTTTCGTTTTGGGCATCCCTGACGACGCCGGCCACTTCACTGTGATATCATAGTATAGCTTCCACACTGTGTGGGGGAGCCAAGCAGCTTGCAGCATGCCCTCGGGTACAGTTGCGGATTCTTGGTGCCGGCGGACAGGTGTGAGTTGACGCTGAGCTGGAGAAACTTGCGGTCATGATCGCGTTTGTAGCAGCTCGCTACGAAGCGGGCCCATGATTCAACGAAGATCCGCATCCACCTACTGCTTTTTTCGTCCTTTCCTGCATGGCGGTGGTGCTGAGCGTGATCGTGGGCCCAGGCCGCGCTGCGCGCGGTGAAATCGCATCGGGCTGAACGACACCAAACGGTTTTGGTGGAGCCGGCTTCTTTACATAGCCGCAGTGCGACAGAGATACTTCAGCTGTGATTGTCGGCATATGTCAGTCGGCGTGTTCATGTTAGCAGGGCACGCTATCGCACAAAACCCTCTCCGGAATCTGTTCTACCCCTTCTCTTTCAGAGAGAAGCCACATATTGTACGTGAGGCGAGCCGCCGCTAAACATGTAAAGCGTAAAGGGGTTTGGATGAATGCATCATCACACACTAACACACACGTACAGAGAAAGGCAGACGAAGGCACCTCGATTAGGCGTCCGAGCGCGCGCCTGGGTTCCACTGCGCCACCGCTGATAAACGCTTGAGAGGGAGCGATGATGACAGAAATAAACCACAACGAGATGATGACCAAACACCGACCACCGCACGGACATTTATGCGAGTCCAACACTTTAGATGAAGGAAGAGTGAGTTACTGGAGTGTCGCGCAGAGAGCCTGTCTGATGGCGCGTGCTGATCACCACTTGGACTTCTTGGTTGCAGCAGCGGATTTCATCGCTGCCTACTGGGGAAGCGGCTTTGGCCTGGCCTGCCCGCGCAGGAGGCGAGACCGATTCCCGTGGCGATGGGCTCTTTGCAGTTGCGACAGCATCCGCTGCCAGTGCCCCCACAACGGACTTAGCAGTGGCTTAGGATGTGACGTCCACCTCACCGTATTTTCTCCCCGCCTGTTGCGTCAGCCGTCCCCTGTGTTTGTGGCAGCTTTGGTTCATTGTCCCGGGTCGGATGCGCTTCCTCCCGCGTGGCAGCTGGACGAGCTTCACGACCCAAAAAGAGGAACGCAAACAGCGTCAAGGCAAAGCCGCCTTGTAGCATCATCGACGTCTTCGGCGTCGGTGGGAACGACTCGAACCCCTGGCGGATGAGGGCAAAGCTCACAAGCCGCAGCACCCGTGGGAACGTCGTGTAGGCGAGAACAAAGGGCACCATGTAGAAGAACCACGTGTAGAACTGGTAATGGATGGAGCGGGCAAATATGACGCCGACAAGGTTGGCCTCGAAGAAAGTGAGCAGTGTGGCCGCGTATACCGCCTGCTCCTGTGCCTCGTCGTCCATCGTCTCGTCACCGTCGGCAGTTCCGCGGCGCAAGGGCGTGTTCTGCCGACGCGTATCGGAAATTGCCGGATGCAATACCTGCGCCTCCGCATCCGTCAAGTACGTGCGTGCGGCCCAGCGCGTGCGCCACAGCAAAACCCACGTTGCAACTGTCATCGCGAGCAGCGCCTGGCCAAACTCCGGCTTTACAAAAATCTCGGCATTGAGGAATTGATAGTTTACCGACCACCGCTGCAGAAAGACGCGATCAAGCTCAAAGCTTTTCGATAGGTAGGCCCTATAGTCGTAGGCCAGAAAAGGCAAGCCTGCGGCCACTTGCCACGCCGCACAGACAAGCAGGTACCACGCGACTCGCCCGAAAGGAAGTGTTCGGAGCATCACGTAAAGCATGCCTGGTGCGAAGAGGAGCACGTTCATCTTGATGGACACGGCGATAGAGTAGCAGAGGCACCCAATAAACCACTGACGCGAGCGTTTGGCGGCGCCGCTGGGGCGGCCAGCGATGAAGGAGACGGCGGCGAACAAGAACAACATGGCCCAGCAGTCGTTGAAAAGGCGCAGCACGTAGAGGCTGCGAATGCGCTTGGAGACGAAGAGCGGTATCATGGTCTTCCACGTGAGCCCGGAGCGGGTGTAGAGGCGCAAGATTATTGTCAAGGTCACAAGGTAGACGCCGGCGTATATCCACTGAGCCAACTCAATGGCCTCACCCTTCTTGGTGAGATAGTAGAGGACACTGTACACCCACACAAAGCCGCCCGGGTAGACCAGTGGCCCGGTGCCGCCCTTAAGGTTGCGATAGTCCAGCTCGCCAGCAAGAAACCCCTCCACCTCCTCCATGTACGCCTTCCAGTCGATCTCCGTGTAGGGGACTGTGAGGATGACGGTGATGATGACGACCGCCTCTGCGGCCAGCGCCACGTCCATGAACCTCATCTCTCGTGCCGAAGTGTTCCAGCTGAGCTCTGTGTGTCCCACCTGTAGAAAGTCGCTCGTTAGCGGACGCGATGCACGCTAGGGAGCCGGTGCGTGCCCAAAATATAGGAAAGGGTTACATACAACTGAAAGCAAGTACACGCAATGGTTTAACAAGTACACAGGACGTCCTTGCGTACTGGCGCCGAGAAGCAGAAAGACAGCGACTCAGTCGGAGAGTCACCGTAATACGGGTGGCTTGTCAGTGCCTGCTGCTGCTGCTGTTGCTCTTGCTGGCTTTGGCTGCTTAATCAGCGAGAGACTGCACTCGCGCTGGATGGGAAAGACCAGTTTGCTCGCTTGCGCGCTTGGCGCACTGTGTCGTGGAGCGCAGAGAAGACAAAGAACCAGAGCGGCGGCGTCGCTAAGAAAAGGGCGGAGAAAGGGGAGGTGTTTCATCAGAGAACGTGGCCACAGCTGCTTGACATGCGAAGCGAAAGGGAGAGAGGGACCACCATTCCAGTGCATATTATGCCAACAGCGCAAAGGTTGCATGCAGGCAGTTCATGGAGCCTGAAAAGAGAACGGCGAGCGCTTCTTTGTCGGAGGGGGCCACTTTATACTGAAGATATGGGGATGGGGCCACACACACAGCAATGAGAGAAGCTCGGAGGAAGCAGACCCGTACCAGCACCACCGTAAGATGGAAAACGAGATGAGAGAAAAGGGAATCGGCGGCTCTGCCAATGGTGTCGCGCGGCGGCGTGGAGAAAAAGAGAAGGGGGAGGGACGAAAAGAATGTGATGTATGTGCGCTGACGCTCCTGATAGTCGCATGTGCTTTGCAGCATTCCTCCACATTCAGGGAGGGCACGTTTCGCCGCGTCTTCGCCACGCTCGCGGGTCTCATTTATCTTGCAAGCAGACTTCTGGCCAGAACCATGCCTTGCCCCACTAGTAGTGACGGGAGTAGCATCGCTGCGACTCTCGTCGAGCAGAACGTCAGCATCCTTTGGTGCGGGAGAGAACACACGCAGACATGACACTGCTCGCAAGACAAACTGTGATACATTCCTTGCACTGTCACGAGTGCGCTTACACGCATTGGTGGGGGTCCTCTCTTTCTGCGCAGTCCATGTGGACAGTGCCATTCGCTCAAAACCACTGAGCGAACTCCTTTGTCAGCATGCCGGCTTCCTCACAAAACTGGGAACTGGGAAGCCGCGTGGCGACACGCTGACGGCAACGCAGAGGAAGACGCAAGCTGCACTGCCAGCAAGAATAAGCACTACACTGAATGGTGACGAAACAGTGAGAACGCTCCGCACAGGATTGAGCACCGAAGGACGAAAAACTTTTGGCCACACGGGTGGGCGTCGAGAGCATCATGTAGAACGCCGAAATACAACTATCGTGTTGTCGTGCAAAAGGGAGCGAGCAGAGAAGATGCTTGTCTTTGCACATTGCTCACCTGTAGGTCCCCCGTGGCTGAAGAAAAGAAAAAAAGGAGGAGGAGGAGGAGGAGAGGCCGGACGCGATGCCTTCACAGCGCCGCCGCGTCTTCGCTGTTTTTTTTTTTCGGTCGATATGCGAAAGCGAAAACGAAAAAAAAAAGGAACGGGGAAACAAAGGACGAAGGATAACGCCAACTACCAACCAACAGGCAATTCGATATACATACAGATACACATATCTATATATCTATCTATATCTATATATAGATATAGATATAGATATAGATAGATATAGAGGTGTATCTGTATGCATATGTCAGAGGCGTGGAGGGTGCGGGTGCGGGTGCGGGGGGGGGGGAGGGGAGGGTCAGGCGCTTTTGTGCAAACTCTCTTGGCGGGGTGATTGTCCTGGGAGGGCGGCAGGACTTCGCCGCCTTCGCCGGAGATCGACTGCTTGCACAGACGTATAAGCAAACGGACGTGAAGAGGGAACGCTCCAGTCCTATTCATGCGCACACTCATACAGGCTCCGCAAGCAATCCTACCTCACCTCCGCCCCAGCAACGCCCACTTGATTCATGCGAGCACAATTATTCGTGTTCTGCCGTGTCTCATCCTCGCCCACAGTCCATTCACAAGTCTAGCGCCAGGCTCTCACTTCGCACAGCAGTGCTTTTCCGAGCACGCACACATACACCTTTGCCCACGACGATCTTCTCAGAGACGAGGCAAGAGGGAAGCACCACGAGACCAAGACGCAAGAGCAGCCTTTATGATCATCACCCGCCCATCTGTTGCGTGCGCGAACTCGCATGCGAGGGGCGCGCCATTGTTTGGCTTCACCGCAGCACTGGGGTGGCGAGTAAATCCATGTCCTCCTGGGTCGTCGCTGACTGCTGCTGCGCTTGGCGGCGGTGCTGCCAGTGTGTGGCATCCGAGGTGGTTTCGAAGAAACGCCAAAAACGGATTGTGCCATCCTCGCCACCGGCAATGGACGCGTAGCAGCCGGCAAACGGGGACTGCGGAAAGGGAGCGCAAATAAGCAGCGGCCGCGCACGATGGCCAGGGAGGGCGTACATTGGCATCCACTCCGATCTCGGATAACCGATATCGCTGCTGTGGCCGTCGTCCGCGACGACGGTCGAATCCCGCAAACCACCTCGGGCGAGGCAGTCCACTTGGGCAACATCGTCACTGTCGTCGTCGCTTGCGTCGTCGCCGTGCCGAGCAAAGTCGTCTCGGCCGCCTGTGCTGTTTCTCCGCCGGTCGCTGCGCTGGAGAAGAGCGTCGCGGAGGTAATTCTCGCGGAGCCGGGTGCCGCAACGCCACACCACTAGCGCATTCGGTGGCGCGCTGTGTGCAGCAGCTGAGTTGCCGCTGCTTTCACTGGCAAGGGCGCCAGCAAGCCCGGCGGTCGTGTCGAGAGTCGCGCTCAGAGGAGACGCCGGCATCTCCATCTCGCCCCATGAGTCATGCAGGAGAGTGGCGCCGCCAGATGCGCCGATGGCGCTGCTGCTGCTGGTCGCGCTGGGGCGAGTTGACGAGGAGCGGTGCCAGCCAGTGCCGTGCTCATGAAAGCCGCTACCACTGCCACCGCCTGTTGCACCAAGCTCTGCGTGAGCGGCCAGCACTGGGAAAGGCGGTGGTGGTAACGAAGACGAGACGGGCGACAAGGGGACCCCGGCCCCGGTCACTGCGTAGTTGCCCTCAGGGTCGTACAAGGCCTGCGTCACAGGAGCAGCCGTCGCACCAGTGGAAGTCAAAACGGGTTCGGCGCCGGACAAGTCGTACGTCCGCAGCCCCGCCGCGCCAGCGGAGGCCCCCACGAGCAGCACATACGGACTCCCCGGGTGGAAGCACAGTGCTTTCACAGAGCAGTCCTGATCAACGAGGAAGGTGTGCAAGGGGCGCTGCGGCGCGCTTAGGGACCACACCTTTACAATACCACTTCCACTGCCAGTCGCCACCAGCGAGCCTGTCGCGTTCCATGACACACTGCACAGTCGATCGTGCTTCCGGAGAAACGAGGCGGCGCGCTGCAGCTTGCTGAGTCCGCCGCTAACAGCAGACGAATCTGACGCACTCACCGAGGATGAGCGCGGTGCGCCCTCGTCTCGGCTAAGCTCGGCGTCCGTGCCGAAGCGGATGGCGGGCTGCACCTGCCTTGCATCCAGGGTGATCAGTCCGCGGGCGGCAGTGGCTGCAGACCCCAGCCAAGGATGGCGACTGCTGGTGCCCACACAGCTGATGGACGAGACAGAGGATCTGAGGAGACAAAGTGCACGCGCCGCGCGAGACGTCGGCGACGCTGCGCCACCGCAATCCTCACTACCGAGCACGAGTGAGCTCAGGTAGCCTGTCGGCGGCGGTGGCATAGCGAAGGCGACGGTGCGCTGCAGTGTGCCATCCCCGCGTCCTTCGTAGAGCTCCACAGCGCCGTTTGACATGCCCAGGAAGCAGGACGTCTCCTGAAAGCGGGTCATCGCCACCGCAGTCGCGCGCCGCGGGCCCGAGAAGGCAGCAGAGGACCCTGTGCCGGTATTGCTGTCAGCTTCCCCGAGAGCAGGAGGGGTCGAAATGCGTGCCGTCGAAGAAGCCTGCCGCGGGTGACTCGGATGAAACAACACGAGATCCTCCTGCAACGCCAGCGCTATCTGGTTGGTCCCCCAGGATAGACAGCTTGTGTAGAAGTCCTCCTGCAGCCCAGCCGCGCTCAGGACACAGTAGGATGAGGTAAGCCGAGTTGGCAACCACGAGGATGTGCTTTGGCGAGAGCTCGCGGCAGGCACAGTGAGCGACATCATCGTCTCCACGGACGTGGATGGGCGCAAAACGTCTGTGGGCGACTGCGATGCAACAGCGGTGCCCATATCCGTCGGGTTTCTCATAGCCGCCGTCAGACCGGCGGTGGAGCCGGCATGCGATGCGATGCGTCGCGTTTGCCGCGCATGCCGCGAGAGCGATGAGGAGGACGCTGCGTGGGAGCTCGACGGCGATGGCGACGTGCTCGTGGACAGGTAGGCGCCACCTCTAACAGAGCCTCGTCCACGATACGGGCTACTAGATGACATTATCCCCTGTGACTTACGTCTCGTCGTAGCCCGTGCGGTGAGGAAGAGAAGTGAAAGGCTAACAAGAGCTGGCGAGAGAAGCAAGGGCAGTCGAAACAGACTTCTTCAGTCACCCCCAAAGCAATCACCTTCTTCGGCCCCTCACAGGACACCTTCGAACGCGCAGTCCTTTGACTTGTGTCCGCGGTCACGCGTTTGTGTGTGCGTGTGTGTGTGTGTGTGTGTGCGAGGGAGGGTGAGGAGGGAGGGTGAGGAGGGAGGGGAGAAGTGAGGTCAGGGAGACAAGAACAAGAGCCAAGCAACAAAACGATCAAGACAGCAAAAGAATACAGCGCCACAGTCTATGTAAGATGAGTGTATTGTATGCGTGATGATGCCACGAGATCAGGGAGAAGTGAAGGAGGAAAAGAGACAGCGAGAACGCGAAAGAGGGAAGTAGTGGTGGCAGATAGGATTATAAACACCCAAACAAAACAGCAACAACGAAAAAGAAGCGGCGCGCAGAGAAGCGCAGTAACGTGACAACCGCAACAGCACAAGTGCAGAATTTTTATGTGATGTTTCCGCTTCATTCGAATCGGAATGTGTGAATGTGCTTGAGAGAAAGACAGGCAGATAGACAGAGATGGTCGCTTATCTTCTCCCTTCGCATGTGCTCGCCTCAGCTTTCGGAAAGGATACGAGTTAGTGGGCAAGGTCGAGAAGCGCAAGGTTGGAGAAGAAGGGGGGCGGGTAGAGAGGGCTCCAGGCGCAATAGCGAACACGAACAGGGGAAAACAGTACGTCGAAGGGGATCCGCTGCTCCTTCGAGCAAGCCTCCCACTTGAGGTGCAGCGGCGCAGCGGCCAATATGTTTTTCTCTGCTTGTTCCTTTGGTAGGCCGTTGCTCTCTTGCATGCGCCATCCAAAGGGTTGGGAGGCGTTGCATGCGTCCGGCAATGCGACCGAAAAGAATGCCGCGTAGTGATGCGGGGGAGTGTGGGGACAGGAGTGAGAGGGTCCACATGAAAAGAGAGTAGAAGGTGCAAAGCAGTTGAATGGGTCGTGGTTTCGCTGAAGTGCGAGCACACAGGGAAGCTTCGCTGAGTTTCAATGAGGGCACGAAAACGCTTGTGTATGCAGTGCATGGCAACCAGAAGGCTTGCTTCCGTGGCGCCAGCTGCGGTCAAGAGGGGAAAAAGCCTCGCTGGGCATCAAAGTGGTTCGAAATCACACACGCACACACACATACAGGTACACACTGGCTGCAGTTGCAGCCGCCTTGTTGGCCTGCAGATGTGTGTTGCCCGAAAGTCATTTGTGGCACAAGACAGAAGAGAAACATGAAGGTCTTCTCTCGGCTTCGCCCTTCCTTCACGGTGTGCTTGCTTTTTCCAGTCTCCTTGTGTCTGCAAGACACACTGAGATATGCCTTATAGCATTGTTGCGTGTGATTGAAGTTCGTTTTTCCTTCGTCTGCCTGTTGTTTAGTTAACTTCATTTTTTTTTCGGTCTCTCTGCGTTGACGAGCTCTGAACAACTGGAGGGGAAGGAGCACACATGCAGCACGAAGCACCTCGCACATAAACACAGAAACACACAAGTATGCGTGCGCGCAAAGAATAGGAAAGAGGAAACAGGATGCGCTGTACGCACAACAGAGACACCAATAAGCAGATCCTGCGCACACACATCACAGGCTCAGCCTTGCACAGGTACACAACGTGCATGCGTTCCCCGTATGCGTTGCCGGTACTGCATTTTCTCTCTTCTACTCGTGTGGCATCGTAAAATGTGCGTCTTGCCCCACTCTGTGCGTGTTTGGATGTGTGCGCACATACATGTGCTTTCCCTTCTCTTGTCGTCTGTTATCCTTGTTGTTGTATATGGGTAACGTTTCCACACGTGTCCTCGCGTTGGTGGTGGTGGTGGTGGCAGCTGCACATACACACATACACACACACACACACACGTTTGTGCGTGTATGTCGAGCAAACGGAAACGCCGCGCACACACACACATACACACACACAGAGAAAATGAGGCGAGAAGACACCGTGACAAAAATAGCGAAGACGCACTCCCTCCCTCCCTCCCTCCCTTTCTCCCCTCACCCCCGCACTGGGCGAATACCAAGAAAAACGAAACAGAAGGGGAGGGAGGGAGGGAGAGAGGGGGAAGAGAGACAGCCGGAAACAACCAATAAAAAAGGGAAAACAATGGAAAGGAGAAACATACAAAAAAACGAACGGAAAAGACGAGGAGAGATCTCTCTCTCCTTGTGCATGTGTGTATGCAAGTGTGGCTCCTGCGACTTGCTTCACGCTCGCAATGCAATGCAAGTAGGGTTAGCAGACGCGATGGAAAGGAAGGGAAGGGGGATGGAGGGAGGATTCGGTGCGCGTTAAAGGGAAGACACCATATGCGTCTCTTTCTGTTTGTCTTAAGTAACACGTCCACCGTCTCTTGCCTTCTCCCCCACAACTCCTCCTCCCTCGTGCCGTGTCATGACAACGCACGCAGCAGCCCCCCGCTGAGAGACAGCCCACACAAGCATGCAACAAGAGAGACACAGAGCTAGAAAAAAAAGACGAACCAAAGATAGAGAGCGTACGCACAGAGCGAAAGAGAAACCGAGATCAACAGTTCGGGTGACGTCTGTGAAGAGGGCTCGACACTAGTGAAAGGAGAAGCGAGCAACAAAATGCCACGCAGCTGCACGGAAGATATGCCGCATATGGAGAGAGAAAGGGGGAGGGAGGGACGGACGGAGGGGAGGGGAGGGGGGGGCGACTACCGACAAGAAGAGCTTTGCCACTTTTGTTTTTCGTGTGTATTTGTCCCACTCGCTCATTAGCAGCGTGTAGCAATGCCTTTTGAGCGGCAGCGACTTGGACAAGAACGAAGGGAACGAGCAGTGATGGCGCTCAAAGAGCTTGGATTGGACGGGCACGAGTGGCGTTTTCACCGCTACACCACGGCCATTCTGTCTTCCCTGCTGTCTCCCCTCCGTCGATCGCCCCGCCCCCGTCTCCCTCCCCTCATCCGCCGCCAGTTTCCCTCCCCTTCCCCCGGCTTTCACGCGTTCCTTCGCAGTCCCTTAGTCACCAAAAGGCGATCATGTCGGAGGAGAGAGAGGGGACACATGTAGCCAAGAGAAGGGGGAAAGACGCGCCATGAGCGCAAGACAAACAAAAAAGGAAACGGCGGCGTGCCTGAGAGGTTTGAGCGAAGGAGAAGCGAAGAAATTTGCGTAGTAGGGAGGGCGCCGACGTCAGATGAAAGCGACAACACAGAGATGAGACTCGGCGCACAGCATCCACCAAAGCTGCCCGTTCGCTGATCCGGCCACCGCGTTCTCTTTCCATCCATCAGCGCATACACATGAAGCGGTGTTGCGCCGAAGGGCGCAAGCGCCCTTCCTTCGCATTCGCTGTGTTGCCACTTTCTGTCAAGAGCTCCACCCTCCAAATCCACTCCTTGAATTCGCCATCTTTACTTCTTACCTTCAGTCGTCTATCTGTTCTGGTTTCTGACCCTCCTGCCTCCCCCCCTCGCTCGACAATATCTTCCTTGTTTGTCTCACTTCCACGCCATAGACGGCGTGTCAGTGTGAGCGCGTTTACGCGGGCCCGTTTCTGTGAGAGAGTAACGCAGCGTCTTTCCAGTTGTTGACTCCGTGGGCACCCCCACGTCAGCCAAGAAAGAGCAGCCCAAACACAGTTCGGCAACAATCGCGACACACACTCACACACACAGAGGCTCGGATAGCCGAAGTAGGGTGTGGGAAGGTATACTCACCGTGCCTAGAAGCCCATGCCGCCCATGCCGCCCATACCGCCCATGTCGCCCATCGGCGCGGCAGCGGAATCGTCCTTGGGCAGCTCAACAATGGCGGCCTCGGCCGTCATCATCAGACTCGCCACAGACGTCGCATCGCTGATGGCCACACGCACGACGCGGGTGGGGTCGATGATGCCAGCCTCGAACATGTTCACGTACTTGTCGTTCTGCGCATCGTAGCCGGTGCTCTCCTCGGAAGCCTCCAGCACCTTCTCCACAATAACCGCACCCTCCTTGCCAGCGTTCGCGGCAATCGTCATAGCCGGCAGACGGATGGCATTACGCACGATGGTCACACCCGTGCGCTGATCGCGGGTGAGGGAACCGTCGTTGGCGAGAGCCTCCAGCTCCTTGCTGGCGCGCAGCAGAGCCGTGCCACCGCCCGCCACGATGCCCTCCTGCACCGCAGCGCGAGTGGAGCACAGGGCATCCTCAATGCGGTCCTTCTTCTCGTTCACCTCCACTTCCGAGCCGCCACCCACCTTGATGACGGCCACGCCGCCGCTCAGCTTCGCCAGACGCTCCTTCAGCTTGTCACGATTGTAGTCGCTTGTCTCGTTCTTGATAAGCTCGCGGAGGAGCTCAACGCGCTCCTTCACCGCCGCCGCATCGCCGCCGCCGTTCAGCATCACTGTATCGTCCTTCGTCACTGTCACCTTCTTGACAGAGCCGAGGATGGAAGGGTCGAAATTTTCGGCATCCAGCTCGAGCCCCGTGCCCTCATCACCGACCAGCTGCGCGCCAGTGAAGACGGACATATCTTGAAGCATGGCGGTCTTGTTATCACCGAAGCCCGGCGCCTTGACGCAGCACACCTTCAGCTTGCCCTGCAACTTGTTGAAGATCAGCGTTGTCAGCGCCTCGCTCTCCACATCGTCGGCGATGATCAGAAGCGGGCGGCCGCTGCGCACGACGTGGTTGAGAGCTGGGAGAAGGCTGTGAATGCTCTGGATCTTCTTGGCGCTCATAAGCACCAGTGCATCCTCGAGCTCTGCCTTCTGCGCCTTCGCATCCGTCACGAAGTACGGGCTCACATAGCCGCGGTCCACACTCATGCCCTCCACAACCTCCAGCTCAGTGGCCATCGTCTTGCCGTCCTGCGCCGTAATGACGCCGTCGCGACCGACCTTGTCCATCGCCTGACCGATCATCTCGCCGATCTCCTTATCGCCGTTGGCCGAGATGGTGGCCACCTGGACAATGTCCTCCGATCCCTTGATCGGGCGGCTCTGCTTGGCAACGCTCTTCAGGATCACTTCCACAGCACGGTCCATGCCGCGCTTCATGTCGATCGGGTTCGTGCCCTGGGCAATGCACTTGAGGCCCTCGCCAAAGATGCTGTCCACAAGCACTGCAGAGGTCGTGGTGCCGTCGCCAGCCAAGTCGTTCGTCTTGTTGCACACCTGGCGTACCAGCTGCGCACCCATGTTCTCGAAGCGATCCTTGAACTCGATCGCCTTGGCAACGGTCACACCATCCTTCGTGATCTTCGGCGCGCCGTAGGCCTGCTCGATGATCACGTTGCGACCCTTCGGCCCCAGCGTCGTCGCTACCGCAGCCACAGCGCGAGTGACGCCCTTCTGCATGGAGCGGCGGGCCTTGTCGCTGAAGCGCACGTCCTTGCCGGCAAGGCACACAGCGGAGCGGAGCATCTTGAAGAGGTTTTCTGTGGGAGGTCGGGTGTGGGGAGAGAATATGGAGAAGAGGGGGGGGGTTGGAGGGGTAGAAGGAGGCGAATCTGCGGGCAGGCAGAAGAACGGGAAGCCTTCAAAGCACGACGAAACAAAACAGAGCAAAGCAAGCACACACACACACACACACACACACACACACGTCTGTAAAGAGGTGAAGATCGTTATGTTTTTGTTGTTGTTGTTGTTCTGTCGCTCTTGGGGACGGGAAGGGAGTCGGTGGAGGTTTTCGCTTCTTCGTCTTCGCTTCTTGTGATCACCGTATCCGGCGCCGAATAGACCGCGTACGTGAGAGAGAGAGAGGGGGTGGTGGGGGGTGGGGGGGTGGGGCGACAAACAAACAAACAAACAAAAAATGCGTGAGGCTTTTACGTGGGAGGGCGGAAGGGCTACCGCGTTAATAGGGGAGATAGGGAAGGGGGAGGAGGGGATGGACGCTTTTAGATAATGAGTAGAAATGGTGTTCTGCTTTTAGTGGCTGTTTTCGTTGCTTGTTGTTGGAGAGGCGTGGCAATCTGTGTGTGTGTGTGTGTGGGAGGGGAGGGGAGGGGGAGCGTGGGGGCGTGGGGGCGTGATCGAAGAAGAAAGGGGCGGGTACGAAAGGGAGAGGGGGAAGGATAGCGGCGTTGGAAGAGAAGAGAGAAAACGCAGGGTGACAAAGAAATGACAGGTGTTGCCTGTGGTTCTTCTGCTGTGTCCTACAAGAACAAAAAGACTCGAGTAACGGTGACGCGCAGCGACGGAGCGCGGCACACTTTCTGGTGCGGCTCATTGGCCCCACTAGCAGCAGCCACTCCTTTCCACCGCTTTAAGGAGTACAGGTCACCCTATGCACATGCTGCGGAGAGGGAGCAGGCACCATAGCTCGCGCAGCCCACGTGATTCCCATTATCGTGTTTTTTTTTCTTTCCTCCTTTGAACTAATAGAAACCTCTCCCTTTTCGGCGGTGGCTTTCGTGACGGATGTGTCAACTCAAAGTGATTATGCACAGGCAAGCATAAAAAGGTGTCGACAACAGAGAGACGAGCGAAGAAGAACAGGAGAAACGTGGGCCAGTACAGCGCATGAGCAGCTGGTGCCCTTGCACGTGCAGTATCCATTTTCCCCCTTTTCTGTTGCTGTGTCTATTGGTGTTGCCGCCTTGGTGCGCCACCATCACTTTTCCGTCAACATTCACCAACACGTTTCCATACCACATACACACCTGCACGCACACCCACCCACACACACACATGCAGTGAGCGTTCTCTTTTTAGGGGTAGTGAAGAGGGGTGTGAGGGTAGAGGAAGGTCCGCGAAGCCTGAAGAAAAATAAACGACGCTCTTTTCGTTCGTGCGTGTCTCTCTGCGTATCTCTGTCGGTTAAGTACTGTCTGCTGTGGAGAAAAAAAAATACGAAGGTAACCATACCACACGAATGGCAGCTTGTCGAGGTGGAAGGGTAGGGATGGGAACGGGCCGTAGGTGTGCCCCCCTCGCTTCCACCCTTCGTCCCACCTGACCTGCATAACCGCCCCATCAGCATGCGCGTTCCCTCTTCACACAACATCATCGGCTTGTCTGCATAGGCCACAACTCCATCACCCCTTCTACCCGCTCTCGCGTTTGACGTTAAGGAGCTGTAGTGCACCGTAAAGAAGGATGAGTGCAGCGATCCTCTCCTCAGTGCCGCCCGTCCGTCACACATACACACCCCGTCACCCGTACTTTGCCTTAGGACGTCCTGAGGAGAGAGTGAGCGGTGCGCTTGTGTGGGAGAAGACGGCGAGGGACAAGAGCAGAATGTCAGGAGGAAGGGGCGACGAGCTTTGCAGGCTGCCCCTCTCTTTCTCTCTCTCGTTCGCACACACGCACACACACACACACACCGTAACCTGCCACACCCTCAAACAGTGCTTTGCCACGTTACTTCATCACAACAGTGAGAAGCTGCGCTACAAGAGCGACCCCCGACGCGCAAAACGCCAGCCGACACACGGACAAGGCAGGCGACAATGTCAAAGAGAACGGACGTCGCAAGAGCACACACGCGCACACATGCACTGTAAAGTACAGAGAGAAAGGAGAGAGGGACCACATGCACGGGAGTCTTTTCCGCACACTCTTCTTCCTTTGTCTGCTCACCCCTTCCCCCTTTTTGTGAGTGGGACTCCGCCACTCTCCATCGGCCTCCCGTCTTCCTGCGCCCCCCTCCACTAAAAGCGGCCTTCGCTGGAAAGGGGGGGGGGAAGAAAGAAGGGAGTGTGGCAAAGGGAAGGGGTGGAAAGTCGGTGACGGTGCAATGACACGAGTGGCGACTCGCGACCAGCCAAAAAAAAAAAAAACGGTAAAGAGCAAACAACAAACAACGCAAGCACGCACACACACAAAAATATACTGTGAGCATAAAGGAAACAAATAATGAAAAAACGCGTCGCTGAGCATACACACAGACACACGTGTGCTCACGCGGATGCGGAGTAATGCGGACGAAGGGACCAGAGAGGTGAGCGACATGGGTAAATAAAAGCGGCTGTTCGCCGCGTCAAAATCTCGACTCTGGGCAGGCTCGGCTTCTAGTAGCTGCCGAACAGCTCCTCGTCATCCTCCGTCTCAGCGGCAGCGGATCTCTTGCCATTCTTGGCCTTGGACTCCTTTGGAGCCTCAACAATGGCGGCCTCGGCCGTCATCATCAGACTCGCCACAGACGTCGCATCGCTGATGGCCACACGCACGACGCGGGTGGGGTCGATGATGCCAGCCTCGAACATGTTCACGTACTTGTCGTTCTGCGCATCGTAGCCGGTGCTCTCCTCGGAAGCCTCCAGCACCTTCTCCACAATAACCGCACCCTCCTTGCCAGCGTTCGCGGCAATCTTCATAGCCGGCAGACGGATGGCATTACGCACGATGGTCACACCCGTGCGCTGATCGCGGGTGAGGGAACCGTCGTTGGCGAGAGCCTCCAGCTCCTTGCTGGCGCGCAGCAGAGCCGTGCCACCGCCCGCCACGATGCCCTCCTGCACCGCAGCGCGAGTGGAGCATACAGCGTCCACGACGCGGTCCTTCTTCTCGCTCACCTCCACTTCCGAGCCGCCACCCACCTTGATGACGGCCACGCCGCCGCTCAGCTTCGCCAGACGCTCCTGCAGCTTCTCCCGATTGTACTCCACAGCCTCCTGCTCGATGCGATCGCGCAGCAACTGCTGGCGCTCCTTCACCGCCGCCGCATCGCCGCCGCCGTTCAGCATCACTGTATCGTCCTTCGTCACTGTCACCTTCTTTGCAGAGCCGAGGATGGAGGGGTCGAAGCTCCTGGCATCCAGCTCCACGCCGGTGTTCTCGTCTCCCACCACTTTAGCGCCAGTGAAAACAGCGATATCCTCGAGCATGCCCTCCTTAGTGTCGCCGAAGCCCGGCGCCTTGACGCAGCACACCTTCAGCTTGCCCTGCAACTTGTTGAAGATCAGCGTTGTCAGCGCCTCGCTCTCCACATCGTCGGCGATGATCAGAAGCGGGCGGCCTTGCTGAGCGACGTGGTTGAGGGCGGGAAGCAACGTCTGGATGGTGCTAATTTTCTTCTTGGATACAAGCACATTCAAGTCCTCGAGCTCTGCCTTCTGCACCTTCGCATCCGTCACGAAGTACGGGCTGAGAAACCCACGCTCGATCTTCATGCCCTCCACAACCTCCAGCTCAGTGGCCATCGTCTTGCCGTCCTGCGCCGTAATGACGCCGTCGCGACCGACCTTGTCCATCGCCTGACCGATCATCTCGCCGATCTCCTTATCGCCGTTGGCCGAGATGGTGGCAACGCGAACGATATCCTCAGTTCCCTTGATCGGGCGGGACTGCTTCAGCAGGCTCGTCTGTACGTAGTGGACCGCGACATCCATGCCACGCTTCATGTCGATCGGGTTCGTGCCCTGGGCAATGCACTTGAGGCCCTCGCCAAAGATGCTGTCCACAAGCACTGCAGAGGTCGTGGTGCCGTCGCCAGCCAAGTCGTTCGTCTGGTTGCACACCTGGCGTACCAGCTGCGCACCCATGTTCTCGAAGCGATCCTTGAACTCGATCGCCTTGGCAACGGTCACACCATCCTTCGTGATCTTCGGCGCGCCGTAGGCCTGCTCGATGATCACGTTGCGACCCTTCGGCCCCAGCGTCGTCGCTACCGCAGCCACAGCGCGAGTGACGCCCTTCTGCATGGAGCGGCGGGCCTCTTCGCCAAAGCGCACGTCCTTGCCGGCAAGGCACACAGCGGAGCGGAGCATGTTTCCTGTTGTATGTTCGGTGTGTCTGTCTTGATTGATTTAGGTAACTTTAGCGCGAAGAAAAAGAAAAACGTACGCGGTGGTTAAGGGAAATAGTGCAGTGCTGATACGGGTTACCTTAGTCGTTTTCTTTGTGCCGTGGTCGGGGTAGAGGGGATAGGGGCGGCGGGACAAGATTCTGTGTATATCGGTAATAACAGTAGCAGTGTGTGCAAGCGGGTATATGCACGTTTGAGCGCACGTGCGAGAGAGGAGGAGGAGGAAGAAGAGGAGGGAGAAGCCGAACAAAAAAATGAGGCTGAACAAAAGGAGGCTGCATCGCGTGAACGGTAAAAGTGCAAGTCGAGCAGAAAACACCAGGTGGGCAGCATGCCAGAGGCATACCACCGTGAGGCAGAACACGCACCACAGCAGCCGGCACTCATGTGCACGCGCACAGTGGCACATACCTGTTGCTTGCAGTCCGGTCCTCATTGTTTGCTTCCTTGGTGGTGATAGCTTCTCGAAGAAGGCGCTCTTGTACATGGATACCAAAGGAGACACACACACAGGCAGAAGCAGAGAGAGACATACGTAGAGGAGGAGGCGTAGCGCCGGCTGTGCGCAAGAATTCTCACTTTAGAGACTTCGCCTTGCCATCGTAGTGGTCGATCAACGCCTGCCGGTCGCCTTCGGGGAGGAGCGCGTAGCCGTGCAGCAACACCGCCAGCGGAACCAGCACAAACCCGGTCGGCTCAGGGCGTTGCGTCTCCACCGGCTCCAGTGATGGTCCCTTCACGACGCTGAATCCAGGCTGGCACACCTGCTGAATAAAAAGTCGGCACTGTGCAACCAAGTAGTTGTGCTGATCCCTCTCTTGAAGGTACCGGTTGAGCTCCGACTGTTTCGCCTGAAGAGCGGACTGCGTCTGCATGATTTTTTCCTCGAAGCTTCGTTGTTGATCCCCCGAGCTGCGCCGCAGGGCCTCCAGCTCGGCGCGAAGTTGATCAGCCTCTTCTTTATGGGTGTCGGCCGAGTTGGCGGCGGTGACCTGAGTGGCCAGCGCCGCCCTCGCAGCCTCCAGTTCGCTCAGAAGCACGGCGTGCTTTGCGTCCCACTCAGCCTTGTCGCCCGCGTGTGCCTGATCGGCGGCGCGCTCTTTCAACGCCTGAGCTTTGAACTCGCCGAGCAGATGCGCGATGGCGTCACGGAGCTCGCTGCAAAGGAGCCGCTCTCGGCTCTCCTGGTTGGACTGTACGTTAAGCAGACGAGCATCGCTCTCGTTGGAAAGCACGAGCCACTTCTCCCGCTGCTGTTGATGCGCCTGCTTCTGTCGGCGATTCGTGTTCACCGCGGCCTTGAGGTCTGCTGTCACCTTTTCCAGCTGGCGGCGCAGCCTCTGCAGCTGTGCCGTATCGTTTGAGATGGAGCTGGTGCTGCTGCGCTGTCGCACGGACGGCACGTCCACCACCACCTCCTCTCCCGTCTGCACCCCCTCGATTTCAAGCGACAGAGGGAATCTGGAGTCATGGGGTGCGTCAACTACTGTTGGGACGGTTCTGCCGCGAACAAGACCCTGTCTGTCGGTGCCGTGCGCAGGCCGGAACGGCGCTGAGGAGGGAGGAGACGCTGCGGCTAGATGGACCTCCGAAAAAACAGAAGCGGTTACACCATCGTGAGCTCCAGCCCTCGCCCCAGGTCGGATGACCGGACTGTGGTTGCCGGCGTGCAAACGCATCAAAGGCCCTGACAGCACTCCTGCTGCTGCGGTGAAGGAGGCCGTCGAGGGAGCGGGTACCGCGGCCCCGGACTGGGCAGGAAACTGTGTGTTGTGGTTCGCGAACAAACGTCCACTGCGCGACGTCTTGGTTGCCTGCACAGATGGTGGTGCCGCTGGCGCCACCGTCGGCGTGATAACGTACCCAACGTTCTCCGCTGCACCACGGCTTTGTGAAGCGAAAGGAGCGGCAGCCGGCGCGACGCGCTGACATGATGATGCAGCG
This sequence comes from Leishmania major strain Friedlin, assembly GCF_000002725.2. Classification (NCBI taxonomy): domain Eukaryota; phylum Euglenozoa; class Kinetoplastea; order Trypanosomatida; family Trypanosomatidae; genus Leishmania; species Leishmania major. The sequence continues at coordinate 793,474 of NC_007287.2, read as the reverse complement.
GCACTGCCACCGCTGCACCCATCGAGCCGGCGAGGAAGTGCAGGATACATGGAGAGGGAAGGGCTGCGGCAGGAGAGGGAAAAAAGCTGACGAACAACGCACTGCCGTCGCGCTGCTCTGCCGCGCTCTTCTGTGCCGCTAGAGGTGGGGCGCAGACGCCACAAAAGAAAGTTGCACGCCACAACGAAGGGGGAGGTCACAAAGAGGGAGTGGGAGAAACACGCGCACGGATGCACGTTCACGTTTACATACAAACAAAATAAGTGAAGGCCAGGAAGGCGAGGGGGTGAGAGGAGAAGAGAAACAGGAAGTCTGATGGGCGTTGCCGCGTACATACAAAGGAGACGACGAAAACGGCAGTCACTCACTATTTGACTGTCAATCCTTGACCAGCACACGCTGTGGCAGAGTTGCAGAGTCGCTGTGCACAGAGACGCAATGACAGAGCCCCTCTCTTGCTGCACACACACACACTGTGTGTGTCCTTTTTTTTTCGGGGGGCGACCTTCCTTTTCGTCTTATCGTTTCGTTCATAAGTTGCTTGCTTAGGTTAGCCGGTGCTTCCCTTTGGGTAACACGAAGCAGCTGTGACTCGTGATGTGGATGCATTGCAAGAGAGGGGTAGGTAAAATGGGATGAAGACGCGGCGATGCGCACGGTGGATGGAGTCCGTTAGAATAACACGCAAACAACAAAAACAAGAGTTGAAAGAGCAGGCCGGTGGAGGAAATGCCGAGTGACTTGTCGTCTTCACCATACCTATCCCCTCCCTCCTTCACAGTGTGCGCAAAGACAGATTAGGTCAGCGTCACGCCGCTGAAGGCCCACATTCCCCACTCGCTGCACAGGAGGTGAAAAAAGACGTCAGTGTTTGTGCCTCTTGAAGAGTAAAAAACGATGCCACTTCAGCGCCGTGTGTCTGCATCCACGGTAGCATCTGTGCACCCATTGGGCGCAGCAACCGTTGTCGATCC